>NC_083332.1:62612579-62923459 GCF_963455315.2 Globicephala melas | reverse complement strand
CCCCTAATCCTAACCCGTACGCTGACGCTAACCCGCGCCCTCACACGTACGTTCCCCCTAAAGCGTTGTCGTACCCTCACCTGGACCCTAAACCGTCCCCGTCCCCTAACCCTAACCCTAGCCCGAACCCTAACCCTAACGCTTCCTCGAGGCCTGACCCTCACCAGTCCCCTAATCCTAACCCGTACGCTGACACTAACCCGCGCCCTCACACGTACGCTCCCCCTAAAGCGTTGTCGTACCCTCACCTGGACCCTAAACCATCCCCGTCCCCTAACCCTAACCCTAGCCCGAACCCTAACCCTAACCCTTCCCCGAAGCCTGACCCTCACCCGTCCCCTAATCCTAACCCGTACGCTGACACTAACCCGCGCCCTCACACATATGCTCCCCCTAAAGCGTTGTCGTACCCTCACCTGGACCCTAAACCGTCCCCGTCCCCTAACCCTAACCCTAGCCCGAACCCTAACCCTAACCCTTCCCCGAAGCCTGACCCTCACCCGTCCCCTAATCCTAACCCGTACGCTGACACTAAGCCGCGCCCTCAGACGTACGCTCCCCCTAAAGCGTTGTCGTACCCTCACCTGGACCCTAAACCGTCCCCGTCTCCTAAACCTAACCCTAGCCCGAACCCAACCCTAACCCTTCCCCGAAGCCTGACCCTCACCCGTCCCCTAATCCTAACCCATACGCTGACGCTAACCCGCGCCCTCACACGTACGCTCCCCCTAAAGCGTTGTCGTACCCTCACCTGGACCCTAAACCGTCCCCGTCCCCTAACCCTAACCCTAGCCCGAACCCTAACCCTAACCCTTCCCCGAAGCCTGACCCTCACCCGTCCCCTAATCCTAACCCGTACGCTGACACTAACCCGCGCCCTCACACGTACGCTCCCCCTACAGCGTTGTCGTACCCTCACCTGGACCCTAAACCGTCCCCGTCCCCTAACCCTAACCCTAGCCCGAACCCTAACCCTAACCCTTCCCCGAAGCCTGACCCTCAGCCATCCCCTAATCCTAACCCGTACGCTGACACTAACCCGCGCCCTCACACGTACGCTCCCCCTACAGCGTTGTCGTACCCTCACCTGGACCCTAAACCGTCCCCGTCCCCTAACCCTAACCCTAGCCCGAACCCTAACCCTAACCCTTCCCCGAAGCCTGACCCTCACCCGTCCCCTAATCCTAACCCGTACGCTGACACTAACCCGCGCCCTCACACGTACGCTCCCCCTAAAGCGTTGTCGTACCCTCACCTGTACCCTAAACCGTCTCAGTCCCCTAACCCTAACCCTAGCCCGAACCCGAACCCTAACCCTTCCCCGAAGCCTGACCCTCACCCGTCCCCTAATCCTAACCCGTACGCTGACACTAACCCGCGCCCTCACTCGTACGCTCCCCCTAAAGCGTTGTCGTACCCTCACCTGGACCCTAAACCGTCCCCGTCCCCTAACCCTAACCCTAGCCCGAACCCGAACCCTAACCCTTCCCCGAAGCCTGACCCTCACCCTTCCACTAATCCTAACCCGTACGCTGACACTAACCCGCGCCCTCACACATACACTCCCCCTAAAGCGTTGTCATACCCTCACCTGGACCCTAAACCGTCCCCGTCCCCTAACCCTAACCCTAGCCCGAAACCTAACCCTAACACTTCCCCGAAGCCTTACCCTCCCCCGTCCCCTAATCCTAACCCGTACGCTGACACTAACCCGCGCCCTCACACGTACGCTCCCACTACAGCGTTGTCGTACCCTCACCTGGACCCTAAACCGTCCCCGTCCCCTAACCCTAACCCTGGCCCGAACTCTAACCCTAACCCTTCCCCGAAGCCTGACCCTCACCCGTCCCATAATCCTAACCCGTACGCTGACACTAACCCGCGCCCTCACACGTACGCTCCCCCTAAAGCGTTGTCGTACCCTCACCTGGACCCTAAACCTTCCCCATCCCCTAACCCTAACCCTAGCCCGAACCCTAACCCTAACACTTTCCCAAAGCCTGACCATCACCCGTCCCCTAATCCTAACCCGTATCCTGACACTAAACCGTGCCTTCACACGCACGCTCCCCCTAAAGCGTTGTCGTACCCTCACCTGGACCCTAAACCGTCCCCGTCCCCTAACCCTAACCCTAGCCCGAACCCTAACCCTAACTCTTCCCCGAAGCCTGACCCTCACCCGTCCCCTAATCCTAACCCGTACGCTGACACTAACCCGCGCCCTCACACGTACGCTCCCCCTAAAGCGTTGTCGTACCCTCACCTGGACCCTAAACCGTCCCCGTCCCCTAACCCTAACCCTAGCCCCAACCCTAACCCTAACCCTTCCCCGAAGTCTGACCCTCAGCCGTCCCCTAATCCTAACCCGTACGCTGACACTAACCCGCGCCCTCACACGTACGCTCCCCCTACAGCGTTGTCGTACCCTCACCTGGACCCTAAACCGTCCCCGTCCCCTAACCCTAACCCTAGCCCGAACCCTAACCTTAACCCTTCCCCGAAGCCTGACCCTCACCCGTCCCCTAATCCTAACCCGTACGCTGACACTAACCCGCGTCCTCACACGTACGGTCCCCCTACAGCGTTGTCGTACCCTCACCTGGACCCTAAACCGTCCCCGTCCCCTAACCCTAACCCTAGCCCGAACCCTAACCCTAACAATTTCCCGAAGCCTGACACTCAACCGTCCCCTAATCCTAACACGTACGATGACACTAACCCGCGCCCTCACACGTACGCTCCCACTAGAGCGTTGTCGTACCCTCACCTGGACCCTAAACCGTCCCCGTCCCCTAACCCTAACCCTGGCCCGAACCCTAACCCTAACCCTTCCCCGAAGCCTGACCCTCACCCGTCCCCTATTCCTAACCCGTACGCTGACACTAACCCGCGCCCTCACACGTACGCTCCCCCTAAAGCGTTGTCGTACCCTCACCTGGACACTAAACCGTCCCCGTCCCCTAACCCTAACCCTAGCCCGAACCCTAACCCTAACCCTTCCCCGAAGCCTGACCCTCACCCGTCCCCTAATCCTACCCGTACGCTGACACTAACCCGCGCCCTCACACGTACGCTCCCCCTAAACGTTGTCGTACCCTCACCTGGACCCTAAACCGTCCCCGTCCCCTAACCCTAACCCTAGCCCGAACCCTAACCCTAACCCTTCCCCGAAGCCTGACCCTCACCCGTCCGCTAATCCTAACCCGTACGCTGACACTAACCCGCGCCCTCACACGTACGCTCCCCCTAAAGCGTTGTCGTACCCTCACCTGGACCCTGAACCGCCCCGTCCCCTAACCCTAACCCTAGCCCGAACCCTAACCCTAACCCTTCCCCGAAGCCTGACCCTCACCCGTCCCCTAATCCTGGCCCGTACGCTGACACTAACCCGCGCCCTCACACGTACGCTCCCCCTAAAGCGTTGTCGTACCCTCACCTGGACCCTAAACCGTCCCCGTCCCCTAACCCTAACCCTAGCCCGAACCCTAACCCTTCCCCGAAGCCTGACCCTCACCCGTCCCCTAATCCTAACCCGTACGCTGACACTAACCCGCGCCCTCACACGTACGCTCCCCCTAAAGCGTTGTCGTACCCTCACCTGGACCCTAAACCGTCCCCGTTCCCTAACCCTAACCCTAGCCCGAACCCGAAACCTAACCCTTCCCCGAAGCCTGACACTCACCCGTCCCCTAATCCTAACCCGTACGCTCACACTAACCCGCGCCCTCACACGTACGCTCCCCCTAAAGCGTTGTCGTACCATCACCTAGACCCTAAACCGTCCCCGTCCCCTAACCCTAACCCTAGCCCGAACCCTAACCCTAACACTTCCCCGAAGCCTGACCCTCAGCCGTCCCCTAATCCTAACCCGTACGCTGACACTAACCCGCACCCTCACACGTACGCTCCCCCTACAGCGTTGTCGTACCCTCACCTGGACCCTAAACCGTCCCCATCCCCTAACCCTAACCCTAGCCCGAACCCTAACCCTAACCCTTCCCCGAAGCCTGACTCTCACCCGTCCCCTAATCCTAACCCGTACGCTGACACTAACCCGCGCCCTCACACGTACGCTCCCCCTAAAGCGTTGTTGTACCCTCACCTGGACCCTAAACCGTCTCAGTCCCCTAACCCTAACCTTAGCCCGAACCCGAACCCTAACCCTTCCCCGAAGCCTGACCCTCAGCCGTCCCCTAATCCTAACCCGTACGCTGACACTAACCCGCGCCCTCACACGTACGCTCCCCCTAAAGCGTTGTCGTACCCTCACCTGGACCCTAAACCGTCCGTCCCCTAACCCTAGCCCGAACCCTAACCCTAACCCTTCCCCGAAGCCTGACCCTCACCCGTCCCCTAATCCTAACCCGTACGCTGACACTAACCCGCGACCTCACATGTACGCTCCCCCTAAAGCGTTGTCGTACCCTCACCTGGACCCTAAACCGTCCCCGTCCCCTAACCCTAACCCTAGCCCGAACCCTAACCCTAATCCTTTAACGAAGCCTGACACTCAACCGTCCCCTAATCCTAACACGTACGCTGACACTAACCCGCGCCCTCACACGTACTCTCCCACTACAGCGTTGTCGTACCCTCACCTGGACCCTAAACCGTCCCCGTCCCCTAACCCTAACCCTGGCCCGAAACCTAACCCTAACCCTTCCCCGAAGCCTGACCCTCACCCGTCCCCTAATCCTAACCCGTAAGCTGACACTAACCCGCGCCCTCACACGCACGCTCCCCCTAAAGCGTTGTCGTACCCTCACCTGGACCCTAAACCGTCCCCGTCCCCTAACCCTAACCCTAGCCCGAACCCTAACCCTAACCCTTCCCCGAAGCCTGACCCTCAGCCATCCCCTAATCCTAACCCGTACGCTGACACTAACCCGCGCCCTCACACGTACGCTCCCCCTACAGCGTTGTCGTACCCTCACCTGGACCCTAAACCGTCCCCGTCCCCTAACCCTAACCCTAGCCCGAACCCTAACCCTAACACTTCCCCGAAGCCTGACCCTCAGCCGTCCCCTAATCCTAACCCGTACTCTGACACTAACCCGCGCCCTCACACGTACGCTCCCCCTACAGCGTTGTCGTACCCTCACCTGGACCCTAAACCGTCCCCGTCCCCTAACCCTAACCCTGGCCCGAACCCTAACCCTAACCCTTCCCCGAAGTCTGACCCTCAGCCGTCCCCTAATCCTAACCCGTACGCTGACACTAACCCGCGCCCTCACACGTACGCTCCCCCTAAAGCGTTGTCGTACCCTCACCTGGACACTAAACCGTCCCCGTCCCCTAACCCTAACCCTAGCCCGAACCCTAACCCTAACCCTTCCCCGAAGCCTGACCCTCACCCGTCCCATAATCCTAACCCGTACGCTGACACTAACCCGCGCCCTCAAAAGTACGCTCCCCCTAAAGCGTTGTCGTACGCTCACCTGGACCCTAAACCGTCCCCGTCCCCTAACCCTAACCCTAGCCCGAACCCTAACCCTAACCCTTCCCCGAAGCCTGACCCTCAGCCGTCCCCTAATCCTAACCCGTACGCTGACACTAACCCGCGCCCTCACACGTATGCTCCCCCTACAGCGTTGTCGTACCCTCACCTGGACCCTAAACCGTCCCCATCCCCTAACCCTAACCCTAGCCCGAACCCTAACCCTAACCCTTCCCCGAAGCCTGACCCTCAGCCGTTCCCTAATCCTAACCCGTACGCTGACACTAACCCGCGCCCTCACACGTACGCTCCCCCTACAGCGTTGTCGTACCCTCACCTGGACCCTAAACCGTCCCCGTCCCCTAACCCTAACCCTAGCCCGAACCCTAACCCTAACCCTTCCCCGAAGCCTGACCTTCACCCGTCCCCTAATCCTAACCCGTACGCTGACACTAACCCGTGCCCTCAAACGTACGCTCCCCCTAAAGCGTTGTCGTACCCTCACCTGGACCCTAAACCGTCCCCGTCCCCTAACCCTAACCTTAGCCCGAACCCTAACCCTAACCCTTCCCCGAAGCCTGACCCTCAGCCGTCCCCTAATCCTAACCCGTACGCTGACACTAACCCGCGCCCTCACACGTACGCTCCCCCTAGAGCGTTGTCGTACCCTCACCTGGACCCTAAACCGTCCCCAACCCCTAACCCTAAACCTAGCCCGAACCCTAACCCTAACCCTTCCCCGAAGCCTGACCCTCACCCGTCCCCTAATCCTAACCCGTACGCTGACACTAACCCGCGCCCTCACACGTACGCTCCCCCTAAAGCGTTGTCGTACCCTCACCTGGACCCTAAACCGTCTCAGTCCCCTAACCCTAAACTTAGCCCGAACCCGAACCCTAACCCTTCCCCGAAGCCTGACCCTCAGCCGTCCCCTAATCCTAACCCGTACGCTGACACTAACCCGCGCCCTCACACGTACGCTCCCCCTAAAGCGTTGTCGTACCCTCACCTGGACCCTAAACCGTCCCCGTCCCCTAACCCTAGCCCGAACCCTAACCCTAACTCTTCCCCGAAGCCTGACCCTCACCCGTCCCCTAATCCTAACCCGTACGCTGACACTAACCCGCGCCCTCACACGTACGCTCCCCCTAAAGCGTTGTCGTACCCTCACCTGGACCCTAAACCGTCCCCGTCCCCTAACCCTAACCCTAGCCCGAACCCTAACCCTAACCCTTTAACGAAGCCTGACACTCAACCGTCCCCTAATCCTAACACGTACGCTGACACTAACCCGCGCCCTCACACGTACTCTCCCACTACAGCGTTGTCGTACCCTCACCTGGACCCTAAACCGTCCCCGTCCCCTAACCCTAACCCTGGCCCGAAACCTAACCCTAACCCTTCCCCGAAGCCTGACCCTCACCCGTCCCCTAATCCTAACCCGTACGCTGACACTAACCCACGCCCTCACACGTACGCTCCCCCTAAAGCGTTGTCGTACCCTCACCTGGACCCTAAACCGTCCCCGTCCCCTAACCCTAACCCTGGCCCGAACCCTAACCCTAACCCTTCCCCGAAGCCTGACCCTCACCCGTCCCCTAATCCTAACCCGTACGCTGACACTAACCCGCGCCCTCACACGTACGCTCCCCCTAAAGCGTTGTCGTACCCTCACCTGGACCCTAAACCGTCCCCGTCCCCTAACCCTAACCCTGGCCCGAACCCTAACCCTAACCCTTCCCCGAAGCCTGACCCTCACCCGTCCCCTAATCCTAACCCGTACGCTGACACTAACCCGCGCCCTCACACGTACGCTCCCCCTAAAGCGTTGTCGTACCCTCACCTGGACCCTAAACCGTCCCCGTCCCCTAACCCTAACCCTAGCCCGAACCCTAACCCTAACCCTTCCCCGAAGCCTGACCCTCAGCCGTCCCCTAATCCTAACCCGTACGCTGACACTAACCCGCGCCCTCACACGTACGCTCCCCCTACAGCGTTGTCGTACCCTCACCTGGACCCTAAACCGTCCCCATCCCCTAACCCTAACCCTAGCCCGAACCCTAACCCTAACACTTCCCCGAAGCCTGACCCTCACCCGTCCCCTAATCCTAACCCGTACGCTGAAACTAACCCGTGCCCTCACAGGTACGCTCCCCCTAAAGCGTTGTCGTACCCTCACCTGGACCCTAAACCGTCTCAGTCCCCTAACCCTAACCTTAGCCCGAACCTGAACCCTAACACTTCCCCGAAGCCTGACCCTCACCCGTACCCTAATCCTAACACGTACGCTGACACTAACCCGCGCCCTCACACGTACGCTCCCCCTAAAGCGTTGTCGTACCCTCACCTGGACCCTAAACCGTCCCCGTCCCCTAACCCTAACCCTAGCCCGAACCCTAACCCTAACTGTTCCCCGAAGCCTGACCCTCACCCGTCCCCTAATCCTAACCCGTACGCTGACACTAACCCGTGCCCTCACACGTACGCTCCCCCTAAAGCGTTGTCGTACCCTCACCTGGACCCTAAACCGTCCCCGTCCCCTAACCCTAACCCTAGCCCGAACCCTAACCCTAACCCTTCCCCGAAGCCTGACCCTCACCCGTCCCCTAATCCTAACCCGTACGCTGACACTAACCCGCGCCCTCACACGTACGCTCCCCCTAAAGCGTTGTCGTACCCTCACCTGGACCCTAAACCGTCCCCGTCCCCTAACCCTAACCCGAACCCTAACCCTAACCCTTTCCCGAAGCCTGACACTCAACCGTCCCCTAATCCTAACCCATACGCTGACACTAACCCGCGCCCTCACACGTACGCTCCCCCTAAAGCGTTGTCGTACCCTCACCTGGACCCTAAACCGTCCCCGTCCCCTAACCCTAACCGTAGCCCGAACCCTAACCCTAACTCTTCCCCGAAGCCTGACCCTCACCCGTCCCCTAATCCTAACCCGTACGCTGACACTAACCCGCGCCCTCACACGTACGCTCCCCCTAAAGCGTTGTCCTACCCTCACCTGGACCCTAAACCGTTCCCGTCCCCTAACCCTAACCCTAGCCCGAAACCTAACCCTATCCCTTCCCCGAAGCCTGACCCTCACCCGTCCCCTAATCCTAACCCGTACGCTGACACTAACCCGCGCCCTCACACGTACGCTCCCCCTACAGCGTTGTCGTACCCTCACCTGGACCCTAAACCGTCCCCGTCCTCTAACCCTAACCCTAGCCCGAACCCTAACCCTAACCCTTCCCCGAAGCCTGACCCTCACCCGTCCCCTAATCCTAACCCGTACGCTGACACTAACCCGCGCCCTCAAACGTACGCTCCCCCTAAAGCGTTGTCGTACCCTCACCTGGACCCTAAACCGTCTCAGTCCCCTAACCCTAGCCCGAACCCTAACCCTAACTCTTCCCCGAAGCCTGACCCTCACCCGTCCCCTAATCCTAACCCGTACGCTGACACTAACCCGCGCCCTCACACGTACGCTCCCCCTAAAGCGTTGTCGTACCCTCACCTGGACCCTAAACCGTCCCCGTCCCCTTACCCTAACCCTAGCCCGAACCCTAACCCTAACCCTTCCCCGAAGCCTGACCCTCAGCCGTCCCCTAATCCTAACCCGTACGCTGACACTAACCCGCGCCCTCACACGTACGCTCCCCGTACAGCGTTGTCGTACTCTCACCTGGACCCTAAACCGTCCCCGTCCCCTAACCCTAACCCTAGCCCGAACCCTAACCCTAACTGTTCCCCGAAGCCTGACCCTCACCCGTCCCCTAATCCTAACCCGTACGCTGACACTAACCCGCGCCCTCACTCGTACGCTCCCCCTAAAGCGTTGTCGTACCCTCACCTGGACCCTAAACCGTCCCCGTCCCCTAACCCTAACCCTAGCCCGAACCCTAACCCTAACCCTTTACCGAAGCCTGACACTCAACCGTCCCCTAATCCTAACACGTACGCTGACACTAACCCGCGCCCTCACACGTACGCTCCCACTACAGCGTTGTCGTACCCTCACCTGGACCCTAAACCGTCCCCGTCCCCTAACCCTAACCCTGGCCTGAACCCTAACCCTAACCCTTCCCCGAAGCCTGACCCTCACCCGTCCCCTAATCCTAACCCGTACGCTGACACTAACCCGCGCCCTCACACGTACGCTCCCCCTAAAGCGTTGTCGTACCCTCACCTGGACACTAAACCGTCCCCGTCCCCTAACCCTAACCCTAGCCCGAACCCTAACCCTAACCCTTCCCCGAAGCCTGACCCTCACCCATCCCCTAATCCTAACCCGTACGCTGACACTAACCCGCGCCCTCACATGTACGCTCCCCCTAAAGCGTTGTCGTACCCTCACCTGGACCCTAAACCGTCCCCGTCCCCTAACCCTAACCCTAGCCCGAACCCTAACCCTAACCCTTCCCCGAAGCCTGACCCTCAGCCGTCCCCTAATCCTAACCCGTACGCTGACACTAACCCGCGCCCTCACACGTACGCTCCCCCTACAGCGTTGTCGTACCCTCACCTGGACCCTAAACTGTCCCCGTCCCCTAACCCTAACCCTAGCCCGAACCCTAATCCTAACCCTTCCCCGAAGCCTGACCCTCAGCCGTCCCCTAATCCTAACCCGTACGCTGACACTAACCCGCGCCCTCACACGTACGCTCCCACTACAGCGTTGTCGTACCCTCACCTGGACACTAAACCGTCCCCGTCCCCTAACCCTAACCCTAGCCCGAACCCTAACCCTAACCCTTCCCCGAAGCCTGACCCTCAGCCGTCCCCTAATCCTAACCTGTACGCTGACACTAACCCGCGCCCCCACACGTACGCTCCCCCTAAAGCGTTGTCGTACCCTCACCTGGACCCTAAACCGTCCCCATCCCCTAACCCTAACCCTAGCCCGAACCCTAACCCTAACCCTTCCCTGAAGCCTGACCCTCACCCGTCCCCTAATCCTAACCCGTACGCTGACACTAACCCGCGCCCTCACACGTACGCTCCCCCTACAGCGTTGTCGTACCCTCACCTGGACCCTAAACCGTCCCCGTCCCCTAACCCTAACCCTAGCCCGAATCCTAACCCTAACCCTTCCCCGAAGCCTGACCCTCACCCGTCCCCTAATCCTAACCCGTACGCTGACACTAACCCGCGCCCTCACACGTACGCTCCCCCTAAAGCGTTGTCGTACCCTCACCTGGACCCTAAACCGTCCCCGTCCCCTAACCCTAACCCTAGCCCGAACCCTAACCCTAACCCTTCTCCGAAGCCTGACCCTCACCCGACCCCTAATCCTAACCCGTACGCTGACACTAACCCGCGCCCTCACACGTACGCTCCCCCTAAAGCGTTGTCGTACCCTCACCTGGACCCTAAACCGTCCCCGTCCCCTAACCCTAACCCTAAGCCTTTCCCGAAGCCTGACACTCAAACGTCCCCTAATCCTAACCCGTACGCTGACACTAACCCGCGCCCTCACACGTACGCTCCCACTACAGTGTTGTCGTACCCTCACCTGGACCCTAAACCGTCCCCGTCCCCTAACCCTAACCCTGGCCCGAACACTAACCCTAACCCTTCCCCGAAGCCTGACCCTTACCCGTCCCCTAATCCTAACACGTACGCTGACACTAACCCGCGCCCTCACACGTACGCTCCCCCTAAAGCGTTGTCGTACCGTCACCTGGACCCTAAACCGTCCCCGTCCCCTAACCCTAACCCTAGCCCGAACCCTAACCCTAACCCTTCCCCGAAGCCTGACCCTCACCCGTCCCCTAATCCTAACCCGTACGCTGACACTAACCCGCGCCCTCACACGTACTCTCCCCCTAAAGCGTTGTCGTACCCTCACCTGGACCCTAAACCGTCCCCGTCCCCTAACCCTAACCCTAGCCCGAACCCTAACCCTTCCCCGAAGCCTGACCCTCAGCCGTCCCCTAATCCTAACCTGTACGCTGACACTAACCCGCGCCCTCACACGTACGCTCCCCCTAAAGCGTTGTCGTACCCTCACCTGGACCCTAAACCGTCTCAGTCCCCTAACCCTAACCCTAGCCCGAACCCGAACCCTAACCCTTCCCCGAAGCCTGACCCTCAACCGTCCCCTAATCCTAACCCGTACGCTGACACTAACCCGTGCTCTCACACGTACGCTCCCCCTAAAGCGTTGTCGTACCCTCACCTGGACCCTAAACCGTCCCCGTCCCCTAACCCTAACCCTAGCCCGAACCCTAACCCTAACTCTTCCCCGAAGCCTGACCCTCACCCGTCCCCTAATCCTAACCCGTACGCTGACACTAACCCGCGCCCTCACACGTACGCTCCCCCTAAAGCGTTGTCGTACCCTCACCTGGACCCTAAACCGTCCCCGTCCCCTAACCCTAACCCTAGCCCGAACCCTAACCCTAACCCTTTCCCGAAGCCTGACACTCAAACGTCCCCTAATCCTAACACGTACGCTGACACTAACCCGCGCCCTCACACGTACGCTCCCACTGCAGCGTTGTCGTACCCTCACCTGGACCCTAAACCGTCCCCGTCCCCTAACCCTAACCCTAGCCCGAACCCTAACCCTAACCCTTCCCCGAAGCCTGACCCTCACCCGTGCCCTAATCCTAACCCGTACGCTGACACTAACCCGCGCCCTCACACGTACGCTCCCCCTAAAGCGTTGTCGTACCCTCACCTGGACCCTAAACCGTCCCCGTCCCCTAACCCTAACCCTAGCCCGAACCCTAACCCTAACCCTTTCCCGAAGCCTGACACTCAACCGTCCCCTAATCCTAACCCGTACGCTGACACTAACCCGCGCCCTCACACGTACGCTCCCCCTAAAGCGTTGTCGTACTCTCACCTGGACCCTAAACCGTCCCCGTCCCCTAACCCTAACCCTGGCCCGAACCCTAACCCTAACCCTTCCCCGAAGCCTGACCCTCAGCCGTCCCCTAATCCTAACCCGTACGCTGACACTAACCCGCGCCCTCACACGTACGCTCCCCCTACAGCGTTGTCGTACCGTCACCTGGACCCTAAACCGTCCCCGTCCCCTAACCCTAACCCTAGCCCGAACCCTAACCCTAACCCTTCCCCGAAGCCTGACCCTCACCCGTCCCCTAATCCTAACCCGTACGCTTACACTAACCCGCGCCCTCACACGTACGCTCCCCCTAAAGCGTTGTCGTACCCTCACCTGGACCCTAAACCGTCCCCGTCCCCTAACCCTAACCCTAGCCCGAACCCTAACCCTAACCCTTCCCCGAAGCCTGACCCTCACCCGTCCCCTAATCCTAACCCGTACGCTGACACTAACCCGCGCCCTCACACGTACGCTCCCCCTAAAGCGTTGTCGTACCCTCACCTGGACCCTAAACCGTCCCCGTCCCCTAACCCTAACCCTAGCCCGAACCCTAACCCTAACCCTTCCCCGAAGCCTGAACCTCAGCCGTCCCCTAATCCTAACCTGTACGCTGACACTAACCCGCGCCCTCACACGTACGCTCCCCCTAAAGCGTTGTCGTACCCTCACCTGGACCCTAAACCGTCCCCATCCCCTAACCCTAACCCTAGCCCGAACCCTAACCCTAACCCTTCCCCGAAGCCTGACCCTCACCCGTCCCCTAATCCTAACCCGTACGCTGACACTAACCCGCGCCCTCACACGTACGCTCCCCCTACAGCGTTGTCGTACCCTCACCTGGACCCTAAACCGTCCCCGTCCCCTAACCCTAACCCTAGCCCGAACCCTAACCCTAACCCTTCCCCGAAGCCTGACCCTCAGCCGTCCCCTAATCCTAACCTGTACGCTGACACTAACCCGCGCCCTCACACGTACGTTCCCCCTAAAGCATTGTCGTACCCTCACCTGGACCCTAAACCGTCCCCGTCCCCTAACCCTAACCCTAGCCCGAACCCTAACCCTAACCCTTCCCCGAAGCCTGACCCTCACCCGTCCCCTAATCCTAACCCGTACGCTGACACTAACCCGCGCCCTCACACGTACGCTCCCCCTACAGCGTTGTCATACCCTCACCTGGACCCTAAACCGTCCCCGTCCCCTAACCCTAACCCTAGCCCGAACCCTAACCCTAACCCTTCCCCGAAGCCTGACCCTCACCCGTCCCCTAATCCTAACCCGTACGCTGACACTAACCCGCGCCCTCACACGTACGCTCCCCCTAAAGCGTTGTCGTACCCTCACCTGGACCCTAAACCGTCCCCGTCCCCTAACCCTAACCCTAGCCCGAACCCTAACGCTAACCCTTCTCCGAAGCCTGACCCTCACCCGTCCCCTAATCCTAACCCGTACGCTGACACTAACCCGCGCCCTCACACGTACGCTCCCCCTAAAGCGTTGTCGTACCCTCACCTGGACCCTAAACCGTCCCCGTCCCCTAACCCTAACCCTAGCCCGAACCCTAACCCTAAGCCTTTCCCGAAGCCTGACACTCAAACATCCCCTAATCCTAACACGTACGCTGACACTAACCCGCGCCCTCACACGTACGCTCCCACTACAGTGTTGTCGTACCCTCACCTGGACCCTAAACCGTCCCCGTCCCCTAACCCTAACCCTGGCCCGAACCCTAACCCTAACCCTTCCCCGAAGCCTGACCCTCACCCGTCCCCTAATCCTAACACGTACGCTGACACTAACCCGCGCCCTCACACGTACGCTCCCTCTAAAGCGTTGTCGTACCGTCACCTGGACCCTAAACCGTCCCCGTCCCCTAACCCTAACCCTAGCCCGAACCCTAACCCTACCCTTCCCCGAAGCCTGACCCTCACCCGTCCCCTAATCCTAACCCGTACGCTTACACTAACCCGCGCCCTCACACGTACGCACCCCCTAAAGCGTTGTCGTACCCTCACCTGGACCCTAAACCGTCCCCGTCCCCTAACCCTAACCCTAGCCCGAACCCTAACCCTAACCCTTCCCCGAAGCCTGACCCTCACCCGTCCCCTAATCCTAACCCGTACGCTGACACTAACCCGCGCCCTCACACGTACGCTCCCCCTAAAGCGTTGTCGTACCCTCACCTGGACCCTAAACCGTCCCCGTCCCCTAACCCTAACCCTAGCCCGAACCCTAACCCTAACCCTTCCCCGAAGCCTGACCCTCAGCCGTCCCCTAATCCTAACCTGTACGCTGACACTAACCCGCGCCCTCACACGTACGCTCCCCCTAAAGCGTTGTCGTACCCTCACCTGGACCCTAAACCGTCCCCGTCCCCTAACCCTAACCCTAGCCCGAACCCGAACCCTAACCCTTCTCCGAAGCCTGACCCTCACCCGTCCCCTAATCCTAACCCGTACGCTGACACTAACCCGCGCCCTCACACGTACACTCCCCCTAAAGCGTTGTCGTACCCTCACCTGGACCCTAAACCGTCCCCGTCCCCTAACCCTAACCCTAGCCCGAATCCTAACCCTAAGCCTTTCCCGAAGCCTGACACTCAAACGTCCCCTAATCCTAACACGTACGCTGACACTAACCCGCGCCCTCACACGTACGCTCCCACTACAGTGTTGTCGTACCCTCACCTGGACCCTAAACCGTCCCCGTCCCCTAACCCTAACCCTGGCCCGAACCCTAACCCTAACCCTTCCCCGAAGCCTGACCCTCACCCGTCCCCTAATCCTAACACGTACGCTGACACTAACCCGCGCCCTCACACGTACGCTCCCCCTAAAGCGTTGTCGTACCGTCACCTGGACCCTAAACCGTCCCCGTCCCCTAACCCTAACCCTAGCCCGAACCCTAACCCTAACCCTTCCCCGAAGCCTGACCCTCACCCGTCCCCTAATCCTAACCCGTACGCTTACACTAACCCGCGCCCTCACACGTACGCACCCCCTAAAGCGTTGTCGTACCCTCACCTGGACCCTAAACCGTCCCCGTCCCCTAACCCTAACCCTAGCCCGAACCCTAACCCTAACACTTCCCCGAAGCCTGACCCTCACCCGTCCCCTAATCCTAACCCGTACGCTGACACTAACCCGCGCCCTCACACGTACGCTCCCCCTAGAGCGTTGTCGTACCCTCACCTGGACCCTAAACCGTCCCCGTCCCCTAACCCTAACCCTAGCCCGAACCCTAACCCTTCCCCGAAGCCTGACCCTCACCCGTCCCCTAATCCTAACCCGTACGCTGACACTAACCCGCGCCCTCACATGTACGCTCCCCCTAAAGCGTTGTCGTACCCTCGCTTGGACCCTAAACCGTCCCCGTCCCCGAACCCTAACTCTAGCCCGAACGTTAAACCTAACCCTTCCCCAAAGCCTGACCCTCACACGTCCCCTAATCCTAACCCGTACGCTGACACTAACCCGTGCCCTCACACGTAAGCTCCCCCTAAAGTGTTGTCGTACCCTCACCTGGACCCTAAACCGTCCCCGTCCCCTAACCCTAACCCTAGCCCGAACCCTAACCCTAACCCTTCGCCGAAGCCTGACCCTCACCCATCCCCTCATCCGAACCCGTACGCTAACACTAACCCGCGCCCTCACATGTACGCTCCCCCTAAAGCGTTGTCGTACCCTCACCTGGACCCTAAACCGTCCCCGTCCCCTAACCCTAACCCTAGCCCGAACCCGAACCCTAACCCTTCCCCGAAGCCTGACCCTCACCCGTCCTCTAATCCTAACCCGTAAACTAACACTAACCCATGCCCTCAAAGGTACGCTCCCCCTAAAGCGTTGTCCTACCCTCACCTGGATCCTAAACCATCGCCGTCCCCTACTCCTAACGCTAGCCCGAACCCTAAACCTAACCCTTCCCCGAAGGCTGAAACTCACCCGTCCCCTAATCCTAACCTGTACGCTAACACTAACCCGCGCCCTCACACGTATGCTCCCCCTAAAGCGTTGTCCTACCCTCACCTGGATCCTAAACCGTCCCCGTCCCCTAACCCTAACCCTAGACCGAACCCTAACCCTAACTCTTCCCCGAAGCCTGACCCTCACCCGTCCCGTAATCCTATCCCGTACGCTAACACTAACACACGCCCTCACACGTACGCTACCCCTAAAGCGTTGTCGTACCCTCACCTGGACCATAAACCGTCCCCGTCCCCTAAACCTAACCCTAGCCGGAACCCTAACCCTAACCCTTCCCCGAAGCCTGACCATCACCCGTCCCCAATCCTAAACCGTACGCTAACACTAACCCACGCCCTCACACGTACGCTCCCCTTAAAGCGCTGTCGTACCCTCACCTGGACCCTAAACCGTCCCCGTCCCCTAAACCTAACCCTAGCCGGAACCCTAACCCTAACCCATCCCCTAAGCCTGACCCTCACCCGTCCCCTAATCCTAACCCGTACGATGACAATAACCCCCACCCTCACACGCACACTTCCCCTAAAGCGTTGTCGTACCCTCACCTCGACCCTAAACCGTCCCCGTCCCCTAACCCTAACCCTATCCCGAAATCTAACCCTAACCCTTCCCCGAAGCCTGACCCTCACCCGTCCCCTAATCCTAACCCGTACGCTAACACTAACCCACGCCCTCACACGTACGCTCCCCCTAAAGCAGTGTCGTACCCTCACCTGGAGCGTAAACCGTCCCCGTCCCCTAACCCTAACCCTAGCCCGAACCCTAAACCTAACCCTTCCCTGTAGCCTGACCCTCATCCGTCCCCTAATCCTAACCCATACGCTAACACTAACCCGCGCCCTCACACGTACCCTCCCCCTAAAGCGTTGTCGTACCCTCACCTGGACCCTAAACCTTCCCCATCCCCTAACCCTAACCCTAGCCCGAACCCTAACCCTAACACTTTCCCAAAGCCTGACCATCACCCGTCCCCTAATCCTAACCCGTATGCTGACACTAAACCGTGCCTTCACACGCACGCTCCCCCTAAAGCGTTGTCGTACCCTCACCTGGACCCTAAACCGTCCCCGTCCCCTAACCCTAACCCTAGCCCGAACCCTAACCCTAACCCTTCCCCGAAGCCTGACCCTCAGCCGTCCCCTAATCCTAACCCGTACGCTGACACTAACCCGCGCCCTCACACGTACGCTCCCCCTACAGCGTTGTCGTACCCTCACCTGGACCCTAAACCGTCCCCGTCCCCTAACCCTAACCCTAGCCCGAACCCTAACCCTAACCCTTCCCCGAAGCCTGACCCTCACCCGTCCCCTAATCCTAACCCGTACGCTGACACTAACCCGCGCCCTCACACGTACGCTCCCCCTAAAGCGTTGTCGTACCCTCACCTGGACCCTAAACCGTCTCAGTCCCCTAACCCTAACCCTAGCCCGAACCCGAACCCTAACCCTTCCCCGAAGCCTGACCCTAACCCGTCCCCTAATCCTAACCCGTACGCTGACACTAACCCGCGCCCTCACACGTACGCTCCCCCTAAAGCGTTGTCGTACCCTCACCTGGACCCTAAACCGTCCCCGTCCCCTAACCCTAACCCTAGCCCGAACCCAAACCCTAACCCTTCCCCGAAGCCTGACCCTCACCCTTCCACTAATCCTAACCCGTACGCTGACACTAACCCGCGCACTCACACATACACTCCCCCGAAAGCGTTGTCGTACCCTCACCTGGACCCTAAACCGTCCCCTAACCCTAACCCTAACCCTAGCCCGAACCCGAACCCTAACCCTTCCCCGAAGCCTGACCCTCACCCCTCCCCTAATCCTAACCCGTACGCTGATACTAACCCGCGCCCTCACACGTACGCTCCCCCTAAAGCGTTGTCGTACCCTCACCTGGACCCTAAACCGTCTCCGACCCCTAACCCTAACCCTAGCCCGAACCCGAACCCTAAGCCTTCCCCGAAGCCTGACCCTCACCCGTCCCCTAATCCTAACCCGTACGCTGCTACTAAACCGCGCCCTCACACGTACGCTCCCCCTAAAGCGTTGTCGTACCCTCACCTGGACCCTAAACCGTCCCCGTCCCCTAACCCTAACCCTAGCCCGAACCCAAACCCTAACCCTTCCCCGAAGCCTGACCCTCACCCGTCCCCTAATCCTAACCCCTACGCTAACACTAACCCACGCCCTCACACGTACGCTCCCCCTAAAGCAGTGTCGTACCCTCACCTGGAGCGTAAACCGTCCCAGTCCCCTAACCCTAACCCTAGGCCGAACCCTAACCCTAACCCTTCCCTGAAGCCTGACCCTCACCCGTCCCCTAATCCTAACCCATACGCTAACACTAACCCGCGCCCTCACACGTACCCTCCCCCTAAAGCGTTGTCGTACCCTCACCTGGACCCTAAACCTTCCCCATCCCCTAACCCTAACCCTAGCCCGAACCCTAACCCTAACACTTTCCCAAAGCCTGACCATCACCCGTCCCCTAATCCTAACCCGTATGCTGACACTAAACCGTGCCTTCACACGCACGCTCCCCCTAAAGCGTTGTCGTACCCTCACCTGGACCCTAAACCGTCCCCGTCCCCTAACCCTAACCCTAGCCCGAACCCTAACCCTAACCCTTCCCCGAAGCCTGACCCTCACCCGTCCCCTAATCCTAACCCGTACGCTGACACTAACCCGCGTCCTCACACGTACGCTCCCCCTACAGCGTTGTCGTACCCTCACCTGGACCCTAAGCCGTCCCCGTCCCCTAACCCTAACCCTAGCCTGAACCCTAACCCTAACACTTCCCCGAAGCCTGACCCTCACCCGTCCCCTAATCCTAACCCGTACGCTGACACTAACCCGCGCCCTCACACGTACGCTCCCCCTAAAGCGTTGTCGTACCCTCACCTGGACACTAAACCGTCCCCGTCCCCTAACCCTAACCCTAGCCCGAACCCTAACCCTAACCCTTCCCCGAAGCCTGACCCTCAGCCATCCCCTAATCCTAACCCGTACGCTGACACTAACCCGCGCCCTCACACGTACGCTCCCCCTACAGCGTTGTCGTACCCTCACCTGGACCCTAAACCGTCCCCGTCCCCTAACCCTAACCCTAGCCCGAACCCTAACCCTAACCCTTCCCCGAAGCCTGACCCTCACTCGTCCCCTAATCCTAACCCGTACGCTGACACTAACCCGCGCCCTCACACGTACGCTCCCCCTAAAGCGTTGTCGTACCCTCACCTGGACCCTAAAACGTCTCAGTCCCCTAACCCTAACCCTAGCCCGAACCCGAACCCTAAGCCTTCCCCGAAGCCTGACCCTCACCCGTCCCCTAATCCTAACCCGTACGCTGACACTAACCCGCGCCCTCACACGTACGCTCCCCCTAAAGCGTTGTCGTACCCTCACCTGGACCCTAAACCGTCCCCGTCCCCTAACCCTAACCCTAGCCCGAACCCTAACCCAAACCCTTCCCCGAAGCCTGACCCTCAGCCGTCCCCTAATCCTAACCCGTACGCTGACACTAACCCGCGCCCTCACACGTACGCTCCCCCTACAGCGTTGTCGTACCCTCACCTGGACCCTAAACCGTCCCCGTCCCCTAACCCTAACCCTAGCCCGAACCCTAACCCTAACCCTTCCCCGAAGCCTGACCCTCACCCGTCCCCTAATCCTAACCCGTACGCTGACCCTAACCCGCGCCCTCACACGTACGCTCCCCCTAAAGCGTTGTCGTACCCTCACCTGGACCCTAAACCGTCTCAGTCCCCTAACCCTAACGCTAGCCCGAACCCGAACCCTAACACTTCCCCGAAGCCTGACCCTCACCCGTCCCCTAATCCTAACCCGTACGCTGACACTAACCCGCGCCCTCACACGTACGCTCCCCCTAAAGCGTTGTCGTACCCTCACCTGGACCCTAAACCGTCCCCGTCCCCTAAACCTAACCCTAGCCCGAACCCAAACCCTAACCCTTCCCCGAAGCCTGACCCTCACCCTTCCACTAATCCTAACCCGTACGCTGACACTAACCCGCGCCCTCACACGTACGCTCCCCCTAAAGCGTTGTCGTACCCTCACCTGGACCCTAAACCGTCCCCGTCCCCTAACCCTAGCCCGAACTCGAACCCTAACCCTTCCCCGAAGCCTGACCCTCACCCGTCCCCTAATCCTAAACCGTACGCTGACACTAACCCACGCCCTCACACGTACGCTCCCCCTAAAGCGTTGTCGTACCCTCACCTGGACCCTAAACCGTCCCCGTCCCCTAACCCTAACCCTAGCCCGAACCCGAACCCTAACCCTTCCCCGAAGCCTGACCCTCACCCATCCCCTAATCCTAACCCGTACGCTGACACTAACCCGCGCCCTCACACGTACGCTCCACCGAAAGCGTTGTCGTACCCTCACCTGGACCCTAAACCGTCCCCGTCCCCTAACCCTAACCCTAGCCCGAACCCAAACCCTAACCCTTCCCCGAAGCCTGACCCTCACCCGTCCCCTAATCCTAACCCGTACGCTGACACTAACCCGCGCCCTCACACGTACGCTCCCCCTACAGCGTTGTCGTACCCTCACCTGGACCCTAAACCGTCCCCGTCCCCTAACCCTAACCCTAGCCCGAACCCTAACCCTAACCCTTCCCCGAAGCCTGACCCTCAGCCGTCCCCTAATCCTAACCCGTACGCTGACACTAACCCGCGCCCTCACACGTACGCTCCCCCTACAGCATTGTCGTACCCTCACCTGGACCCTAAACCGTCCCCGTCCCCTAACCCTAACCCTAGCCCGAACCCTAACCCTAACCCTTCCCCGAAGCCTGACCCTCACCCGTCCCCTAATCCTAACCCGTACGCTGACACTAACCCGCGCCCTCACACTTACGCTCCCCCTAAAGCGTTGTCGTACCCTCACCTGGACCCTAAACCGTCCCCGTCCCCTAACCCTAACCCTAGCCAGAACCCTAACCCTAACCCTTCCCCGAAGCCTGACCCACACCCGTCCCCTAATCCTAACCCGTACGCTAACACTCACCCGCGCCCTCACACGTACGCTACCCCTAAAGCATTGTCGTACCCTCACCTGGACCCTAAAACGTCCCCGTCCCCTAACCCTAACCCTAGCCCGAACCCTAACCCTAACCCTTCCCCGAAGCCTGAACCTCACCCGTCCTCAATCCTAACCCGTACGTTAACACTAACCCACGCCCTCACACGTACACTCCTCCTAAAGCGTTGTCGTACCCTCACCTGGACCCTAAACCGTCCACGTCCCCTAACCCGAACCCTAGCCCGAACCATAAACCTAACCCTTACCCGAAGCCTCACCCTCACCTGTCCCCTAATCCTAACCCGTACGCTAACACTAACCCGCGCCCTCACATGTACGGTCCCCCTAAAGCGTTGTCGTACCCTCACCTGGACCCTAAACCGTCCCCGTCCCCTAACCCTAACCCTAGCCTGATCCCTAACCCTAAACCTTTCCTAAAGTCTGACAATCACCCGTCCCCTAATTCTAAGCCGTACGCTGACACTAAACCGCGCCGTCACACGTACGCTCCCACTAAAGCGATGTCGTACCCTCACCTGGACCCTCAACCGTCCCATCCCCTAACCCTTACCCTAGGCCGAACCCAAGCCCTAAACCTTCTCCGAAGCCTGACCCTCACCCGTCCCCTAATCCTAACCCGTACGCTGACACTAACCTGCGCCCTCATACGTACATTCGCCCTATAGCGTTGTCGTACCCTCACCTGGACCCTAAACCGTCCCCGTCCCCTAACCCTAACCCTAGCCCGAACACTAACCCTAACACTTCCCCGAAGCCTGACCCTCACCGGTCCCATAGTCTTAACCCGTACGCTGACACTAACCCGCTCCCTCACACGTACAATCCCCCTAGAGCGTTGTCGTACCCTCACCTGGATCCTAAACCGTCCCCGTCCCCTAACCCTAACCCTAGCCTGAAACCTAACCCTAACCCTTCCCCGAAGGCTGACCCTCACCCGTCCCCTAATCCTAACCCGTACGCTAACACTAAACCACGCCCTCACACGTACGCTCCCCCTAAAGCGTTGTCGTTACCTCACCTGGAGCCTAAACCGTCCCGTCCCCTAACCCTAGCCCTAGCCCGAACCCTAACCCTAACCCTTCCCCGAAGCCTGATCCTCACCCGTCCCCTAATCCTAACCCGTACGCTAACACTAACCCGCGCCCTCACACGTACGTTACCCCTAAAGCTTTGTCATACCCTCACCTGGACCCTAAACCGTCCCCATCCCCTAACCCTAACCCTAGCCCGAACCCTAAACCTAACCCTTCCCCGAAGCCTCACCCTCACCCGTCCCCAATCCTAACCCGTACGCTAACACTAACCCGCGCCCTCACACGTACGCTCCCCCTAAAGCGTTGTCGTACCCTCACCTGGACCCTAAACCGTCCCCGTCCCCTAACCCTTACCCTATCCCGAAACTTAACCTTAACCCTTCCCCGAAGCCTGACCCTCACCCGTCCCCTAATCCTAACCCGTACGCTAACACTAACCCGCGCCCTCACACGTACGCTCCCCCTAAAGCGTTGTCGTACCCTCACCAAGACCCTAAACCGTCCCCGTCCCCTAAACCTAACCCTAGCCGGAACCCTAACCCTAACCCTTCCCCGAAGCCTGACCATCACCCGTCCCCAATCCTAAACCGTACGCTAACACTAACCCACGCCCTCACACGTACGCTCCCCTTAAAGCGCTGTCGTACCCTCACCTGGACCCTAAACCGTCCCCGTCCCCTAAACCTAACCCTAGCCGGAACCCTAACCCTAACCCATCCCCTAAGCCTGACCCTCACCCGTCCCCTAATCCTAACCCGTACGATGACAATAACCCCCACCCTCACACGCACACTTCCCCTAAAGCGTTGTCGTACCCTCACCTCGACCCTAAACCGTCCCCGTCCCCTAACCCTAACCCTATCCCGAAATCTAACCCTAACCCTTCCCCGAAGCCTGACCCTCACCCGTCCCCTAATCCTAACCCGTACGCTAACACTAACCCACGCCCTCACACGTACGCTCCCCCTAAAGCAGTGTCGTACCCTCACCTGGAGCGTAAACCGTCCCCGTCCCCTAACCCTAACCCTAGCCCGAACCCTAAACCTAACCCTTCCCTGTAGCCTGACCCTCATCCGTCCCCTAATCCTAACCCATACGCTAACACTAACCCGCGCCCTCACACGTACCCTCCCCCTAAAGCGTTGTCGTACCCTCACCTGGACCCTAAACCTTCCCCATCCCCTAACCCTAACCCTAGCCCGAACCCTAACCCTAACACTTTCCCAAAGCCTGACCATCACCCGTCCCCTAATCCTAACCCGTATGCTGACACTAAACCGTGCCTTCACACGCACGCTCCCCCTAAAGCGTTGTCGTACCCTCACCTGGACCCTAAACCGTCCCCGTCCCCTAACCCTAACCCTAGCCCGAACCCTAACCCTAACCCTTCCCCGAAGCCTGACCCTCAGCCGTCCCCTAATCCTAACCCGTACGCTGACACTAACCCGCGCCCTCACACGTACGCTCCCCCTACAGCGTTGTCGTACCCTCACCTGGACCCTAAACCGTCCCCGTCCCCTAACCCTAACCCTAGCCCGAACCCTAACCCTAACCCTTCCCCGAAGCCTGACCCTCACCCGTCCCCTAATCCTAACCCGTACGCTGACACTAACCCGCGCCCTCACACGTACGCTCCCCCTAAAGCGTTGTCGTACCCTCACCTGGACCCTAAACCGTCTCAGTCCCCTAACCCTAACCCTAGCCCGAACCCGAACCCTAACCCTTCCCCGAAGCCTGACCCTAACCCGTCCCCTAATCCTAACCCGTACGCTGACACTAACCCGCGCCCTCACACGTACGCTCCCCCTAAAGCGTTGTCGTACCCTCACCTGGACCCTAAACCGTCCCCGTCCCCTAACCCTAACCCTAGCCCGAACCCAAACCCTAACCCTTCCCCGAAGCCTGACCCTCACCCTTCCACTAATCCTAACCCGTACGCTGACACTAACCCGCGCACTCACACATACACTCCCCCGAAAGCGTTGTCGTACCCTCACCTGGACCCTAAACCGTCCCCTAACCCTAACCCTAACCCTAGCCCGAACCCGAACCCTAACCCTTCCCCGAAGCCTGACCCTCACCCCTCCCCTAATCCTAACCCGTACGCTGATACTAACCCGCGCCCTCACACGTACGCTCCCCCTAAAGCGTTGTCGTACTCTCACCTGGACCCTAAACCGTCTCCGACCCCTAACCCTAACCCTAGCCCGAACCCGAACCCTAAGCCTTCCCCGAAGCCTGACCCTCACCCGTCCCCTAATCCTAACCCGTACGCTGCTACTAAACCGCGCCCTCACACGTACGCTCCCCCTAAAGCGTTGTCGTACCCTCACCTGGACCCTAAACCGTCCCCGTCCCCTAACCCTAACCCTAGCCCGAACCCAAACCCTAACCCTTCCCCGAAGCCTGACCCTCACCCGTCCCCTAATCCTAACCCCTACGCTAACACTAACCCACGCCCTCACACGTACGCTCCCCCTAAAGCAGTGTCGTACCCTCACCTGGAGCGTAAACCGTCCCAGTCCCCTAACCCTAACCCTAGGCCGAACCCTAACCCTAACCCTTCCCTGAAGCCTGACCCTCACCCGTCCCCTAATCCTAACCCATACGCTAACACTAACCCGCGCCCTCACACGTACCCTCCCCCTAAAGCGTTGTCGTACCCTCACCTGGACCCTAAACCTTCCCCATCCCCTAACCCTAACCCTAGCCCGAACCCTAACCCTAACACTTTCCCAAAGCCTGACCATCACCCGTCCCCTAATCCTAACCCGTATGCTGACACTAAACCGTGCCTTCACACGCACGCTCCCCCTAAAGCGTTGTCGTACCCTCACCTGGACCCTAAACCGTCCCCGTCCCCTAACCCTAACCCTAGCCCGAACCCTAACCCTAACCCTTCCCCGAAGCCTGACCCTCACCCGTCCCCTAATCCTAACCCGTACGCTGACACTAACCCGCGTCCTCACACGTACGCTCCCCCTACAGCGTTGTCGTACCCTCACCTGGACCCTAAGCCGTCCCCGTCCCCTAACCCTAACCCTAGCCTGAACCCTAACCCTAACACTTCCCCGAAGCCTGACCCTCACCCGTCCCCTAATCCTAACCCGTACGCTGACACTAACCCGCGCCCTCACACGTACGCTCCCCCTAAAGCGTTGTCGTACCCTCACCTGGACACTAAACCGTCCCCGTCCCCTAACCCTAACCCTAGCCCGAACCCTAACCCTAACCCTTCCCCGAAGCCTGACCCTCAGCCATCCCCTAATCCTAACCCGTACGCTGACACTAACCCGCGCCCTCACACGTACGCTCCCCCTACAGCGTTGTCGTACCCTCACCTGGACCCTAAACCGTCCCCGTCCCCTAACCCTAACCCTAGCCCGAACCCTAACCCTAACCCTTCCCCGAAGCCTGACCCTCACTCGTCCCCTAATCCTAACCCGTACGCTGACACTAACCCGCGCCCTCACACGTACGCTCCCCCTAAAGCGTTGTCGTACCCTCACCTGGACCCTAAAACGTCTCAGTCCCCTAACCCTAACCCTAGCCCGAACCCGAACCCTAAGCCTTCCCCGAAGCCTGACCCGCACCCGTCCCCTAATCCTAACCCGTACGCTGACACTAACCCGCGCCCTCACACGTACGCTCCCCCTAAAGCGTTGTCGTACCCTCACCTGGACCCTAAACCGTCCCCGTCCCCTAACCCTAACCCTAGCCCGAACCCTAACCCAAACCCTTCCCCGAAGCCTGACCCTCAGCCGTCCCCTAATCCTAACCCGTACGCTGACACTAACCCGCGCCCTCACACGTACGCTCCCCCTACAGCGTTGTCGTACCCTCACCTGGACCCTAAACCGTCCCCGTCCCCTAACCCTAACCCTAGCCCGAACCCTAACCCTAACCCTTCCCCGAAGCCTGACCCTCACCCGTCCCCTAATCCTAACCCGTACGCTGACCCTAACCCGCGCCCTCACACGTACGCTCCCCCTAAAGCGTTGTCGTACCCTCACCTGGACCCTAAACCGTCTCAGTCCCCTAACCCTAACCCTAGCCCGAACCCGAACCCTAACACTTCCCCGAAGCCTGACCCTCACCCGTCCCCTAATCCTAACCCGTACGCTGACACTAACCCGCGCCCTCACACGTACGCTCCCCCTAAAGCGTTGTCGTACCCTCACCTGGACCCTAAACCGTCCCCGTCCCCTAAACCTAACCCTAGCCCGAACCCAAACCCTAACCCTTCCCCGAAGCCTGACCCTCACCCTTCCACTAATCCTAACCCGTACGCTGACACTAACCCGCGCCCTCACACATACACTCCCCCTAAAGCGTTGTCGTACCCTCACCTGGACCCTAAACCGTCCCCTAACCCTAACCCTAACCCTAGCCCGAACCCGAACCCTCACCCTTCCCCGAAGCCTGACCCTCACCCCTCCCCTAATCCTAACCCGTACGCTGATACTAACCCGCGCCCTCACACGTACGCTCCCCCTAAAGCGTTGTCGTACCCTCACCTGGACCCTAAACCGTCTCCGTCCCCTAACCCTAACCCTAGCCCGAACCCGAACCCTAAGCCTTCCCCGAAGCCTGACCCTCACCCGTCCCCTAATCCTAACCCGTACGCTGCTACTAAACCGCGCCCTCACACGTACGCTCCCCCTAAAGCGTTGTCGTACCCTCACCTGGACCCTAAACCGTCCCCGTCCCCTAACCCTAACCCTAGCCCGAACCCAAACCCTAAGCCTTCCCCGAAGCCTGACCCTCAGCCGTCCCCTAATCCTACCCCGTACGCTGACACTAACCCGCGCCCTCAAACGTACGCTCCCCCTAAAGCGTTGTCGTACCCTCACCTGGACCCTATACCGTCCCCGTCCCCTAACCCTAACCCTAGCCCAAACCCCAACCCTAACCCTTCCCCGAAGCCTGACCCTCACCCGTCCCCTAATCCTAACCCGTACGCTGACACTAACCCGCTCCCTCACACGTACGCACCACCTAAAGCGTTGTCGTACCCTCACCTGGACCCTAAACCGTCCCCGTCCCCTAACCCTAGCCCGAACTCGAACCCTAACCCTTCCCCGAAGCCTGACCCTCACCCGTCCCCTAATCCTAAACCGTACGCTGACACTAACCCACGCCCTCACACGTACGCTCCCCCTAAAGCGTTGTCGTACCCTCACCTGGACCCTAAACCGTCCCCGTCCCCTAACCCTAACCCTAGCCCGAACCCGAACCCTAACCCTTCCCCGAAGCCTGACCCTCACCCATCCCCTAATCCTAACCCGTACGCTGACACTAACCCGCGCCCTCACACGTACGCTCCACCGAAAGCGTTGTCGTACCCTCACCTGGACCCTAAACCGTCCCCGTCCCCTAACCCTAACCCTAGCCCGAACCCAAACCCTAACCCTTCCCCGAAGCCTGACCCTCACCCGTCCCCTAATCCTAACCCGTACGCTGACACTAACCCGCGCCCTCACACGTACGCTCCCCCTACAGCGTTGTCGTACCCTCACCTGGACCCTAAACCGTCCCCGTCCCCTAACCCTAACCCTAGCCCGAACCCTAACCCTAACCCTTCCCCGAAGCCTGACCCTCAGCCGTCCCCTAATCCTAACCCGTACGCTGACACTAACCCGCGCCCTCACACGTACGCTCCCCCTACAGCATTGTCGTACCCTCACCTGGACCCTAAACCGTCCCCGTCCCCTAACCCTAACCCTAGCCCGAACCCTAACCCTAACCCTTCCCCGAAGCCTGACCCTCACCCGTCCCCTAATCCTAACCCGTACGCTGACACTAACCCGCGCCCTCACACTTACGCTCCCCCTAAAGCGTTGTCGTACCCTCACCTGGACCCTAAACCGTCCCCGTCCCCTAACCCTAACCCTAGCCAGAACCCTAACCCTAACCCTTCCCCGAAGCCTGACCCACACCCGTCCCCTAATCCTAACCCGTACGCTAACACTCACCCGCGCCCTCACACGTACGCTACCCCTAAAGCATTGTCGTACCCTCACCTGGACCCTAAAACGTCCCCGTCCCCTAACCCTAACCCTAGCCCGAACCCTAACCCTAACCCTTCCCCGAAGCCTGAACCTCACCCGTCCTCAATCCTAACCCGTACGTTAACACTAACCCACGCCCTCACACGTACACTCCTCCTAAAGCGTTGTCGTACCCTCACCTGGACCCTAAACCGTCCACGTCCCCTAACCCGAACCCTAGCCCGAACCATAAACCTAACCCTTACCCGAAGCCTCACCCTCACCTGTCCCCTAATCCTAACCCGTACGCTAACACTAACCCGCGCCCTCACATGTACGGTCCCCCTAAAGCGTTGTCGTACCCTCACCTGGACCCTAAACCGTCCCCGTCCCCTAACCCTAACCCTAGCCTGATCCCTAACCCTAAACCTTTCCTAAAGTCTGACAATCACCCGTCCCCTAATTCTAAGCCGTACGCTGACACTAAACCGCGCCGTCACACGTACGCTCCCACTAAAGCGATGTCGTACCCTCACCTGGACCCTCAACCGTCCCATCCCCTAACCCTTACCCTAGGCCGAACCCAAGCCCTAAACCTTCTCCGAAGCCTGACCCTCACCCGTCCCCTAATCCTAACCCGTACGCTGACACTAACCTGCGCCCTCATACGTACATTCGCCCTATAGCGTTGTCGTACCCTCACCTGGACCCTAAACCGTCCCCGTCCCCTAACCCTAACCCTAGCCCGAACACTAACCCTAACACTTCCCCGAAGCCTGACCCTCACCGGTCCCATAGTCTTAACCCGTACGCTGACACTAACCCGCTCCCTCACACGTACAATCCCCCTAGAGCGTTGTCGTACCCTCACCTGGATCCTAAACCGTCCCCGTCCCCTAACCCTAACCCTAGCCTGAAACCTAACCCTAACCCTTCCCCGAAGGCTGACCCTCACCCGTCCCCTAATCCTAACCCGTACGCTAACACTAAACCACGCCCTCACACGTACGCTCCCCCTAAAGCGTTGTCGTTACCTCACCTGGAGCCTAAACCGTCCCGTCCCCTAACCCTAGCCCTAGCCCGAACCCTAACCCTAACCCTTCCCCGAAGCCTGATCCTCACCCGTCCCCTAATCCTAACCCGTACGCTAACACTAACCCGCGCCCTCACACGTACGTTACCCCTAAAGCTTTGTCATACCCTCACCTGGACCCTAAACCGTCCCCATCCCCTAACCCTAACCCTAGCCCGAACCCTAAACCTAACCCTTCCCCGAAGCCTCACCCTCACCCGTCCCCAATCCTAACCCGTACGCTAACACTAACCCGCGCCCTCACACGTACGCTCCCCCTAAAGCGTTGTCGTACCCTCACCTGGACCCTAAACCGTCCCCGTCCCCTAACCCTTACCCTATCCCGAAACTTAACCTTAACCCTTCCCCGAAGCCTGACCCTCACCCGTCCCCTAATCCTAACCCGTACGCTAACACTAACCCGCGCCCTCACACGTACGCTCCCCCTAAAGCGTTGTCGTACCCTCACCAAGACCCTAAACCGTCCCCGTCCCCTAACCCTAACCCTAGCCCGAACTCTAACCCTAACACTTCCCAGAAGCCTGACCCTCACCGGTCCCCTAATCCTAACCCGTACGCTGACACTCTCCCGCGCCCTCATACGTACACTCCCCCTAAAGCATTGTCGTACGCTTACCTGGACCCTAAACCGTCCCCGTCCCCTAACCCTAACCCTAGACCGACCCTAACCCTACCCCTTACCCGAAGCCTGACCCACACCCGTCCCCTAATCCTAACCCGTACGCTAACACTAACCCGCACACTCACACGAACGCTCCCCCTAAAGCGTTGTCGTACCCTCACCTGGACCCTAATCCGTCCCCGTCCCCTAACCCTAACCCTAGCCTGAACCCTAAACCTAACCCTTCCCCGAACCCTGACCCTCACCCGTCCACTAATTCTAACCCGTACGCTAACACTAACCCGCGCCCTCACACGTACGTTCCCCCTAAAGCGTTGTCGTACCCTCACCTGGACTCTAAACTGTCCCCATCCCCTAACCCTAACCCTAACCCTAACCCGAACCCTAACCCTAAAACTTCCCCGAAGCCTGACCCTCACCCGTCCCCTAATCCTAACCCGTACGCTGACACTAACCCACGCCCTCACACGTACTCTCCCCCTAAAGCGTTGTCGTACCCTCACCTGGACCCTATACCGTCCCCGTCCCCTAACCCTAACCCTAGCCCGAACCCTAACCCTAACCCTTCCCCGAAGCCTGACCCTCACCCGTCCCATAATCCTAACCCGTACGCTGACACTAACCCACGCCCTCACACGTACTCTCCCACTAAAGTGTTATCGTACCCTCAGCTGGACCCTAAACCGTCCCCAGCCCCTAACCCTTACCCTATCCCGAACCCTAACCCTAACACTTCCCCGAAGCCTGACCCTCACCCGTCCCCTAATCCTAACCCGTACGCTGACACTAAACCGCGCCCTCACACGTACGCTCCCACTAAAGCGTTGTCGTACCCTCACCTGGACCCTAAACCGTCCCCGTCCCCTAACCCTAACCCTAGCCCGAACCCTAAACCTAACCCTTCCCCGAAGCCTGACCCTCACCCGTCCCCTCATCCTAACCCGTACGCTGACACTAACCCACGCCCTCACACGTACTCTCCCCCTAAAGCGTTGTCGTACCCTCAGCTGGACCCTAAACCGTCCCCGTCCCCTAACCCTTACCCTAGCCCTAACCCTAACCATAACACTTCCCCGAAGCCTGATCCTCACCCGTCCCCTAATTCTAACCCGTACGCTGACACTAACCCGCGCCCTCACATGTACGCTCCCCCTAAAGCGTTGTCGTACCCTCGCTTGGACCCTAAACCGTCCCCGTCCCCGAACCCTAACTCTAGCCCGAACGTTAAACCTAACCCTTCCCCAAAGCCTGACCCTCACACGTCCCCTAATCCTAACCCGTACGCTGACACTAACCCGTGCCCTCACACGTACGCTCCCCCTAAAGTGTTGTCGTACCCTCACCTGGACCCTAAACCGTCCCCGTCCCCTAACCGTAACCCTAGCCCGAACCCTAACCCTAACCCTTCGCCGAAGCCTGACCCTCACCCGTCCCCTCATCCGAACCCGTACGCTGACACTAACCCGCGCCCTCACACGTACGCTCCCCCTAAAGCGTTGTCGTACCCTCACCTGGACCCTAAACCGTCCCCGTCCCCTAACCCTAACCCTAGCCCGAACACGAACCCTAACCCTTCCCCGAAGCCTGACCCTCACCCGTCCTCTAATCCTAACCCGTAAACTAACACTAACCCGTGCCCTCACAGGTACGCTCCCCCTAAAGCGTTGTCCTACCCTCACCTGGATCCTAAACCATCACCGTCCCCTACTCCTAACGCTAGCCCGAACCCTAACCCTAACCCTTCCCCGAAGGCTGAAACTCACCCGTCCCCTAATCCTAACCTGTACGCTAACACTAACCCGCGCCCTCACACGTATGCTCCCCTTAAAGCGTTGTCCTACCCTCACCTGGATCCTAAACCGTCCCCGTCCCCTAACCCTAACCCTAGACCGAACCCTAACCCTAACTCTTCCCCGAAGCCTGACCCTCACCCGTCCCGTAATCCTATCCCGTACGCTAACACTAACACACGCCCTCACACGTACGCTACCCCTAAAGCGTTGTCGTACCCTCACCTGGACCATAAACCGTCCCCGTCCCCTAAACCTAACCCTAGCCGGAACCCTAACCCTAACCCTTCCCCGAAGCCTGACCCTCACCCGTCCCCAATCCTAAACCGTACGCTAACACTAACCCACGCCCTCACACGTACGCTCCCCTTAAAGCGCTGTCGTACCCTCACCTGGACCCTAAACCGTCCCCGTCCCCTAACCCTAACCCAAGCCCGAAGCCTAACCCTAACCCATCCCCTAAGCCTGACCCTCACCCGTCCCCTAATCCTAACCCGTACGATGACAATAACCCCCACCCTCACACGCACACTTCCCCTAAAGCGTTGTCGTACCCTCACCTCGACCCTAAACCGTCCCCGTCCCCTAACCCTAACCCTATCCCGAAATCTAACCCTAAGCCTTCCCCGAAGCCTGACCCTCACCCGTGCCCTAATCCTAACCCGTACGCTAACACTAACCCACGCCCTCACACGTACGCTCCCCCTAAAGCAGTGTCGTACCCTCACCTGGAGCGTAAACCGTCCCCGTCCCCTAAACCTAACCCTAGGCCGAACCCTAACCCTAACCCTTCCCTGAAGCCTGACCCTCACCCGTCCCCTAATCCTAACCCATACGCTAACACTAACCCGCGCCCTCACACGTACCCTCCCCCTAAAGCGTTGTCGTACCCTCACCTGGACCCTAAACCTTCCCCATCCCCTAACCCTAACCCTAGCCCGAACCCTAACCCTAACACTTTCCCAAAGCCTGACCATCACCCGTCCCCTAATCCTAAACCGTATGCTGACACTAAACCGTGCCTTCACACGCACGCTCCCCCTAAAGCGTTGTCGTACCCTCACCTGGACCCTAAACCGTCCCCGTCCCCTAACCCTAACCCTAGCCCGAACCCTAACCCTAACCCTTCCCCGAAGCCTGACCCTCACCCGTCCCCTAATCCTAAGCCGTACGCTGACACTAACCCGCGCCCTCACACGTACGCTCCCCCTACAGCGTTGTCGTACCCTCACCTGGACCCTAAACCGTCCCCGTTCCCTAACCCTAACCCTAGACCGAACCCTAACCCTAACCCTTCCCCGAAGCCTGACCCTCACCCGTCCCCTAATCCTAACCCGTACGCTGACACTAACCCGCGCCCTCACACGTACGCTCCCCCTACAGCGTTGTCGTACCCTCACCTGGACCCTAAACCGTCCCCGTCCCCTAACCCTAACCCTAGCCCGAACCCTAACCATAACCCTTCCCCGAAGCCTGACCCTGACCCGTCCCCTAATCCTAACCCGTACGCTGACACTAACCCGCGCCCTCACACGTACTCTCCCCCTAAAGCGTTGTCGTACCCTAACCTGGACCCTAAACCGTCCCCGTCCCCTAACCCTAACCCTAGCCCGAACCCTAACCCTAACCCTTCCCCGAAGCCTGACCCTCAGCCGTCCCCTAATCCTAACCTGTACGCTGACACTAACCTGCGCCCTCACACGTACGCTCCCCCTAAAGCGTTGTCGTACCCTCACCTGGACCCTAAACCGTCCCCATCCCCTAACCCTAACCCTAGCCCGAACCCTAACCCTAACCCTTCCCCGAAGCCTGACCCTCACCCGTCCCCTAATCCTAACCCGTACGCTGACACTAACCCGCGTCCTCACACGTACGCTCCCCCTACAGCGTTGTCGTACCCTCACCTGGACCCTATACCGTCCCCGTCCCCTAACCCTAACCCTAGCCTGAACCCTAACCCTAACTCTTCCCCGAAGCCTGACCCTCACCCGTCCCCTAATCCTAACCCGTACGCTGACACTAACCCGCGCCCTCACACGTACGCTCCCCCTAAAGCGTTGTCGTACCCTCACCTGGACCCTAAACCGTCCCCGTCCCCTAACCCTAACCCTAGCCCGAACCCTAACCCTACCCCTTCCCCGAAGCCTGACCCTCACCCGTCCCCTAATCCTAACCCGTACGCTGACACTAACCCGCGCCCTCACACGTACGCTCCCCCTAAATCGTTGTCGTACCCTCACCTGGACCCTAAACCGTCTCAGTCCCCTAACCCTAACCCTAGCCCGAACCCGAACCCTAACCCTTCCCGGAAGCCTGACCCTCACCCGTCCCCTAATCCTAACCCGTACGCTGACACTAACCCGCGCCCTCACACGTACGCTCCCCCTAAAGCGTTGTCGTACCCTCACCTGGACCCTAAACCGTCCCCGTCCCCTAACACTAACCCTAGCTCGAACCCAAACCCTAACCCTTCCCCGAAGCCTGACCCTCACCCTTCCACTAATCCTAACCCGTACGCTGACACTAACCCGCGCCCTCACACATACACTCCCCCTAAAGCGTTGTCGTACCCTCACCTGGACCCTAAACCGTCCCCTAACCCTAACCCTAACCCTAGCGCGAACCCGAACCCTAACCCTTCCCCGAAGCCTGACCCTCACCCCTCCCCTAATCCTAACCCGTACGCTGCTACTAAACTGCGCCCTCACACGTACGCTCCCCCTAAAGCGTTGTCGTACCCTCACCTGGACCCTAAACCGTCCCCGTCCCCTAACCCTAACCCTAGCCCGAACCCAAACCCTAAGCCTTCCCCGAAGCCTGACCCTCAGCCGTCCCCTAATCCTACCCCGTACGCTGACACTAACCCATGCCCTCAAACGTACGCTCCCCCTAAAGCGTTGTCGTACCCTCACCTGGACCCTATACCGTTCCCGTCCCCTAACCCTAACCCTAGCCCAAACCCCAACCCTAACCCTTCCCCGAAGCCTGACCCTCACCCGTCCCCTAATCCTAACCCGTACGCTGACACTAACCCGCTCCCTCACACGTACGCACCACCTAAAGCGTTGTCGTACCCTCACCTGGACCCTAAACCGTCCCCGTCCCCTAACCCTAGCCCGAACCCGAACCCTAACCCTTCCCCGAAGCCTGACCCTCACCCGTCCCCTAATCCTAACCCGTACGCTGACACTAACCCACGCCCTCACACGTACGCTCCCCCTAAAGCGTTGTCGTACCCTCACCTGGACCCTAAACCGTCCCCGTCCCCTAACCCTAACCCTAGCCCGAACCCGAACCCTAACCCTTCCCCGAAGCCTGACCCTCACCCGTCCCCTAATCCTAACCCGTACGCTGACACTAACCCGCGCCCTCACACGTACGCTCCACCGAAAGCGTTGTCGTACCCTCACCTGGACCCTAAACCGTCCCCGTCCCCTAACCCTAACCCTAGCCCGAACCCAAACCCTAACCCTTCCCCGAAGCCTGACCCTCACCCGTCCCCTAATCCTAACCCGTACGCTGACACTAACCCGCGCCCTCACACGTACGCTCCCCCTACAGCGTTGTCGTACCCTCACCTGGACCCTAAACCGTCCCCGTCCCCTAACCCTAACCCTAGCCCGAACCCTAACCCTAACCCTTCCCCGAAGCCTGACCCTCAGCCGTCCCCTAATCCTAACCCGTACGCTGACACTAACCCGCGCCCTCACACGTACGCTCCCCCTACAGCATTGTCGTACCCTCACCTGGACCCTAAACCGTCCCCGTCCCCTAACCCTAACCCTAGCCCGAACCCTAACCCTAACCCTTCCCCGAAGCCTGACCCTCACCCGTCCCCTAATCCTAACCCGTACGCTGACACTAACCCGCGCCCTCACACTTACGCTCCCCCTAAAGCGTTGTCGTACCCACACCTGGACCCTAAACCGTCCCCGTCCCCTAACCCTAACCCTAGCCCGAACCCAAACCCTAACCCTTCCCCGAAGCCTGACCCACACCCGTCCCCTAATCCTAACCCGTACGCTAACACTCACCCGCGCCCTCACACGTACGCTACCCCTAAAGCATTGTCGTACCCTCACCTGGACCCTAAAACGTCCCCGTCCCCTAACCCTAACCCTAGCCCGAACCCTAACCCTAACCCTTCCCCGAAGCCTGAACCTCACCCGTCCTCAATCCTAACCCGTACGTTAACACTAACCCACGCCCTCACACGTACACTCCTCCTAAAGCGTTGTCGTACCCTCACCTGGACCCTAAACCGTCCATGTACCCTAACCCGAACCCTAGCCCGAACCATAAACCTAACCCTTCCCCGAAGCCTCACCCTCACCTGTCCCCTAATCCTAACCCGTACGCTAACACTAACCCGCGCCCTCACATGTACGCTCCCCCTAAAGCGTTGTCGTACCCTCACCTGGACCCTAAACCGTCCCCGTCCCCTAACCCTAACCCTAGCCCGATCCCTAACCCTAAACCTTTCCCAAAGCCTGACAATCACCCGTCCCCTAATTCTAAGCCGTACGCTGACACTAAACCGCGCCGTCACACGTACGCTCCCACTAAAGCGATGTCGTACCCTCACCTGGACCCTCAACCGTCCCCATCCCCTAACCCTAACCCTAGCCCGAACCCTAACCCTAATACTTCCCTGAAGCCTGACCCTCACCCGTCCCCTCATCCTAACCCGTATGCTGACACTAACCCACGCCCTCACACGTACGCTCCCCCTAAAGCGTTGTCGTACCCTCACCTGGACCCTAAACCGTCCCATCCCCTAACCCTTACCCTAGGCCGAACCCAAGCCCTAACCCTTCTCCGAAGCCTGACCCTCACCCGTCCCCTAATCCTAACCCGTACGCTGACACTAACCTGCGCCCTCATACGTACATTCGCCCTATAGCGTTTTCGTACCCTCACCTGGACCCTAAACCGTCCCCGTCCCCTAACCCTAACCCTAGCCCGAACACTAACCCTAACACTTCCCCGAAGCCTGACCCTCACCGGTCCCATAATCTTAACCCGTACGCTGACACTAACCCGCTCCCTCACACGTACAATCCCCCTAGAGCGTTGTCGTACCCTCACCTGGATCCTAAACCGTCCCCGTCCCCTAACCCTAACCCTAGCCTGAAACCTAACCCTAACCCTTCCCCGAAGGCTGACCCTCACCCGTCCCCTAATCCTAACCCGTACGCTAACACTAAACCACGCCCTCACACGTACGCTCCCCCTAAAGCTTTGTCGTTCCCTCACCTGGAGCCTAAACCGTCCCGTCCCCTAACCCTAACCCTAGCCCGAACCCTAACCCTAACCCTTCCCAGAAGCCTGACCCTCACCCGTCCCCTAATCCTAACCCGTACGCTAACACTAACCCGCGCCCTCACACGTACGTTACCCCTAAAGCTTTGTCATACCCTCACCTGGACCCTAAACCGTCCCCATCCCCTAACCCTAACCCTAGCCCGAACCCTAACCCTAACACTTCCCCGAAGCCTCACCCTCACCCGTCCCCAATCCTAACCCGTACGCTAACACTAACCCGCGCCCTCACACGTACGCTCCCCCTAAAGCGTTGTCGTACCCTCACCTGGACCCTAAACCATCCCCGTCCCCTAACCCTTACCCTATCCCGAAACTTAACCCTAACCCTTCCCCGAAGCCTGACCCTTACCCGTCCCCTAATCCTAACCCGTACGCTAACACTAACCCGCGCCCTCACACGTACGCTCCCCCTAAAGCGTTGTCGTACCCTCACCTAGACCCTAAACCGTCCCCGTCCCCTAACCCTAACCCTAGCCCGAACTCTAACCCTAACACTTCCCAGAAGCCTGACCCTCACCGGTCCCCTAATCCTAACCCGTACGCTGCCACTCTCCCGCGCCCTCATACGTACACTCCCCCTAAAGCATTGTCGTACGCTTACCTGGACCCTAAACCGTCCCCGTCCCCTAACCCTAACCCTAGCCCGACCCTACCCCTACCCCTTACCCGAAGCCTGACCCACACCCGTCCCCTAATCCTAACCCGTACACTAACACTAACCCGCACACTCACACGAACGCTCCCCCTAAAGCGTTGTCGTACCCTCACCTGGACCCTAAACCGTCCCCGTCCCCTAACCCTAACCCTAGCCTGAACCCTAAACCTAACCCTTCCCCGAAACCTGACCCTCACCCGTCCCCTAATTCTAACCCGTACGCTAACACTAACCCGCGCCCTCACACGTACGTTCCCCTTAAAGCGTTGTCGTACCCTCACCTGAACTCTAAACCGTCCCCATCCCCTAACCCTAACCCTAACCCTAGCCCGAACCCTAACCCTAAAACTTCCCCGAAGCCTGACCCTCACCCGTCCCCTAATCCTAACCCGTACGCTGACACTAACCCACGCCCTCACACGTACTCTCCCCCTAAAGCGTTGTCGTACCCTCACCTGGACCCTATACCGTCCCCGTCCCCTAACCCTAACCCTAGCCCGAACCCTAACCCTAACCCTTCCCCGAAGCCTGACCCTCACCCGTCCCATAATCCTAACCCGTACGCTGACACTAACCCACGCCCTCACACGTACTCTCCCACTAAAGTGTTATCGTACCCTCAGCTGGACCCTAAACCGTCCCCAGCCCCTAACCCTTACCCTATCCCGAACCCTAACCCTAACACTTCCCCGAAGCCTGCCCCTCACCCGTCCCCTAATCCTAACCCGTACGCTGACACTAACCCGGTCCGTCACACGCACGCTCCCCCTAAAGCGTTGTCGTACACTCACCTGGACCCTAAACCGTCCCCGGCCCCTAACTCTAACACTAGCCCGAACCCTAACCCTAAAACTTCCCCGAAGCCTGACCCTCACCCGTCCCCTCATCGTAACCCGTACGCAGACACTAACCCACGCCCTCACACGTGCTCTCCCCCTAAAGCGTTGTCGTACCCTCAGCTGGACCCTAAACCGTCCCCGTCCCCTAACCCTTACCCTAGCCCTAACCCTAACCATAACACTTCCCCGAAGCCTGATCCTCACCCGTCCCCTAATTCTAACCCGTACGCTGACACTAACCCGCGCCCTCACATGTACGCTCCCCCTAAAGCGTTGTCGTACCCTCGCTTGGACCCTAAACCGTCCCCGTCCCCTAAACCTAACCCTATCCCGAACCCTAATCCTTCCCCGAAGCCTGACCCTCACCCGTCCCATAATCCTAACCCGTACGCTGACACTAACACGCGCCTTCACACGTACGCTCCCCCTAAAGCGTTGTCATACCCTCACCTGGACCATACAGTCCCCGTCCCCTAACCCTAACCCTAGCCCGAACCCTAACCCTAACACTTCCCCGAAGCCTGACTCTCACCCGCCCCTAATCCTAACCCGTACGCTAACACTAACCCGTGCCCTCACACGTACGCTCCCCCTAAATCGTTCTCATACCCTCACCTGACCCTAAACCGTCCCCGTCAACTAACCCTAACCCTAGCCCGAACCCTAACCCTAAACCTTCCCCGAAGCCTGACACTCACACGTCCCCTAATCCTAACCCGTACGCTAACACTAACCCGCGCACTCACACGTACGCTCCCCCTAAAGCATTGTCGTACCCTCACCTGGACCCTAAACCATCCCCGTCCCCTAACCCTAACCCTAGCCCGAACCCTAACCCTAACCCTTCCCCGAAGCCTGACCCTCACCCGTCCCCTAATCCTAACCCGTACGCTAACACTAACCCGCGTCCTCACAGGTACGCTCCCCCTAAAGCGTTGTCCTACCCTCACCTGGATCCTAAACCGTCCCCGTCCCCTAACCCTAACCCTAGCCCGAAACCTAACCCTAACCCTTCCCGGAAGGCTGACCCTCACCCGTCCCCTAATCCTAACCCGTACGCTGACACTAACCCACGCCCTCACACGTACGCTCCCCCTAAAGCGTTTTCGTACCCTCACCTGGACCCTAAACCGTCCCCGTCCCCTAACCCTAACCCTAGCCCGAACCCTAACCCTAACTCTTCCCCGAAGCCTGACCCTCACCCGTCCCCTAATCCTAACCCGTACTCTGAGACTAACCCGCGCCCTCACACGTACGCTCCCCCTAAAGCATTGTCGTACCCTCACCTGGACCCTAAACCGTCCCCGTCCCCTAACCCTAACCCTAGCCCGAACCCTAACCCTAACACTTCGCCGAAGCCAGACCCTCACCCGTCCCCTCATCCGAACCCGTACGCTAACACTAACCCGCGCCCTCACACGTACGCTCCCCCTAAAGCGTTGTCGTACCCTCACCTGGACCCTAAACCGTCCCCGTCCCCTAACCCTAACCCTAGCCCGAACCCGAACCCTAACCCTTCCCCAAAGCCTGACCCTCACCCGTCCCCTAATCCTAACCCGTAAGCTAACACTAACCCGTGCCCTCACAGGTATGCTCCCGCTAAAGCGTTGTCCTACCCTCACCTGGATCCTAAACCATCGCCGTCCCCTACTCCTAACGCTAGCCCGAACCCTAACCCTAACCCTTCCCCGAAGGCTGAAACTCACCCGTCCCCTAATCCTAACCTGTAGGCTAACACTAACCCGCGCCCTCACACGTATGCTCCCCCTAAAGCGTTGTCCTGCCCTCACCTGGATCCTAAACCGTCCCCGTCCCCTAACCCTAACCCTAGCCCGAACCCTAACCCTAACTCTTCCCGAAGCCTGACCCTCACCCGTCCCGTAATCCTATCCCGTACGCTAACACTAACACACGCCCTCACACGTACGCTACCCCTAAAGCGTTGTCGTACCCTCACCTGGACCATAAACCGTCCCCGTCCCCTAAACCTAACCCTAGCCGGAACCCTAACCCTCACCCTTCCCCGAAGCCTGACCCTCACCCGTCCCCAATCCTAAACCGTACGCTAACACTAACCCACGCCCTCACACGTACGCTCCCCTTAAAGCGCTGTCGTAGCCTCACCTGGACCCTAAACCGTCCCCGTCCCCTAACCCTAACCCTAGCCCGAAGCCTAACCCTAACCCATCCCCTAAGCCTGACCCTCACCCGTCCCCTAATCCTAACCCGTACGATGACTATAACCCCCACCCTCACACGCACACTTCCCCTAAAGCGTTGTCGTACCCTCACCTCGACCCTAAACCGTCCCCGTCCCCTAACCCTAACCCTATCCCGAAATCTAACCCTAACCCTTCCCCGAAGCCTGACCCTCACCCGTCCCCTAATCCTAACCCGTACGCTAACACTAACCCACGCCCTCACACGTACGCTCCCCCTAAAGCAGTGTCGTACCCTCACCTGGAGCGTAAACCGTCCCCGTCCCCTAACCCTAACCCTAGGCCGAACCCTAACCCTAACCCTTCCCTGAAGCCTGACCCTCACCCGTCCCCTAATCCTAACCCATACGCTAACACTAACCCGCGCCCTCACACGTACCCTCCCCCTAAAGCGTTGTCGTACCCTCACCTGGACCCTAAAGCTTCCCCATCCCCTAACCCTAACCCTAGCCCGAACCCTAACCCTAACACTTTCCCAAAGCCTGACGATCACCCGTCCCCTAATCCTAACCCGTACGCTGACACTAACCCGCGCCCTCACACGTACGCTCCCCCTAAAGCATTGTCGTACCCTCACCTGGACCCTAAACCGTCCCCGTCCCCTAACCCTAACCCTAGCCCGAACCCTAACCCTAACCCTTCCCCGAAGCCTGACCCTCACCCGTCCCCTAATCCTAACCCGTACGCTGACACTAACCCGCGCCCTCACACGTACGCTCCCCCTACAGCGTTGTCGAACCCTCACCTGGACCCTAAACCGTCCCCGTCCCTTAACCCTAACCCTAGCCCGAACCCTAACCCTAACCCTTCCCCGAAGCCTGACCCTCAGCCGTCACCTAATCCTAACCCGTACGCTGACACTAACCCGCGCCCTCACACGTACGCTCCCCCTACAGCGTTGTCGTACCCTCACCTAGACCCTAAACCGTCCCCGTCCCCTAACCCTAACCCTAGCCCGAACCCTAACCATAACCCTTCCCCGAAGCCTGACCCTCACCCGTCCCCTAATCCTAACCCGTACGCTGACACTAACCCGCGCCCTCACACGTACGCTCCCCCTAAAGCGTTGTCGTACCCTCACCTGGACCCTAAACCGTCCCCGTCCCCTAACACTAACCCTAGCTCGAACCCAAACCCTAACCCTTCCCCGAAGCCTGACCCTCACCCTTCCACTAATCCTAACCCGTACGCTGACACTAACCCGCGCCCTCACACATACACTCCCCCTAAAGCGTTGTCGTACCCTCACCTGGACCCTAAACCGTCCCCTAACCCTAACCCTAACCCTAGCGCGAACCCGAACCCTAACCCTTCCCCGAAGCCTGACCCTCACCCCTCCCCTAATCCTAACCCGTAAGCTGATACTAACCCGCGCCCTCACACGTACGCTCCCCCTAAAGCGTTGTCGTACCCTCACCTGGACCCTAAACCGTCTCCGTCCCCTAACCCTAACCCTAGCCCGAACCCGAACCCTAAGCCTTCCCCGAAGCCTGACCCTCACCCGTCCCCTAATCCTAACCCGTACGCTGCTACTAAACTGCGCCCTCACACGTACGCTCCCCCTAAAGCGTTGTCGTACCCTCACCTGGACCCTAAACCGTCCCCGTCCCCTAACCCTAACCCTAGCCCGAACCCAAACCCTAAGCCTTCCCCGAAGCCTGACCCTCAGCCGTCCCCTAATCCTACCCCGTACGCTGACACTAACCCATGCCCTCAAACGTACGCTCCCCCTAAAGCGTTGTCGTACCCTCACCTGGACCCTATACCGTCCCCGTCCCCTAACCCTAACCCTAGCCCAAACCCCAACCCTAACCCTTCCCCGAAGCCTGACCCTCACCCGTCCCCTAATCCTAACCCGTACGCTGACACTAACCCGCTCCCTCACACGTACGCACCACCTAAAGCGTTGTCGTACCCTCACCTGGACCCTAAACCGTCCCCGTCCCCTAACCCTAGCCCGAACCCGAACCCTAACCCTTCCCCGAAGCCTGACCCTCACCCGTCCCCTAATCCTAACCCGTACGCTGACACTAACCCACGCCCTAACACGTACGCTCCCCCTAAAGCGTTGTCGTACCCTCACCTGGACCCTAAACCGTCCCCGTCCCCTAACCCTAACCCTAGCCCGAACCCGAACCCTAACCCTTCCCCGAAGCCTGACCCTCACCCGTCCCCTAATCCTAACCCGTACGCTGACACTAACCCGCGCCCTCACACGTACGCTCCACCGAAAGCGTTGTCGTACCCTCACCTGGACCCTAAACCGTCCCCGTCCCCTAACCCTAACCCTAGCCCGAACCCAAACCCTAACCCTTCCCCGAAGCCTGACCCTCACCCGTCCCCTAATCCTAACCCGTACGCTGACACTAACCCGCGCCCTCACACGTACGCTCCCCCTACAGCGTTGTCGTACCCTCACCTGGACCCTAAACCTTCCCCGTCCCCTAACCCTAACCCTAGCCCGAACCCTAACCCTAACCCTTCCCCGAAGCCTGACCCTCAGCCGTCCCCTAATCCTAACCCGTACGCTGACACTAACCCGCGCCCTCACACGTACGCTCCCCCTACAGCATTGTCGTACCCTCACCTGGACCCTAAACCGTCCCCGTCCCCTAACCCTAACCCTAGCCCGAACCCTAACCCTAACCCTTCCCCGAAGCCTGACCCTCACCCGTCCCCTAATCCTAACCCGTACGCTGACACTAACCCGCGCCCTCACACTTACGCTCCCCCTAAAGCGTTGTCGTACCCACACCTGGACCCTAAACCGTCCCCGTCCCCTAACCCTAACCCTAGCCCGAACCCTAACCCTAACCCTTCCCCGAAGCCTGACCCACACCCGTCCCCTAATCCTAACCCGTACGCTAACACTCACCCGCGCCCTCACACGTACGCTACCCCTAAAGCATTGTCGTACCCTCACCTGGACCCTAAAACGTCCCCGTCCCCTAACCCTAACCCTAGCCCGAACCCTAACCCTAACCCTTCCCCGAAGCCTGAACCTCACCCGTCCTCAATCCTAACCCGTACGTTAACACTAACCCACGCCCTCACACGTACACTCCTCCTAAAGCGTTGTCGTACCCTCACCTGGACCCTAAACCGTCCACGTACCCTAACCCGAACCCTAGCCCGAACCATAAACCTAACCCTTCCCCGAAGCCTCAACCTCACCTGTCCCCTAATCCTAACCCGTACGCTAACACTAACCCGCGCCCTCACATGTACGCTCCCCCTAAAGCGTTGTCGTACCCTCACCTGGACCCTAAACCGTCCCCGTCCCCTAACCCTAACCCTAGCCCGATCCCTAACCCTAAACCTTTCCCAAAGCCTGACAATCACCCGTCCCCTAATTCTAAGCCGTACGCTGACACTAAACCGCGCCGTCACACGTACGCTCCCACTAAAGCGTTGTCGTACCCTCACCTGGACCCTCAACCGTCCCCATCCCCTAACCCTAACCCTAGCCCGAACCCTAACCCTAATACTTCCCTGAAGCCTGACCCTCACCCGTCCCCTCATCCTAACCCGTATGCTGACACTAACCCACGCCCTCACACGTACGCTCCCCCTAAAGCGTTGTCGTACCCTCACCTGGACCCTAAACCGTCCCATCCCCTAACCCTTACCCTAGGCCGAACCCAAGCCCTAACCCTTCTCCGAAGCCTGACCCTCACCCGTCCCCTAATCCTAACCCGTACGCTGACACTAACCTGCGCCCTCATACGTACATTCGCCCTATAGCGTTTTCGTACCCTCACCTGGACCCTAAACCGTCCCCGTCCCCTAACCCTAACCCTAGCCCGAACACTAACCCTAACACTTCCCCGAAGCCTGACCCTCACCGGTCCCATAATCTTAACCCGTACGCTGACACTAACCCGCTCCCTCACACGTACAATCCCCCTAGAGCGTTGTCGTACCCTCACCTGGATCCTAAACCGTCCCCGTCCCCTAACCCTAACCCTAGCCTGAAACCTAACCCTAACCCTTCCCCGAAGGCTGACCCTCACCCGTCCCCTAATCCTAACCCGTACGCTAACACTAAACCACGCCCTCACACGTACGCTCCCCCTAAAGCTTTGTCGTTCCCTCACCTGGAGCCTAAACCGTCCCGTCCCCTAACCCTAACCCTAGCCCGAACCCTAACCCTAACCCTTCCCAGAAGCCTGACCCTCACCCGTCCCCTAATCCTAACCCGTACGCTAACACTAACCCGCGCCCTCACACGTACGTTACCCCTAAAGCTTTGTCATACCCTCACCTGGACCCTAAACCGTCCCCATCCCCTAACCCTAACCCTAGCCCGAACCCTAACCCTAACACTTCCCCGAAGCCTCACCCTCACCCGTCCCCAATCCTAACCCGTACGCTAACACTAACCCGCGCCCTCACACGTACGCTCCCCCTAAAGCGTTGTCGTACCCTCACCTGGACCCTAAACCATCCCCGTCCCCTAACCCTTACCCTATCCCGAAACTTAACCCTAACCCTTCCCCGAAGCCTGACCCTTACCCGTCCCCTAATCCTAACCCGTACGCTAACACTAACCCGCGCCCTCACACGTACGCTCCCCCTAAAGCGTTGTCGTACCCTCACCTAGACCCTAAACCGTCCCCGTCCCCTAACCCTAACCCTAGCCCGAACTCTAACCCTAACACTTCCCAGAAGCCTGACCCTCACCGGTCCCCTAATCCTAACCCGTACGCTGACACTCTCCCGCGCCCTCATACGTACACTCCCCCTAAAGCATTGTCGTACGCTTACCTGGACCCTAAACCGTCCCCGTCCCCTAACCCTAACCCTAGCCCGACCCTACCCCTACCCCTTACCCGAAGCCTGACCCACACCCGTCCCCTAATCCTAACCCGTACGCTAACACTAACCCGCACACTCACACGAACGCTCCCCCTAAAGCGTTGTCGTACCCTCACCTGGACCCTAAACCGTCCCCGTCCCCTAACCCTAACCCTAGCCTGAACCCTAAACCTAACCCTTCCCCGAAAACTGACCCTCACCCGTCCCCTAATTCTAACCCGTACGCTAACACTAACCCGCGCCCTCACACGTACGTTCCCCTTAAAGCGTTGTCGTACCCTCACCTGAACTCTAAACCGTCCCCATCCCCTAACCCTAACCCTAACCCTAGCCCGAACTCTAACCCTAAAACTTCCCCGAAGCCTGACCCTCACCCGTCCCCTAATCCTAACCCGTACGCTGACACTAACCCACGCCCTCACACGTACTCTCCCCCTAAAGCGTTGTCGTACCCTCACCTGGACCCTATACCGTCCCCGTCCCCTAACCCTAACCCTAGCCCGAACCCTAACCCTAACCCTTCCCCGAAGCCTGACCCTCACCCGTCCCATAATCCTAACCCGTACGCTGACACTAACCCACGCCCTCACACGTACTCTCCCACTAAAGTGTTATCGTACCCTCAGCTGGACCCTAAACCGTCCCCAGCCCCTAACCCTTACCCTATCCCGAACCCTAACCCTAACACTTCCCCGAAGCCTGCCCCTCATCCGTCCCCTAATCCTAACCTGTACGCTGACACTAACCCGGTCCGTCACACGCACGCTCCCCCTAAAGCGTTGTCGTACACTCACCTGGACCCTAAACCGTCCCCGGCCCCTAACTCTAACACTAGCCCGAACCCTAACCCTAAAACTTCCCCGAAGCCTGACCCTCACCCGTCCCCTCATCGTAACCCGTACGCAGACACTAACCCACGCCCTCACACGTGCTCTCCCCCTAAAGCGTTGTCGTACCCTCAGCTGGACCCTAAACCGTCCCGATCCCCTAACCCTTACCCAAGCCCAAACCCTAATCCTAAAACTTCCCCGAAGCCTGACCCTCACCCGTCCCCTAATCCTAACCCGTACGCTGACACTAAACCGCGCCCTCACACGTACGCTCCCACTAAAGCGTTGTCGTACCCTCACCTGGACCCTAAACCGTCCCCGTCCCCTAACCCTAACCCTAGCCCGAACCCTAAACCTAACCCTTCCCCGAAGCCTGACCCTCACCCGTCCCCTCATCCTAACCCGTACGCTGACACTAACCCACGCCCTCACACGTACTCTCCCCCTAAAGCGTTGTCGTACCCTCAGCTGGACCCTAAACCGTCCCCGTCCCCTAACCCTAACCCTAGCCCGAACCCTAACCCTAACACTTCGCCGAAGCCAGACCCTCACCCGTCCCCTCATCCGAACCCGTACGCTAACACTAACCCGCGCCCTCACACGTACGCTCCCCCTAAAGCGTTGTCGTACCCTCACCTGGACCCTAAACCGTCCCCGTCCCCTAACCCTAACCCTAGCCCGAACCCGAACCCTAACCCTTCCCCAAAGCCTGACCCTCACCCGTCCCCTAATCCTAACCCGTAAGCTAACACTAACCCGTGCCCTCACAGGTACGCTCCCCCTAAAGCGTTGTCCTACCCTCACCTGGATCCTAAACCATCGCCGTCCCCTACTCCTAACGCTAGCCCGAACCATAACCCTAACCCTTCCCCGAAGGCTGAAACTCACCCGTCCCCTAATCCTAACCTGTACGCTAACACTAACCCACGCCCTCACACGTATGCTCCCCCTAAAGCGTTGTCCTACCCTCACCTGGATCCTAAACCGTCCCCGTCCCCTAACCCTAACCCTAGCCCGAACCCTAACCCTAACTCTTCCCGAAGCCTGACCCTCACCCGTCCCGTAATCCTATCCCGTACGCTAACACTAACACACGCCCTCACACGAACGCTACCCCTAAAGCGTTGTCGTACCCTCACCTGGACCATAAACCGTCCCCGTCCCCTAAACCTAACCCTAGCCGGAACCCTAACCCTCACCCTTCCCCGAAGCCTGACCCTCACCCGTCCCCAATCCTAAACCGTACGCTAACACTAACCCACGCCCTCACACGTACGCTCCCCTTAAAGCGCTGTCGTAGCCTCACCTGGACCCTAAACCGTCCCCGTCCCCTAACCCTAACCCTAGCCCGAAGCCTAACCCTAACCCATCCCCTAAGCCTGACCCTCACCCGTCCCCTAATCCTAACCCGTACGATGACAATAACCCCCACCCTCACACGCACACTTCCCCTAAAGCGTTGTCGTACCCTCACCTCGACCCTAAACCGTCCCCGTCCCCTAACCCTAACCCTATCCCGAAATCTAACCCTAACCCTTCCCCGAAGCCTGACCCTCACCCGTCCCCTAATCCTAACCCGTACGCTAACACTAACCCACGCCCTCACACGTACGCTCCCCCTAAAGCAGTGTCGTACCCTCACCTGGAGCGTAAACCGTCCCCGTCCCCTAACCCTAACCCTAGCCCGAACCCTAACCCTAACCCTTCCCCGAAGCCTGACCCTCACCCGTCCCCTAATCCTAACCCGTACGCTGACACTAACCCGCGTCCTCACACGTACGCTCCCCCTACAGCGTTGTCGTACCCTCACCTGGACCCTAAACCGTCCCCGTCCCCTAACCCTAACCCTATCCCGAACCCTAACCCTAACCCTTCCCCGAAGCCTGACCCTCAGCCGTCCCCTAATCCTAACCCGTACGCTGACACTAACCCGCGCCCTCACACGTACGCTCCCCCTACAGCGTTGTCGTACCCTCACCTGGACCCTAAACCGTCCCCGTCCCCTAACCCTAACCCTAGCCCGAACCCGAACCCTAACCCTTCCCCGAAGCCTGACCCTCACCCGTCCCCTAATCCTAACCCGTACGCTGACACTAACCCGCGCCCTCACACGTAAGCTCTCCCTAAAGCGTTGTCGTACCCTCACCTGGACCCTAAACCGTCCCCGTCCCCTAACCCTAACCCTAGCCCGAACCCGAACCCTAAGCCTTCCCCGAAGCCTGACCCTCAGCCGTACCCTAATCCTACCCCGTACGCTGACACTAAACCGCGCCCTCAAACGTACGCTCCCCCTAAAGCGTTGTCGTACCCTCACCTGGACCCTATACCGTCCCCGTCCCCTAACCCTAACCCTAGCCCAAACCCGAACCCTAACCCTTCCCAGAAGCCTGACCCTCACCCGTCGCCTAATCCTAACCTGTACGCTGACACTAACCCGCTCCCTCACACGTACGCACCACCTAAAGCGTTGTCGTACCCTCACCTGGACCCTAAACCGTCCCCGTCCCCTAACCCTAGCCCGAACCCGAACCCTAACCCTAACCCTTCCCCGAAGCCTGACCCTCAGCCGTCCCCTAATCCTAACCCGTACGCTGACACTAACCCGCGCCCTCACACGTACGCTCCCCCTACAGCGTTGTCGTACCCTCACCTGGACCCTAAACCGTGCCCGTCCCCTAACCCTAACCCTAGCCCGAACCCTAACCCTAACCCTTCCCCGAAGCCTGACCCTCAGCCGTCCCCTAATCCTAACCCGTACGCTGACACTAACCCGCGCCCTCACACGTACGCTCCCCCTAAAGCGTTGTCGTACCCACACCTGGACCCTAAACCGTCCCCGTCCCCTAACCCTAACCCTAGCCCGAACCCTAACCCTAACCCTTCCCCGAAGCCTGACACACACACGTCCCCTAATCCTAACCCGTACGCTAACACTAACCCGCGCCCTCACACGTACGTTACCCCTAAAGCTTTGTCATACCCTCACCTGGACCCTAAACCGTCCCCATCCCCTAACCCTAAGCCTAGCCCGAACCCGAACCCTAACCCTTCCCCGAAGCCTCACCCTCACCCGTCCCCAATCCTAACCCGTACGCTAAAACTAACCCGCGCCCTCACACGTACGCTCCCCCTAAAGCGTTGTCGTACCCTCACCTGGACCCTAAACCGTCCCCGTCCCCTAACCCTTACCCTATCCCGAAACTTAACCCTAACCCTTCCCCGAAGCCTGACCCTCACCCGTCCCCTAATCCTAACCCGTACGCTAACACTAAACTGCGCCCTCACACGTACGCTCCCCCTAAAGCGTTGTCGTACCCTCACCTGGACCCTAAACCGTCCCCGTCCCCTAACCCTAACCCTAGCCCGAACCCTAACCCTAACACTTCCCAGAAGCCTGACCCTCACCGGTCCCCTAATCCTAACCCGTACGCTGACACTCTCCCGCGCCCTCATACGTACACTCCCCCTAAAGCATTGTCGTACCGTTACCTGGACCCTAAACCGTCCCCGTCCCCTAACCCTAACCTTAGCCCGACCCTAACCCTACCCCTTACCCGAAGCCTGAACCACACCCGTCCCCTAATCCTAACCCGTACGCTAACACTAACCCGCACACTCACACGTACGCTCCCCCTAAAGCGTTGTCATACACTCACCTGGACCCTAAACCGTCCCCGTCCCCTAACCCTAACCCTAGCCTGAACCCTAAACCTAACCCTTCCCCGAACCCTGACCCTCACCCGTCCCCTAATTCTAACCCGTACGCTAACACTAACCCGCGCCCTCACACGTACGTTCCCCCTAAAGCGTTGTCGTACCCTCACCTGGACTCTAAACCGTCCCCATCCCCTAACCCTAACCCTAACCCTAGCCCGAACCCTAACCCTAACCCTTCCCCGAAGCCTGACCCTCACCCGTCCCATAATCCTAACCCGTACGCTGACACTAACCCACGCCCTCACACGTACTCTCCCACTAAAGCGTTGTCGTACCCTCAGCTGGACCCTAAACCGTCCCCATCCCCTAACCCTTACCCTATCCCGAACCCTAACCCTAACACTTCCCCGAAGCCTGACCCTCACCCGTCCCCTAATCCTAACCCGTACGCTGACACTAACCCGGTCCCTCACACGCACGCTCCCCCTAAAGCGTTGTCGTACCCTCACCTGGACCCTAAACGGTCCCCGGCCCCTAACCCTAACCCTAGCCCGAACCCTAACCCTAAAACTTCCCCGAAGCCTGACCCTCACCCGTCCCCTCATCGTAACCCGTACGCTGACACTAACCCACGCCCTCACACGTACTCTCCCCCTAAAGCGTTGTCGTACCCTCAGCTGGACCCTAAACCGTCCCCATCCCCTAACCCTTACCCAAGCCCGAACCCTAATCCTAAAACTTCCCCGAAGCCTGACCCTCACCCGTCCCCTAATCCTAACCCGTACGCTGACACTAAACCGCGCCCTCACACGTACGCTCCCACTAAAGCGTTGTCGTACCCTCACCTGGACCCTAAACCGTCCCCGTCCCCTAACCCTAACCCTAGCCCGAACCCTAAACCTAACCCTTCCCCGAAGCCTGACCCTCACCCGTCCCCTCATCCTAACCCGTACGCTGACACTAACCCACGCCCTCACACGTACTCTCCCCCTAAAGCGTTGTCGTACCCTCAGCTGGACCCTAAACCGTCCCCGTCCCCTAACCCTTACCCTAGCCCTAACCCTAACCATAACACTTCCCCGAAGCCTGACCCTCACCCGTCCCCTAATTCTAACCCGTACGCTGACACTAACCCGCGCCCTCACATGTACGCTCCCCCTAAAGCGTTGTCGTACCCTCGCTTGGACCCTAAACCGTCCCCGTCCCCTAAACCTAACCCTAGCCCGAACCCTAATCCTTCCCCGAAGCCTGACCCTCACCCGTCCCATAATCCTAACCCGTACGCTGACACTAACCCGCGCCTTCACACGTACGCTCCCCCTAAAGCGTTGTCATACCCTCACCTGGACCATACAGTCCCCGTCCCCTAACCCTAACCCTAGCCCGAACCCTAACCCTAACACTTCCCCGAAGCCTGACTCTCACCCGCCCCTAATCCTAACCCGTACGCTAACACTAACCCGCGCCCTCACACGTACGCTCCCCCTAAAGCGTTCTCATACCCTCACCTGGACCCTAAACCGTCCCCGTCCCCTAACCCTAACTCTAGCCCGAACGTTAAACCTAACCCTTCCCCAAAGCCTGACCCTCACACGTCCCCTAATCCTAACCCGTACGCTGACACTAACCCGTGCCCTCACACGTACGCTCCCCCTAAAATGTTGTCGTACCCTCACCTGACCCTAAACCGTCCCCGTCAACTAACCCTAACCCTAGCCCGAACCCTAACCCTAACCCTTCCCCGAAGCCTGACCCTCACACGTCCCCTAATCCTAACCCGTCCGCTAACACTAACCCGTGCCCTCACACGTACGCTCACCCTAAACCGTTGTCTTACCCTAACCTGTACCCTAAACCATCCCCGTCCCCTAACCCGAACCCTATCCCTTACCTGAAGCCTTACCCTAACCCGTCCCCTAATCCTAACCTGTACGCTGACACTAACCCATGCCCTCACACGTACGCTCACACTATACCATTGTCGTACCCTAACCTGTACCCTATATCGTCCCCTAACCCTAACCCTAACCCTAACCCTTACCCGAAGCCTTACCCTAACCCCTCTCCTAATCCTAACCCGTACGCTAACACTAACCCGTGCCCTCACACGTATGCTCACTCTAAACCGTTTTCGTACCCTAACCTGTACCCTAAACCGTCCCCGTCCCTTAACCCTAACCCTAACCCTTACCCGAAGCCTTACCCTAACCCGTCACCTAATCCTAGCCCATACACTAACACTAACCCGTATCCTAACACGTACGCTCATCCTAAACCATTGTCGCACCCTAACCTGTACCCTAAACTGTCCCTCTCCCCTATCCCTAACCCTTACCTGAAGCCTTACCCTAACCCGTCCCCTAATCCTAACCCATACGCTAACACTAAACCTTACCCTTACATGTACGCTATCCCTAAACCTTTGTCGTACCCTAACCTGTACCCTAAACCGTCCCCATTCCCTAACCGTAACCCTAACCCGAAGCATTACCCTAACACTTACCCTAATCCTAAACGGTACACTAACACTGACCTGTACCCTAACACTTTCGCTCACCCTAAACCATTGTCGCATCCTAAACCATACCCGTTCCCTAACCCTAACCTTAACCCTAACCCTAAACCCACTTATAGCACTATAGCTCAGGAAAATTAAAATAACAAGAAACAACCACCGCAAAGTTTAGGGCTGCTCTGTTTACAAGAGCCTCGACTACGGTACAAATTAAATATCCTTGAAAGAGAGAAATGGATAAAGAAGTTTTCGTACTTACGTACAATGGAATATCACTCAACAATGAAATCAATGTCGTCAGGCCCGTACAAGCATAATGAATGGATTTAGGTACGATGATTCAAAGGAAATAAGTCACACAGAAAAAGAAACTTATCATAAGATATCACTTATAGAGGGAATGTAAACTTGGCTACACATGAACTGAATTACAAAACAGAACAGAGTCTCACATTTAGAAAACAAACTTATGCTTTCTTAAGGGGAATGGTGAGTTGGGGTGCTGCGTAAAACCAGAGATTGAAATTAGCACAGATACTATTCCATAAGCCAAATATATAATAGACAAGATATACTCCTTGCTCAACGAATTAGACTCAACACCGCCTATTCACCGCAGAGGAATGTATCTGACAATAAGAATATTAAAACATATGTATCTATATGTCTCCGTAAGAGAATCAAGTGTGTGTAGAGCAGTATACACAGCCGTGAAAATCAACTAAACCCCATTATTAAAATAAATTTCAAAAACAAAGACAGTGAAGGAGAGAAAGTTCTTAAATAATTCGTTCAGGGCTTGTGATGAAACTTGGATTTACCACATCTACACCCACAGCTGGGTGAGACATAAGGCAGGACATCTGGGGCTGAGAGGATTGGTGAGGTTCGGTGAGCAAATGCAGACCCTTTGAAGTAATACTGTATGCTACCCATTCCATGGGTCACAACTCTCCTGGTTTAAGGGATTTCCTACAGCTAAAACATGCATGGGAAACCCAGAGGATTGTACACCATGTGATCGGGCAACGTTTCTAAAACCCATCTCATTTTTTGTCCCCTGGTACACGGGTTCGCCATTCCAGACGCTTTACTAAAAATCTCCCCACGTGGAGAGTCAGTGCCTTAAAACTCCTGTTTGGCCCAGTTTGCAATTTCTGCGGAGGTTGAACGGGAATAGGGAGAACCAATAAGAGACTAGCTGTAGGTGTTTGGACGGTCACATTTCACTCTAATTTCCCACCAGGAAGAGGAATTAACAAAAGGCTCAGCGTGCCGTGATGAAACAAGATTAGGGCCTGAAGCAATCCTGCAGTTCTGCGGCCAGCCCACAAGAAAGCGAGTTGAAGAAAGGACCTCAGGGGCACTGTAATTCATAAACCTGCAGAGTTATAAATGACAGCTATCGTCCAAAAATATATTGAGGTAAGGCTGCGAAGAGGACTTGAAAGCATGGCACAATTGCAGGAAATATATTTCAGGAGGTAGATGGAAACTGCATGTAAAGCATATGAAAAGCGGTAGAACTTCGACAATGATGCACTTGGCCAAAAAGGGCATATGCGTTTTTTTCCTGAATACATGCAGGAAAAAACGCATATGCTCTTTTTGTCCAAATAAGCAAGCCTGCAACGGAGATCTGCACTACAATGAAGTCTCACTTCCCACCGGTCAAAAGGGCCATCTGAAAAAAGTGTAAAAACCAGAAAGGCAGGACAGGCCATGGAGAACAGGGAGCCTTGTTATGCTGATGGGCGGGATGTAAATGGCCAACAGCCACTCTGGAGAAGTGTATGGTGTTTCCTGAAACCTCTAAAAAACAAAGCTACAGAGCCTAGGTTGCTTCCACTTATGGCCTATAGCTTAGGAAAATTAAAATCAACAAGACACAGCCACCCCAAAGTTTAGGGCTGCTGTGTTTACAAGAACCTCGACTACGGTACAATTTAAATATCCCAGAAAGAGGAAAATGGATAAAGAAGTTGTGGTACTTATGTACAATGGAATATCACTCAGCAATGAAATCAATATCATCAGGCCCGTAGGAGCATAATGAGTGGATTTAGGTACGATGATTCTAAGGAAATAAGTCACACAGATAAAGAAACTTATCATAAGATATCGCTTATAGAGGGAATGTAAACTTGGCTACACATGAACTGAATTACAAAACAGAACAGAGTCTCACATTTAGAAAACAAACATGTTTGCTTAAGGGGAAAGGTGAGTTGGGGTGCTGCATAAATCCAGAGATTGAAATTAGCAGAGATACCGTTCCATAAGCCAGTAATAGACAAGATATACTCCTTGTTCAACGAAGTGGACTCAACACCCCCTATTCACCGCAGAGGAATATATCTGACTAGTAAGAATCTTAAAACCTATGTATTTATATGTCTCCGTAAGAGAATCAAGTGTGCATCGAGCGGCATAAACACAGCAGTGCAAATCAGCTAAACCCCATTATAAAAATAAATTTCAAAATCAAAACACAAAGACAGTGAAAGAGAGAGAAATTCTTAAATAACTCGTTCAGGGCTTGTGATGAAACCTGGATTTACCACATCTACACCCACAGCTGAGTGAGGCATAAGGCTGGACACTTGGGGCTGTGAGGATTGGTGAGGTTCGGTGAGCAAATGCAGACCCTTTGAAGTAGTACTGCGTGCTACCCATTCCATGGGTCCCAACCCTCCAGGTTTAAGGGATTCTTCCTACAGCTAAAACATGCGTGGGAAACCCAGAGGATGGTCCACAGTGTGATCGGGCAAGGTTTCTAAAACGCATCTCATTATTCGTCCTCTGGTACTCGGGTTCGCCATTCCAGACGCTTTACTAACAATCTCCCCACTTGGAGAGTCAGTGCTTGTAACCTCCTGTTTGGCACATCGTTTGGCAACGATGCACTTGGCCAAAAAGGGCGTATGCGTTTTTTCCTGAGTATATTCAGGATAAAACGCATACACACTTTTTGGCCAACCAAGCAAGCGGGAAATTCAAATCTGCACTACAAAGAAGTCTCATCCTAACACGTACCCTAACCCTATCCCGCTACCGTACCCTAACCTGTACCTGAGACCGTACCCGTTCCCTAACCCTAACCCTTACCCTAAGCTGTACACGAACACTAACCCGTACGCTAACATGTACCCTAACAGTAACACATAGCCATACACTAAACTTTATCCTAACCCTACCCCGTATCCTAACCCTTTCCCTAAACCGTACCATAACCCGTATCCTAATCCTAACTCATCCCCTAACACTAACCCATAACCTAACCCGTACCCTAATCCTAACCCATACACTAACACATACCCTAACCCTAACCCGTTGTCATACCCTAACCTGTAACCTAATCCGTACCCATTCCCTAACCCTAACCCTAACCCTTACACTATCCCGTACCATAATCCTAACCTGTACACTAACACTAAACCGTACCCTAACACTTACCCTACACCTAACCCGTGGTCATACCCTAAACTGTACCCCAAACCATACCCGTCCCCTAACCCTAACCCTAAACCTTACCCTAAACCATACCCTAATCCTAACCCGTACACTAACACTAAACTGTACCCTAACACGTACCCTAACCCTAACCCTTTGTTGTTCCCTATCCTGTACCCTAAACTGTACCCCTTCCTTAACACTAAACCTAACCCTAACCCGTACCTAACACTAACCCATACACTAAACCTAACCATAACCCTGAACGTAAACCGTACCTGAATCCTAACCCATACCCTAACACTAACCCATACCTTAACCCGTACCCTAACACTAAACCATAGCCATACCCTAAACTGTACCTTAACACTAACCCGTACCATAACCATAACCCTAAACCATACTCTAAGCCGTACAATAATCCTAACCCGTACCCTAACCCTAAACCTTACCCTAAACCCTAATCCTTACCCCTAGCTTAATTTTGTTTTTTTGTATTTAAAAAAATATTTTCTTGGGTTAAAACAAACTAGCAGAACAACAAAATAGGGGGCTTCGCTGGTGGTGCGGTGGTTAGAATCTGCCTGCTAATGCAGGGGACACAGGTTCGAGCCCTGGTCTGGGAGGATCCCACATGCCGTGGAGCAACTAGGCCCATAAGCCACAACCAGTGAGCCCTCGCATCTGGAGCCTGTGCTCTGCAACAAGAGAGGCCGCGATAGTGAGAGGCCCGCGCACCGAGATCAAGAGTGGCCCCCCACTTGCCACAACTAGAGAAAGCCCTCACACGGAAACTCAGACCCAACCCAACAAAAATAAATAAATAAATAATAAACTCCTACCCCCCCCAAAAAAAAGAACAACAAAATAAAACAGAAAGTAACCTGAGTGTCCCTCCAAAAGCTGAGTCTGAAATAGCTGGAACTTCTGTTCTGTGGACTGTTATGTGGCCTATAAAAGTGTGAGAGCTGCATCTGTTTGTCTACAGTGAGAAGCAGGATATTCCAGATGTAGAGAACACCTGGATAAAATGAGAACTCTACACATTATGCTGGTCGCTTCAGTAAATGGGAAAGGATGGCAAGTGGTAAAATATTATCTTTTCCTTTCATTTTTTAAATTTCACTTGTTACAAAGAACTTCAATTATAATTGTACTTTAAAAAAGTAACAATGGAAATTTAAAAGAAAAAATATATATTGTGTGTTCAGTTACGTTTCATAGAATTATGAACTGCTCCACCCTCTGGCCATTACCTGCAAAAGCAGCTTTAAAACCTATGCTAATTGTCACTTCATATGAACAAGTCCTGCAGGGCCGTAAAGGAAACCTGCCCTCATCATGTCTTGCGGGAGGTAAAGGCCAAAGTATTTCAAAATGTGGCACATATTTCAAGAAAACCATTTGAAGAACTAAGCCGTAATGACCGTTTGAAAAATAAAAGGACATGCCTGAAAGCTCAATTTCAAAGGATTATGAGACACATGCAAATCCAACCACACAGAGGTATCAGCTCACACCATTCAGAATAACCATCAGGAAAGAAACTACAAACGATCAATGCTGAAGAGGTTGTGGAGAAATGCATACCCTTCATTTGAAGTGGGACGTAACCTGGTAAGAGTCACTAATGGGAACAGGGTGGAGGCGCCTTTAAAAGGTAAACATTGAGCTACTATATGATCCAGCAGGCCCACTCCTGGGCCTATAACATAAGAAGACAGAATTGGAAAGACACAGGCAGGCAAATCTGCACTGCAGCAGTATTACAATAGCCAAGACATGGAAGCAACCAAAAGTCCATCAACAGATGAGTGGACAAAGAGGAACTGTTACATGTAGAGATGGAATATTAGCTCGGGAAAAAAATGAAACAATGCCATTTGCAGCACCATAGATGAGTCTAGAGGTAACCATGCAACTTGTAGTAAGTGAGAAAGCGAAAGACACCTAACGTATATCACTTATAGGTGTTACCTGAAAATTGATAACCATGAAGATATTTCCACAGAGAAAGGCAATCACAGATTCATTGAACAAACTTATGGTTCCCCAAATCGAAAGGTGTGAGGATTGGATACATTACGATATTGGGGTTAACATAGATATAGAAACACATGTGAAATATATAATCACCAAAGACCTACGGAATACCAAGAGAAGACCACTCAACATTGTGTCATAACCTACCTGGGAAAAGGTTCCGAAGAAGAATAGATATACGTGTGTGTGTGAAAGGACCACATCTTGCACACCTAGAACAAAAAAAAACCATTGTAATCAAATTTGCTGCGATAAAAATAAAAATTAAATTAAAAATATGAACAGGAAATAATGAGACATAAACTTAAAGGAATTTTTCCTGGCACATCCCATTCTAATTTTCAACCTAGAACAGGACTTCCATTACGGCTCTGTTGCCCTGGTAACCAGATTTGGTAAAGGAGAAATGCTGCCGCCTTGTGGCTGTTTCACACAACAGCAGCTTTAAACCAAGAGGTAATGTTCACTTAATATTCAAAATATGTGCAGCACTGTAAAGGACACCGGGCCTCAAAAAATGTCCTGGGGTCGTAATCGACCAGAAATTTCAAAAGACGTCAACAGGGCTTCCCTGGTAGTGCAGTGGTTGAGAGTCCGCCTGCCGATGCAGGGGATACGGGTTCGTGCCCCAGTCCGGGAAGATCCCACATGCCGTGGAGCGGCTGGGCCCGTGAGCCATGGCCGCTGAGCCTGCGCATCCGGAGCCTGTGCTCCGCAACGGGAGAGGTCACGGCAGTGAGAGGCCCGCGTACCGCAAAAAAAAAAAAAAAAAAAAAGACGTCAACATTTCAAAAGGACGATGTCAAGATGCATATTTTGCACACATTTTGTCTTTTCTCTTTTTGTTTAAAAAAATGCATGGAATAATGCTCAATATCAGGAACTAATAAAGCCATGCAAATGCCATCTACAAAAACGTTCACCTTACCACCGTCGGAATGATAATCAGCAAAATAGTCTACAAAACATGAATGCTGAAAGGGTTTTGGAGAACTGTGTACCCTCTAGCTGCTGCTGGGATGTAATCTGGTAACAGCCAGTAGTGAGAAGAGAATGGCAGTGCGTTTAAAGTTAAAAATTGAGCTCATCACTCTGTAATAACTTACACGGGAAAGGAACCAAAGATGAATAGATAGATACATAGATATGATGAACCAGATTCTGTACACCTAGAACAAACACAACATTTTTATCAAATTTGCTCTGATAATAAATAAAAATTAAATTTCAAAAACAAACAAGAGGTAAGGAGATATAAGCTCTTGGGGGTGTGCCCTGGCACATTCCACTCTAATTTGCAGCCTACTAACACGATTTCCAGGAAGGCTCTGTTGCCCAAAAACCCAGAGTTGGAAATGTAGAAATGCTGCCGCCTTGTGGCCGTTTCCCGCAAGAGCGTCTTTAAACCCACAGCTAATGGCCACTTAACATTCACAAGGACTCAGGGCTGTAAAGGACACCTGCCCTCAAAAAATGTACTGACGTGAGGGATGGCCAAAAAAATTCAAAAAAGGCAAAATTTTCAAGAAGGTAGTATGAAGCGGTAAGTTTGACTTACTCTCTTGTTAAAAAAAAGGAAAATGGATAGAAGCTCAACCTCAGGAATTACTAGACTCATGCAAATGTAATCTACAAAAAGCTTTCAACTCACACCAGTCGACTGACCATCAGCAAAAAGTCTACAAAGAATAAATGCTGATGTGGTTTGAGAGAACTGTGTACCCTCTAGCTGCTGGGGGGATGTAAACTGGTAAGAGTCAGTAGTGAGAAAATAATGGAGGTGCGTTTAAAGGTAAAAATTGAGCTACCATGTGATCTGGTAGGTCCTTTGATGCGCCTATCACCTGAGCAGACCCGAATGTAAAAGACACAGGCTGTCAAAACTGCACTACAGGAACATTTAACATGGCCAAGACTCGGAAGAAACCAAAATGTCCATGAACAGAAAAATGCACAAAGAGGAAGTGGTCCATGTACACAATGGAATATTAGCCATGGAAAACAATGAAACAGTGCCGTTTGCACCACCATATAAAGACCTAGAGATAATCACCCAACTTGAAGTAAGAAAGAAACTGAAAGACAGATATCCTATGACATCACTTCTAGGTGTTACCTAAAAATTGATACCCATGAACTTATTTCCAAGAGAAGGAAATGCATGGACTAAGAAAATAAAATTACGTTTAACCAATTGGAAAGGTGTAAGGAATGAATGAATTACGATATGGGGGTTAACAGACATGTACTAAGACATATGAAATATATAATCACTAAATACGTATGGAATACCAAGAGAGGTCTACTCAACACTCTGTAATAACCTACACGGGAAAGGACCCAAAGATGAATAGACAGATACATTGATATGATGAACCAGATTCTGTACACCTAGGAGAAACAACATTTTTATCAAATTTGCTCTGATACCTAATAAAAATTAAATTAAAGAAACAAACAACAAGTAAGGAGATATAAGCTCTTGGGGGTTTGGGCTGGCACGTTCCACTCTAATTTGCAGCCTATTAACACGATTTCCAGGAAGGCTCTGTTGCCCAAAAACCCAGAGCTGGAAATGTAGAAATGCTGCCACCTTGTGGCCGTTTCCCGCAACAGCGGCTTTAAACCCACAGCTAATGGTCACCTAACATTCACAAGGACTCAGGTCTGTAAAGGACACCTGCCCTAAAAAGTTGTGCTGAGGTAGGGAATGGCCAACAAAATTCAAAACAGGCAAATTTTTCAAGAAGATAATATGAAGACGTAAGTTTTACTCACTGTCTTTTAAAAAAAAGGAAAATGAATAAAAGCTGAAACTCAGGAATTATTACACTCATGCAAGTCTAATCTACAAAAAGGTTTCAACTCACACAGTCGACTGACCATCAACAAAAAGTCTACAAATAATAAATTCTGAAGCGGTTTTAGAGAACTGTGTGCCCTCTAGCTGCTGGTGAGATGTAAAGTGGTAACAGCCAATAGAACACAAAGGAGCTACGTTTAAACGTAAAAGTTGAGCTACCATTCGATGCAGCAGGCCCACCGCTGGGCCTCTCACCTGAGAAGACCAGAATCCGGAAGACAGAGGCTGCAAAAGCTGCACTGCAGCCTTACTCACAATAGCCAAGACGTGCAAGCAACCTAAATGTCCATCAACAGATGAAAGGATAAAGAAGCGGTCCATGTACACAATGGAATATTAGCCATGGAAAACAATGAAACACTGCTCTTTGAGGCACCATAGGTGAGCCTAGAGATAATCACAGAACATGAGGTATGTTGGAAAGCAAAAGACATATATCCTATGATATCACTTATAGATGTTACCTAACAACTGACAAAAATGGACATATTTCCACAGAGAAAGACACACACAGACTTAGAAAACAAACTATGCTTATCTAAAAGGAAAGGTGGTGGCAATGGATAAATTAAGATTAGGTTTACCATACCTATATAAATACAGATTAAGTACATATATCAAAAAGCCCGAGCACATAGCAAGGGAGGTGTACAGAACACTCTGTAATCCTTTACATGGGAAAAGGATCTGTACATGAATAGATATACATGATGTACGAATGAACCAGATTGTGTACACCTAGGACAAACTGTACTCTAATCATTACCCCGATTAAAACAGTTAAAACAACGAACAAGAAGTAATGAGACATAAACTTCAGGGGCTTTTTCCTGGCACATTCCATTCTAATTTACAGCCTAGTAACAGGACTTCCAGAAAGGCTGTGCTGCCCTAGTACACAGATTTGGGAAGGGAGAAATGCTGCCGCCTTGTGGCCCTTTCCCACAACACCAGCTTTAAACCCAGGGCTAATGGTCACTAAATATTCACACTCGTTGCAGGCCTATAAATGACACCTGCTGTCCAAAAAACTACTGGGGTCGAAAGTCGACCACAAAATTCAAAAGAGGGCAACCTTCCAAGAAGACAATTTCAAGAGGTATATTGTACTCACACTTTTTTTCCTAAATAAAAGAGAAAGGTGTGGGAAAGTACTGAATATTAGCAATTATTAAAGACATGCAAATCCAAATTACAAAAACCTATCAGCTCACACCTGTCACAATGGCCATGAGCAAACATTCTAAAAACAAAAAATGCTGAATGGGTTGTGAAAAATGCGTACCTTCGGTGTTAATTGGGACGTGGCAAGATCCACTAACGAAAACACAATGCAGGTACTTTGAAAAGGTAAACACTGAGCTACCAGTCAATGAACCATACCCACTGTTGGGCCTATCACCTGAGAAAATGCGAATCAAAGGTCACAGGCTGGCAATACTGCACTCCAGCAATATTTACCATAGGCAACACTTGGAAGCAACGAAAATGTCCATCAAGAGACGAATGCACAAAGAAGAAGTGGTCCATGTACAGCAAGATCTTTTTTGATCCACCTCCTAGAGTAATGCCATAAAAAAGAAAACTAAACAAATGGGGCCTAATGAAAAGTAAAATCTTTTGCAAAGCAATGGAAACTACAAACAAGATGAAAAGACAACCCTCAGAATGGGAGAAAATATTTGCAAATGAATCAATGGACAAAGGATTAACCTCCAATATATATAAACAGCCCATGCAGCTCAATATTAAAAAAACAAACAACCCAAAACAAAAATGGGCAGAAGATCTAAATAGACATTTCTTCCAAGAAGACATAGAGATGGCCAAGATGCACATGAAAAGCTGCTCAACATCACTAATTATTAGAGAAATGCGAATCAAAACTACAATGAGGTATCACCTCACACCAGTTAGAATGGGCATCATCAGAAAATCTACAGACAACAAATGCTGGAGAGGGTGTGAAGAAAAGGGAACACTCCTGCACTGTTGGTGGGAATGTAAATTGATACAGTCACTACGGAAAACAGTATGGAGGTTCCTTAAAAAACTAAAAATAGAATTACCATATGATCCAGCAATCTCACTACTGGGCATATACCCAGAGAAAACCATAAATCAAAAAGACACATTCACCACAGTGTTCACTGCAGCACTATTTACAATAGCCAGGTCATGGGAGCAACCTAAATGCCCACAGACAGACGAATGGATAAAGAAGATGTGGTACATATATAAAATGGACTATTACTCAGCCATAAAGAGGAACGAAATTGGGTCATTTGTTGAGACGTCGATGGATCTAGAGACTGTCATACAGAGTGAAGTAAGTCAGAAAGAGAAAAACAAATATCGTATATTAACGCATATATGTGGAACCTAGGAAAATGGTACAGATGAACCGGTTTGCAGGGCAGAAATAGAGACACAGATGTAGAGAACAAACGTATGGACACCGAGAGGATAAAGCCGTGGGGGTCGGTGGTGGGAGGAGTTGGGAGATTGGGATTGACATGTATGCATTTATATGTATAAAATAGATAACCAATAAGAACGTGCTGTATAAAAAATAAAATAAAATTCAAAAATTAAAATAAATAAAATTTTAAAAAACAGAAAAAAAGTTATTCCCTTCATATACGTGTATTTATATGAATGAATTATTTCCAGGCTTATATCTATAAATACAAAAAAGAGGAATAAAAGCTACCTTGAACCAAAAAAGAAAAAAAAAAACAGAACCCACCAGTTATACAGATGAAAACACTCTCAGGGTACTTGCTCCAGTGGTAAACAATTCTGAAGTTGGTCAGAGGTGGGGAATCATCTCCCATGCAGCCAGCAGCCCCCCACCCCGCAAGGAGCGTCCTCATTGCAAAGCTGGGGGACCGTGCCGAGGCGTCTGTGAGTAAACGTGAGCTGAGCCCCAGGCCAGCTGCTGCTGAACTGTTCCCGCCCTTCCCAGGTAAAACACCTGAACATGTACAAGGACTTGAAAGCCTACAGGAAGGGCCGTGGAGCCACCCCAGCGACAGCATGCCTGCCGACTTGGTGCCTGCAGGCCAGCCAGGATGGTCCTGGCCCCGGTCTCTCTTCTGGAAGCTTTCCATTTCCCTGCCTGAGATACCCCTCCTGTCCAGGCCCCCACTGCTTTTTTCCTTCCTCACCTCTGCCCGGGGAGAAATTCCAGTGGCAGTTACGGGTGACACATCCTCTTCTTTAGCAGGTGGCAGCTTAGCAACTCCTGCAGAAAGTCCAGCAGAGCCCACTCACACCAGGCCACCCACAAAGCCGTGGCCCCTCACTCCCACCCACCAGCCCAGCCCTGACACTGCTGACGGGGCAGAGAAAATGGCGTCAGGCACAGTTGCAGGGGCTCTTGCTGCCTGGAGCGGTGTTTATATTGACCTCAACCCAGGCACACCTGGGGAGGGCTGGCCCGCACGGTCAGGCTGCCCAGGTCAGCCAATCCTCACCCCTCAGGGGCTCACAGTTGCAGAAAATGGACCTTGCTGAACCGGCCAGGTCCAAGGAACAGGTGTGGGCTCCTGAGTCAGGATAGACAAGGGGCTGCAGCTCTGGCTTGTTTTCTAATCATTTTATCTGGCCCGTGAGTGGGAGACAACTTCAAGGAGACCCTCTCCTAATGAGAGGAACCCAGGAGTCAGGGAGAGGAGGGGTGGTGGGTGGAGACAGGGCCTGGTGCCCCAGCTGCAGTGAAAGTCTCTGGAAGACCAGGCAGAGGGAGCCCGCACAGAGTGATGCCCAGGGTCACAGACCTGTCGGAGCTGCTGTTTGTTAGTTCAAGTCCTGCTCTGAGGTGCTCTGTGTCAGCTCTGAGCAACAGGTGATCTGGGGGTGCTCTGCAATGAGGGCTATGTGCACGGTTCCTGTGAGCCCAGCCCTGCCGGGGTACCTGTCCAGGAGAGCTCTGTATCCTGGGAGGGGCCTGACCACGAGAGCCCCGTGGGCTGCTGGGGACCTGTTAAAGGATGTCAGGACAGTCAGTGAAGCCACCGAGGATATACCTCCAGTTGCTCCTAATTCCTACACCCTGCTGGTCATTCTACCATCCACCAGGACATGGTATTCTGTATTAGACTTCAATGATGCCTTCTTCTGTATTCCATTAGTCCCAGAGTCACAAGAAATCTTGGCTTGTGAGTGGCAGGACTCAACATACGACAAAAACAATACTGCTGGGCCGTCCTGCCCCAAGGGTTCAAAAATTCCCACACCATCTTTGGGGAAACGTTAGCTAAACACCTAAAAGTTCTACCTCTGCAAAAGGGAACCCTCCTTCAATATGCAGATGACATTCTGATCGCCAGCCCTACTAAGGAGGCCTCTGAACTACCTAGCCAATAAAGGATAGAAGGTGTCGAAGAAAAAGGCTCAAATCTCACAGACTGCGGTGACCTGCCTGGGCTTCATTCTCACAGAAGGTCGGAGAAGCCCATCCCAGGAAAGGGAAGAAGCCATTTACAGTCTGACCCCTTCTAAAACTAGAAGACAGCTTAGGGGTTCCTAGGGAGGCCGGAGATTGCTGCATCTGGATCCCTAACTACAGTCTAATAGCTGGGCCTCTATATGAAACACTGAAAGGAAAAGATGACGATCCTTTCGAATAGAATCCAGAAGCGGCCTTTCAAGAATGCAAAGAGCAGTCAATTCAGACCCTTGCCCTGGAACTCCCTAATTTAGCTAAACCCTTTGAACTTTACATCCCCATAGAATGTGAATCGCCCTTGGAGTGTTAGTGCAAAAACTGGGACCACTTGAAATGGAACAACGCAAGAATGCCCTCCAGGTAGGATAAACTACGGTCACCAAGGGCTTGGCCCGCCGCCCCATCCAGCCAGGATACTGGCAGTATCTAAAAACTTGGAAATCAGCAGCCCGCAAATCCAGCTCCCTCCTAAGGGAAAAGGACCCCACGTGGTGATCCTAACCACCAACCATGCCCTGAAGTTGCAGGGGTCGCTCCGTGGGCACACCGACCTCGAGTAAGGAGGGCCTCCAACTCCAACATCCAGAGAGACAACCGGGGGCAACGGGGCACCATGACGACTCGTGTGAACATCACTTGACCTGGAGCTTCTCTCAGAAAACAACAAGAGTGTGCCCCAAAAGAGCAGACTACTGCTTGCAGGACTTACGGCACCCAGAGGGGAGCTAATAAGCTTGGCGGGGGAACCGTATATCACGCTGTCACCATAGAAAAGCCTACAGACACCGCGGTGACGGCGGCCAATGAGACCAGCTGGACTCCTGGCTACTTCAAAAGGCCGTTGACTCAGTGGCCGTCATGGTCCTGGATCACCACCGGCCCTGGACTGTCTGGGAGTTGAGCGGGCAGGACTCTGACACCTGGTGCTGTTCGCACGTTAATTCAGGGGCCTAACTGAAGAAAGCGCAGACTACCGGTCAGAGCATCTAGGCTGGCAGAAACCGTCAGCCTAAGGCGGCCGAACAAATGTGGGGCGGGGTAAAACCGGCCCCCCCCCCAGCGTCTCTGCGCATCTCTTTCCTGGACCCTTAAAGGTCATTAGAATCTATAACACTTCCAATGCCGGCGCTCAGGCGGACGAGCACTGAGGCAGGAGGCCTGGGGACAATCAACCTCACCTGGAGGCTGCTGGGGAGAAGTTCTGCCCCTCCCCCCGCGTATGAGGGCTCCCAACTCAGCACAAAGTAGTTACAGAAGAGGGGTCTGCACCCACAGCGCCCCAAGAATGAGGAATGGGACAAAAGGCAGAGGAGGGGTTTGTCACCGGCAAAGCCCATGAAAAATTCCTGGGAGATAAAAATAGAATCTGGGCAATAAAATAAAGTCTAACATTTATTCCTCTGTGCTTTGTCTAATTTCACGTGCTCCTAGGGTTCCGCATGCAGAGGTCCCACACCCGGCACTTCAGACCCGATTTCCTAGTGCAGAATGGCTGGGTCGACACCTCAGCTCACGGGGCCCCGTGCAGACTCCACGATACAGAGCCTGAGCTCCAGCCAACCCGGCCCTCGAGAGCTCCGCCCCCTCCCTCCCGCTGAGGCTGCCGGGATTCCCTACACAGCAGCCCCGCCCACAGCCCGCGGGGGAACGCACGCTCTCACCTGTCCATTCTCTGATCAAAATATAAAGTTTTCCTTTGCTTCTGAACCAAACTCAGTCTCGTTCTGTTGGCTCCAATGACACTGGGCAGGGGGACCCTTATCGGGGCCCACTCTGGAGGATCAGTAACAGAATTTGAGAACATTGTAACTTCAGTGAACAGATGTGTGAGCCAAACTGTAATGAACGTAGAGCAGTGTATAAGGCTCGTGTAAAATAAGATGTTTCTAACACTTCCATTTGATATTTCCATCACTTGATTATAAGCAAGTTCAGTGGAGGGTTATTGTCTTATTTGTCAGCTCAACTTTACAGAAATTAAGTGATTTTTTTCCAAGGCTGTACATCTAATAATCTTGGCTGAAGCTTCAATCTTCTTTTGAATGCTTTTCCATTGAAAATGATACCTCTCTTTCAGCTCCCCCATTTCTGAGGAATATAAAATCTTATAACTTATTGTTACCAAAGGGGAAAGGCAGGGGGAGGGATAAATTAAGAGTTTGGGATTAACACATACACACTGCTATTTATAAAATAGATAATCAACGAGGACCTACTGGATAGCACAGGGAACTACACTCAATATTTTGTAATAACCTATAAGGGGAAAGAATCTGAAAAAGAATAGATATCTGTATCTACATCATCTATCAACGCCAGATAAAATGTAACCTAAGGGTGGCCGATGGTGACCGCTTCTGACCCTCAAGACTTCAATCATCTAAAGCTTGGACTCTGCCTACTGCCCAAGGCCCTCCATGAACACGCATGTACCCATAGCTTAAAACTTCCCCAGTTTGGGGGTTTGGGGAGACACTGTTTTGACAAGATCCCTGGTGTTCTCCTTACTTGCTGCGAGTAATAAATCCCTCCTTCTCCCAATCTTTGGCTGGGTTGTGTCTTTTGGCTCGACACCCACCAAGAGGCAAACCCAGTTTTCTGGTAACATCTCTCCATCCAGACCCCCAACCAGCAGTCGTGGTCCCACCTTGACAATAATTCTACAGTCAGTTGTCTTGCTTCCAACACATGGAAATCATGTTACGTTTCTGTGACCAAAGCTAGGTAAGGGGCAGAAACTCTCTCCCCATTTTGTCTTGTGAAGCCCCCTCTGCAGATCCATTGTCCTCGAATTTGATGCCTCACTTTAATGGAAAACACTTGCAGGGCTTTTTGGTTTTATTTATATCTCATTTCCGAAGGCTTTTTAGACCTACATTGCTTAAACATACAGATTACTCCTAAGTGCCACTTCTACTTTGAGATTTAAAATTCTCCCAGTGTTTTTTCTAATATACTTATTATTCCATTTGTTGCGTTTAAATCTTTGAACGTATGTTGTTTATTTTGTGTCTCATCAGATTTCAGTTAATCACCTAGTTTTCCCCTGAATAAAGCACTACTCATCCCAAACAGTTCTTGCCAAAACTGGGTTTTACAAGGAAGGGAACAGGTGGGCCCAGGAGAAAGTTCGGGAGCACGACTACAGTCCGGTGGAGCAAAGACCCTTGTTCAGGGCACTGGACGGCCACGGCCACCCTAAAGACCCACCGCCCGCTTGAGGCTCCAGGATTAAGACGGGCTGCCTGACGGCGGGCGGAAAAACCAGTCAGGGAAAACCGCGAAGCTGCTCCTGCGCGCTGGAGGCTTCCTTTCAGACACGCGCGGGACCCAGAGCAGCCAATCCCCGAGCGGCGGGGCGGGACCTTCTGCGCGCTCCGCACCCTCCCGGCCGCCTATTGGCGGGACCGCTTCTGTCGCAGCACCGATTGGTGGCTTGCACCTGACGGGGCTTTACAAGCCGGCTCCGCGCCCTTCGCTTCGCCTCAGCTCAGGAGTTCGCGAAGCTGCAGAAGCCGGAGCGCGCGCCGGGCCGGGGTGGGCCCTGCGAGGGGACAGCGGGGAGACTGACGGGAACTGCGAAACCCTTATAAACCCTCAGCCCGAGGCCTTCAAATTCCAGGCTGGGAGGCCCCAGATCCCCTCACCCTGAGGGGCTCCAAATCCCGTCAGCTTGGAGGGACCCCGGGTCCTAACCTGAGGGACCTCACATCTCCTCAGCTTCAGGGACCCAAAGTCCCTTCACCCACAGAAACACCAAATCCCCTGATGCTTAGACCCCCCAAATACCCGGAGTAACCCCTAGAGGTTAGGCGCCCTAAAAATAGCACCTGCAGAGAGGCCAAATTTCCCTACCCTCAGAGGCACTGACTACCCTCAGCCCGGGAACTCTTAACCCCTTCATCCTCAAAGACCACAGCTACCCTCAATGTGGGAGAACCTAAAGCCCCTTAAGGAGAGACCCCCGATTTCCTCAGGCTCAAAGGTCCCAAGTTCTCTCAACCTGCGCCTTCTACATCCCTTCAGCCAAAAGACGCCAGATACCATCAGCCTAAGGGACCCTGAATCCCCTCGGGTCTGAGGAACCCCCATTCCCTTAGCCGGAGCGGCCCAAATCTCCTCAGGCTGAGCGATCTGTCCCTTAGACATAGAACGCACGTTTTGCCCAGATTTTTCCGGAGTCCCCAGGTGGAGATCCCCAAAGCCCTCCTTGGAGAAATAGTCCCTGTCCCTCGCTGGAAGAGAGCCCTGGTTGTCAACCTGACCCCAGCCCAGCAGTCCGGGGCTTCCAGGTCTCCTCAGGACTCCCTCAGGCACCCACAGACACAGCCCTCCCAGTGCCTTTCCTCAGAGGGCCCGAGTTGCAGGGGGGCCAAAGAAACCGAATCTAGTTCACCGTAGGCTGGACTGTCGTGGCTGGCGAGGATCCGTCCACCCCATCAGTACCCTCCGCGTCCTCTAATCCTTGCCGGGTCCTCACACCTTCCTGCTCGGGACACCCCAGCCGAGGAACACAGACCTAGCTCTGGGCAGGGGCCGGGGCTACCTCAGCACCTTCTCCTTCCACAGGCACCTTGGCCTTGAGGCGGTCCCGGGCCCATGAGCACCGACAGGTGGCCGGAGGACAGCACTGAGGGAGATGCTGGGAGAACAGCGTGGAAGCCCACGGTGAGCGGTGGAGGAGGCGGAGCCTGGCTCGAAGCCGGCTCTACAGGAGGGACAAGGGGCTGGTCCCTGGAGGGCTCAGACTCCTGGCCTGCACTGCTGGGCGACCTTCTCTGTGAAGGCACGCAGGATGGGGGTGCCCGGTCCTGTCTAGGATGGCGGGGCGGGGCGGGGCGGGGGGGACAGGACACTAGAGCATCGTCAACTGCCGTGTGTCCAGGGAGAGCGAGGAAAATGCTCAGTGTCTGCTCAGTTAGGCAGGACACGGTCAGGAAGGAAAACCTTCATCCTTGTCTCACAGAGACCACCCAGCGGCCTCCGGCTACACCCTGCACGGGGTGGGGGAGGGGGCCCAGCTCTAAGTTCTGACTTACATTAGTAAGTCACTGATGAAATCGGTTGTTCTCTCTAGGCCAAAGACGCTTTCAAAGACATTTCCATATACTTCTCCAAGGAAGAATGGACAGAGATGGGAGAATGGGAAAAAATCCGATATAGGAATGTGAAAAAGAACTATGAAGCACTGGTCACTCTAGGTAAGAGGGAATGCTGGGTGCCTGGGGGCCTGGGAAGCGCGAAGCACGTCTTCGGTCTCAGCGCGAGCTTGGCTCTCTCTGAGATGGCCTCGTCTGCTCACAGTTGCCTTCCGTGTGGAGAGCAACCTGCAGGAAATGTATGTCCTTCCGTACTCAGTGTGGGCCTGGCCCTGGCAGCGCAGAGCTCACCCCTTCCAGACTCTCGCAGCCCATCCTACCAAGTCACACTGACTCTGTGGCACTTCCCATCGCCTCTGGGCTTTGTTCCTCCTTCCAGCTCTTCCCTTTTGGAACCAAGATTTTGCTCCTTTCCAGGTCTCAGAGCCCCTCGGCCAGCTTTCATGTGTCACCGCAGGCAGGCCATCAAAGCCCAGGTGGGTGACCCTGAGGATTCTGATGAAGAATGGACTCCAAGGCAGCAAGGTGAGGGGCCAGGAAGATTTAGAGGTGTCTTCCTGAAAACAACCTGGGTTTGGGTCTCAGCTGCGTCTCAGGCATTAGCAACAACAACAAAAAAAACCCCATAATTTTTCACCCAACAAGCAAGATGCAGAACAGAATATTATACAATAAGAGACTATCCACATAAAGTTTTTAAATATGTAAAATAATTAGCCTCCCCTTCTCTGCCATCCGACGTGCGGTTGACTCTGCTCCTCACCATGTCTTCTCACAAGACTTTCATGATCAAGCGATTCCTGGGCCAGAAACCAAAGGAGAATCGTCCCATTCCCCAGTGGACTCAAATGAAAACTGGTAATAAAACCAGGTACAGCTCCAGGAGAAGACACTGGAGAAGAACCAAGCTGGGTCTATAGGGAGCCACCCATGAGGTGGCACACGTATTTATGCTGTGGAAGGTCACTTGCATCTTACCGTATCACTCTGAAAGCATCACTACTATCTGGACAAATGCATCCATTTGTTTTATTGGGAAAAAATGATTTTTCTCCTTGTGTCAGTGTTTCTGCATTAGTGCTTTGGCTCAGTAATAAATATGAGAGCTTTTGTTGGAAAATATATATATATATATTGTTTATAGGTACATTAAAAGGCCGTAAATGTATAAAAATTTGAATGTGAATAAGAAGTACCAAATTCATCACCAAAGGAGTAAGGGCTGGCAGGTGGCTTCATTGTGTCTTGGTTAGTTTTTTGTTTGTTTTTATTTTGTTTTTGAATTTTGAAATAGAAATTAAAAGACCCACAGTGGTTGTGGCAGAATGGTGACATAAGACTGAATGGAGGTGGATATATAGGTTTTCCAGTATAATTCTCAATAGTTTTCTCTTTTTTTTTTTTTTTTTGGCTGCGTTGGGTCTTCGTTGCTGCGTGCGGGGTTTCTCTAATTGCGGCGAGAGGGGGCTCTCTTCTTTGCAGTGCGTGGGCTCCTCGTTGCAGTGGCTTCTCTTGTTGTGGAACACGGGCTCTAGGCGCGCGGGCTTTGGTAGTTTCAGCATGCGGGCGCAGTAGTTGTGGCACACGAGCTTAGTTGCTCCACGGCATGTGGGATCTTCCCGGACCAGGGCTCGAACCCGTGTCCCTTGCATTGGCAGGTGGATTCTTAACCACTGCGCCACCAGGGAAGTCCCGAGTGCATAGGAAGATTTTTGAGTGTTGATTCTGTATCCTGCAACTTTGCTAAATTCTTTTTTTAGTTCTAACCGTTTTCTGTGGAATATTAGAGATTTTCTACACATAAAATCATGTCATCTGTGAACAAACCTAATTTTACTTCTTTCTTTCCAAATTGCAAGCCTTTTGATTCCTTTTCTTATCTAATTCCCTGGCTAGGACTTCTAGTACTATGTTGAATACAAGTGGTGAGAGTGGGCATCCTTTCCTTTTTTTCTTGATCTTAGAAAAGATCACTTTTTCCACCAATCAGTATGATGTTAGAGGTGGACTCTTCATATATGACCTTTATTATATTGAGGTAACTTCCTTCTATTCCTACTTTGTTGAGTATTTTTGTCATGAAGTAAATTTATTAGATACTTTATGAACATAGGATGAAGCACAGATGAGGTTTATGTCTATTTTTTTTTTTTAATTTTAAGAAAACTGTGATGCTCCCAGTGGAAGCATAGGCATTGATGATACAGAAATCATTTTCCATTCCCCCTTTGGTAATCCTTGCATTTGTCACTCTCTGGTTCAGAATTCTGTGTCCTTAATTCAGATGCCCAGAGTTTGGAAACATTTACCAACCAAAACACTGATTTCTCATCATCTTTTAGTTAAACCTTCTTGGGTGGCCTTCAGAGTGGAGCACAGTAAACACCAGAAGGTAAGTATTTCCCAAATCCTGTTGACAAGAAAACCTTCCTCATGGATCCAATCACAGGTAAGAATAGGAGAATACACAGAGTATCCTAGAAACTGCTGCTTCCTTTCATGATTCTTTAGCACAATGTCTGATATCATCATCATTTTTATAGTTAATAAGAATAGCAACAGTAGTAGGTTGTTCTATTTTCACGTTATTTTCATAATATTTCAGACTCTATTTTAAGCATTTTACATGAATAAACTCACTTTAAACCTTAAAACAATCCTGTAGTACCTCTAGGTAGTGTAACTATCCCCATTTATATTGAATAGATCAAGAAACTGAGGTAAAGAAATGTTTGAGTATATGCCTGAGATCACAGTATCACTGGTAGTGCAATCTCATCCAAAGCTCCTTCTCTGAAACACTTACAAGCTGAGTAGAACTTCCATAGTTTTATAAAGTTTACACTGTCTTATTCATACATACATCTTTATATCATTCATCTGACGGGTGATTTCAACCTCAGTTCTTTTCTGCTACGCCAAAGTGAGTGACATGCTAAGACCATCTGACTAAGGGAAGCTTACAGATCTGTAGGCAATTTGTAGAGTGGATTGTCCGAGACGAAGAAGGAGATGGACCCCCAACCTCAGAGCCTGCTACTCTAATAAGAGGAAGCATCTCCCAGCCCTGACTAGCTTCAAGTTTGATCATTGAAAACGAAAAGTAAGAAAATAACTTTAGGACTTCATATAGGTTACCCGCGTTTCAACAGAAACTCATCCCTCTGGAACTGATTTCAAATGCTCATTCTTGCAGGAGAAAGTAACAGCTCCTTCCTCCGGGCTCTAATTAGGCAACTGTCATGTTTGGAATCATTTGCTTAGCCTGCCCCTGCGTTGCAAGCTTTGAGAGCCTGCTCCATACCCGTTTCTTCTCAGAAGTCCCAGGCCCAGCTCAAGGCCCCTGAGGGCCCCCTGGAGGTTTTCTGAATGAGTGACTCCACATTTAAACATTCACCTAGACGTAAGAGGGTCAAGGAGTGCTGGAGATAGTATCTGTGAGCTAGATTTCAAATAGGGAGACAGTTGAGGGGGTGAATTGATAGCAGGGCTGGACTCTCACGTTCACACTGTACTACATATCAGTAGCTCACAAAACAATTTGGTGAACGTTATTAAATTTCATGTCCACTGTAACGTTAAGAATTAGCATGTATACCAATTTATGGTTCAGGAAACTGAGGAGAACTAGCTAGTCGTACAGCCTTATTCAAGCAGAATCGATGGGAACCAGCTACTCTGATTCCAAACATTCTCTCTAGGATATGGCAACCTGCAACGTTCAGCATCATCTTCTTTATTGTCTAGATAAGTTTCTGCCATACCATTTCTTTGTTCTCTTCCCAATCTCACTGCTCTGTCACCTCATTTTCCAGAAGTGTTTTGTCCCCTCTGTACTTTTCCACATTTCCTCGTCCATCAGAGGTCCACTAATTAATAGAAGACCCCCTCTTTTTTTCTATAAGCCCTTACCCCCCGCTTCTTTCCCAGACTTTGTTGATTCTTCCCAATTATTCTCCCTGACTCGCTCTCACTTTTACGGAGAAATTTGAGAGAAAGTTGAAGGGAAGGAACCTTAAGATATGGGTTCTAGTCTTGATTCACTACCCACTTAGGCCCTTTATTTACGCTCTAGTGTTCAGACTCCACCCGCCCCGGGTATTTCCAAGGGTTGTTGGAGTATTAACTAAAGTCATGCATGTGAAAACACTTCATAAGCCCTAAAGAACTAAAGAAATGCATGTTGTCTTTCACTATGTGACTCTCCCGTTGAAGGCAGTGCCCCCGGTGCCATTAAGTAATGAATCCAGTTTGAAGAAATTGCCAGGAGCAGCGCAACTGCAGAAGGCAAGTGGCCCTGCGCAGGCCCAGAGCCCAGCGCCCCCTCCCGGAGCAGCAGGCACCTCTGCATGGCACACTAGACAAAAGCTGGGTGAGAGAAAATAACCTGGGGGCTTTAGTCCCTCTAATTCTTCTAGAAACGCTGACTAGTATGGCCTAGGTGTGTGGGGTGGACTTGGGGTAGGCGGGGGTTTAGGCTGGACTGATCTGAGACCTGAAGTTAGCACTGGGGCCTTGGGAAAATCTTACATGTCTTCTGTGGTCCTGATTGCTAATCTCTAAAGTAAACATAAGGATACATAACTCGTACAGTGTTTGAAAACATCAAATTAAATATAAAAGTACGGACACACACACGTTGTTCAAAAATCCATCTGTGATAATAGTGACCATGCTTTCTTAGTTAAGGCCTCTGCTCAATGCCTAACACGTAATGTGCCTTAACCAATATTTTCTGAATGAGTAAATGTGTCAATGAACCATTTTCTAAGTAGAAAGGTTGGGAAGTTAAACCTAATAATGGGAAGAACAGGAAGCTAACATTGAACTGGGCGTCTGTAGTCAGTGTGGAGCCTCGGTCTGTCTGAACCAGTAGCTAAACGGGGGAAAAACAAAGTATACAGAAGGACAGGCGATGATTTGATGGGAGGGGATTTCACATTTTCTGATAAAACAGGGACCAACACTCTAGACCCCACCAACCTTGCTTACCTACTCTTCTCCAACTTAGAACGCAGAGCAAAGCAGATTGAAGTGAAGATGTATAGCCTACGAGAAAGAAAGGGCCACGTGTACCAAGAGGTCAGCGAGCCCCAGGATGACGACTACCTCTGTGAGTGACCCCACTGGCCCATTACAGAGAAGGCTGTTATGTCTTGCTACAATAATCTCACCTTAGCATTTGGTCCCCAAATCATCCCCTTTGTCTAGTGACTTGGGGTACAGGATTGAGGCCAAATGACATGAGCGCCCCGGTTCTTTCTGAAGGTCTTTACAACCAGGAACACGCACTGTATCTTCCCTAATCCCTGTCGCTCTCGCCTCCAGATTGTGAGAAGTGTCAGAACTTCTTCATTGACAGCTGTGCTGCTCACGGGGCCCCTACATTTGTAAAGGACAGTGCAGTGGAGAAGGGGCATCCCAACCGCTCAGCCCTCACTCTGCCCCCTGGATTAAGTATCAGACCATCAGGCATCCCTGAGGCTGGGCTTGGAGTATGGAACGAGGCATCCGATCTGCCGTTGGGTCTGCACTTTGGCCCCTATGAGGGCCAGATCACAGAAGATGAAGAGGCCGCCAACAGTGGATACTCCTGGCTGGTGAGAAACACCCACCTCTTCCCCTGTCCTCTGGCCTCCACATCCCTTCTGTGGATGGGTAGGGGGGCCTCACCTTCAACGTGCTAGGACGTGGATGGGGACAACACGGTTAGCTCTGTGTACTGAGTGCACTTTGCATGAACACGGAACTTCTGCTTAAAGATCAGAGGCCAGGTGGGAGCATGGTGGTACAGGCACAAGGAAGCGGCTCCTCCCGTGCGGGGCCCTTGGCCTGAGCGGACAAATAGACTCAGACATGAGGATGGTGATTAAGGAGCTCATTGCGTGGTCACGATTGGCAGTTGCATCCGTGCAGGCTGAAGAGCACTGATGACAGCAGAGTGAAATAATTCTTCTATCACCTCCCACCAAAAAAAAAAAATAAAAGCCTTTAGCTTCTTTTTCTGACACTCAGATCACCAAAGGGAGAAACTGCTACGAGTATGTGGATGGAAAGGACACGTCCTGGGCCAACTGGATGAGGTAAGTCCAGTAGGTTTCCAGGTTCCAGAGAGGACACTCATCTCTCTCAAGCCCATGTCCCTTTCCTTCTCAGACTGCCCCCCTCAATGGTTTTTACATCTTCTGTCCCTCTTTTTTCTCCACACAATGCTCTTTCATTTCAAGAGACGTCAGAAAAAAGGAAATAAAAATATAGTATGTGTCCTCAAAATACGTCTCTGTGCTCAAGAAAACTGGGGTACCTGAAAACAACTTGAGGAGTCTAGATTCACCAGGGACACTTATTTACCTAATTAACACTTATCAAGCACTTACTATTATGCTCCAGTTTAGAAAACGGAGTCCATTACTTAAACAGATCACATCACCCATGTCCTTACGGAGGACACACTGCAGACAGACATTAAGCAATTGATTTTAGGAACATTTAATCATAATTTTCCTATTTTTCAAGAAGTGCACAGCACCACCATAACCTACCGGGAGGTACCTTTAGTCTGTGAGGGCAGCCACCTTCCCAGCCTTGCTTCCAGTGAGAACTGGGTTCTGAAGCCAGGAGACAAATGGACTGCAGGATGGTTGTGAGCAGCCCCTTTCTCTAAGGTCCCCTCCTTTCATCAGGGGAGGCAGAAAATGAATAAACTACTATTGTTCTGTGTTTCGAGCTAAGTCAGAGAGCTCTCCAAGTTTCTACAGGAACCTGGGGGGGGGCAAGTGAATGGGGGCCCTGGATGCACGTGGGGAGACTGGAGACAGACCTCTCGAGAGAACATAGGCTGGGGCTGAGTGCTGAGGGATGTGTGCTAAACTAGAAGCCCCAAGTTCTGTGGAATAAAAACAGAACTTCATTGAGAGTTTAGAGGTCACCAGTTTTACGGCCAATCCACGTGGAGACAGGTCTGGGATTGGGCTTTGGAAAACAGATAAGTAGGTAAGGAGAGAAAAGCAGTCTGGCCTGGATGGGCAACAGCATCTGGAGATAGGAATTCACAGGAAAAGCTCGAAGGCGTGAGCAGCAGGTTCCCGCGCAGCAGCAGCGGCAGCTGGGGCAGCACCAGACCGCGATGGCAAGGAGCTGGCTCGGGTCTGACGGGTGGAGGGAACCCATCGCCTGCGCTTTCTGTCCCTTTCTCTGCCCCAACCCCAGGTATGTGAACTGTGCCCGGGATGAGGAAGAGCAGAACCTGGTGGCCTTCCAGTATCACAGGCAGATCTTCTACCGAACCTGCCGGGTGGTCAGGCCGGGCTGTGAACTGCTGGTCTGGTACGGGGACGAGTACAGCCAGGAGCTCGGCATCCCGTGGGGCAGCGGGTGGAAGAGCCAGCTCGTGGCGGCGGGCAGAGGTGGGTGCCACCGCTCTTCCAACGCAAAGCAAGAAGCACTCCTGGGGAGCTTTCACGGTCCGGCTTTCCATCAGGGTAAACTCCAGTCTGGAGTCAGCAAAGTTTCAATTAAGATGCTTCAGAAATTGATCCATAAGCCTTTGACTCTTAGGGAAACTTTTTATATTAAAATTTTTTTCTTCTAGTTTTTTTAATCCCTCATGCAAAAAATATATAACATCATATAGGGCTGAAAGGCTTAGAGGAAAAAAACAAGTTTTCGAGCACCTACCAGCTCTCTCACCTTTAGCCATTTCTTCTTCATCTCCTCCATATTTCTAGATGATATGTGTACACGTTGATTTGCATTCAGTCACCATTTCGGTTCGTTGTCACATGAGTTCATACACTGTGCCAGGCAGGGCTCCACGAACTGGAAATAGAGATTGAACAGGACGGTCAGAATCACTGCCCTAGAGCAGCACGTGCCTCATACCAGACAGCAATTAGTGCTTTGAGGAAAAGTAGCCCAGAAAAAGTGCCTTGGATCACTGTGAGCGGAGGGGTGGGGTGTGGCGCTCTCCCGAGACAGCATTTGTGGGCAAAGTGTTCCAGGCAGGGGAACGGCCAGTGCCGCAGCACCAGGGCAGGAAAGAGAGGCCATGCAGGTGGTCAAAGAAGGAAGCACAGAGCGAGAGGAAGCAGGCTGGACAGAACACGGAGGCCTCAGGGCCTGTGCTCCACGCACAGACATGGGGGTCCCCCTGGGTGACGTGAAACAACCGTGCGGTTTTCAGCTGCAGGGGGCATGTTCTCTGCTCTAAGATGATGCTTTGGCTCATTTTTTGGAAAGAGATAGCAGTGGGGAATCCGCTCAGAGGTCAGTTCATCACCAGGTGAGAGGGGAGAGCGGACTGGCTGAAGAAGGGCAGCAGCTGGGGTGTATTTTTAAACAGAACTTCCTACTGCATTTTAAACGGACTAAGCCTGACTGAAATCAATGAGGTGTGAATACTCGTTGGCTTTCTGAGGAAGGACGTACTTTCATTTTCCACTTTATGGAAAACTGAGAGAGAAGCAATTCGTGACCTAATTGGGGCATCAGGAGCCAGAGTCCGTTAGTCAGTGGGACCTGGACCACTCGGTCTTGTCCAATCTGAATCCCACTTCCTCACAGAGATTCAGACACAATGGCTGCTCAACTAATACGTCTCTGTGAATGAGGAGCCTCAAATCCAGCTTTCCTCACAGGTGCCCTAACCACTACCCTACCCTGCCTTCCACATCTGGAGATCTCCAGGATGAGTGCCCCTAACTTAATAAACTCCTTCCCCTCGTAGGAAGTCACTCGGGGCGATTCCACCTATCATCAAGAGTGTTCTCTCCCAACAGGATAGAATACCTGTGGCCCCTCTGTCACAAAGTCATAGGACTTTTCAGATACTCCTATGTGGGCAAAGGTCACTGCAGTTCCACCTCTTATAAGGAGTGACACTGCCTCTGATGCTACTTGAAGGTCCCTAGTCAGGGCCACAGGTAGAAGAGGCCCTTGATACGGGCTTTCTGGATTTCTGAAGAAGACAGAGTGAGTAAAAATGGAATGGAAAAGTAGACTGTAAAGGCACACTTGCTGGGAGACAGAGCTTGTGCTGTCAACACTGAGATGATTAGTGGTTCAGGCCTTACCGGAGATAAACCACCTACCTGACCAGAAGCTTCCTCTTTCAGCAGACCCAAAGCCCAAGATCCATCCATGTGGCTCCTGCTCTCTGGCCTTCTCCAGTCAGAAAATCCTCAGCCAACACGTGGAATGCAGTCACCCGTCTCAGGTCCTCCCGAGAACATCTGCAAGAGACCGCGTCCAGCCAGAGGATCCCTGCCCAGGCTATCAAAATCGGCAGCAGCAATATTCTGATCCACACAGCTGGAGTAACAAACCTGAATGTCAAGAGGTCAAGGAAAGGTCCAAACCTTTGCTGAAAAGGATAAGGCTGGGGAGGATTTCAAAGGCCTTTTCCTCCTCTCCCAAAGGACAAATGGGGAGCTCTAGGGCACATGAGAGAATGATGGAGGCAGGGCCCAGCACAGGCCAGAAAGTGAACCCAGAGGCCACAGGCAAATTACTCATAGGGGCAGGAGTATCAAGAGTTGTAAAAGTCAAGTACAGAAGCTCTGGGCAAGGCTCCAAGGATAGGTCTAGTCTCACCAAGCACCAGAGGACACACACAGGGGAGAAGCCCTATGTTTGCGGGGAGTGTGGGCGAGACTTCAGTCGTAAGTCAAGTCTCATCAGACACCAGAGGACACACACAGGGGAGAAGCCCTATGTTTGCGGGGAGTGTGGGCGAGACTTCAGTCTAAAGTCAGGTCTCATCACACACCAGAGGACACACACAGGGGAGAAGCCCTATGTTTGCGGGGAGTGTGGGCGAGACTTCAGTCAAAAGTCAAATCTCATCACACACCAGAGGACACACACAGGGGAGAAGCCCTATGTTTGCGGGGAGTGTGGGCGAGACTTCAGTCATAAGTCAGGTCTCATCACACACCAGAGGACACACACAGGGGAGAAGCCCTATGTTTGCGGGGAGTGTGGGCGAGACTTCAGTCTAAAGTCAAATCTCATCACACACCAGAGGACACACACAGGGGAGAAGCCCTATGTTTGCGGGGAGTGTGGGCGAGACTTCAGTCATAAGTCAGGTCTCATCACACACCAGAGGACACACACAGGGGAGAAGCCCTATGTTTGCGGGGAGTGTGGGCGAGACTTCAGTCATAAGTCAGGTCTCATCACACACCAGAGGACACACACAGGGGAGAAGCCCTATGTTTGCGGGGAGTGTGGGCGAGACTTCAGTCGTAAGTCAGGTCTCATCAGACACCAGAGGACACACACAGGGGAGAAGCCCTATGTTTGCAGGGAGGGTGAGGGAGTCATTACCAATAAACCACACCTTAGCCACGGGAGGATAAATGTAGCCACCACATACCTCGGCTCTGAGGGAGCTTCAAAGGGAGTCTACGACCCCTTACATTCCCTAAGAGTGTGATGAGCACAGAAATAAGTGGTTACGTAGATCCTCCGCTTTCATGATAAGAGAGAAGGTAGATAATCAGCAGAGGGCGTCTTACTTGCCCTGGAGATGTTCATACCAATCCCCTTCATGGTTTTTGGACTCCTGTTTTAATAAATTTTGTCTCCACACAAATCTGAAGCCCAGACTGTGTACCTCATTCCCCCCTTATCACTGAAAGCAGTGGGGTCCAAGAGGGCCACAGAGAACGCATACTCGCAGCCCCGGTCTCCGTAGGAACTGAACCCCTGGAAGGGCATTCTCCCTTGGCCTCTCCTCATTCCTCTCTGGTTTCCTCTGACTTCTGTAGCCTCAAAGGTGAAGGCCTCGTGCATGTGTGGGTGCATGCCTGTGTGCCTGGCTCAATCTGGGGTATCTGGTCTCCCTAGCTCTCTCTTTGCTGTCGCCTCAGGGTCAGCACAGCATGTGGACTCCAGATCCAACCATAGTGGGTCAATTCTCAGCTCTGCCCTCACCAGCTGTGTGACCTATGGCAAGGTGCTCAACCTCTCTGTGCCTCTTTTCTAATCTATAAAATGGGATGGGAGCGCCAGCCTTTTGGTTTGATCGATAAGCACAGGCAGAATCTGGCACAGAGGCTGGCTGAGAGGGCAAGCCCCGCCCTTTGTTATTCTCTCCCTGCCCACGTCTTCCAGGTCTTTAGAGCTGGACAAAGAAGGGGCCACTCAGGCACTGGTCAGACACAGCTGCTTCACCTGCAGACTTAGCTGCCCTGACGAGGAGGTGAGAGGTCAGGATGCTAAGTGCGGGCAACCTCCCTTCCCACCGCTGCCCTTCCCGCTGAGCCTGGGCAGCCCCAGGGCCCCTCTACACACAGTCACCTCGGAAAGGCGGCCCTCGCCCACACCTGCTGAGAACGGAGTCTGGAGCCGCGCCTGCAGGAACCGGACCACCCGTGAGTCTCGGAACCTCTCCTGCCCCCCTGCACACAGTGTCCTCGAAGCCCACACTGCAGCTTCTCTAACGCACGTGCCGTGTACCTGGGCCTGTGTGCTTCAGTGCAACGGTGTCACCACCTTGAAATTCTTAACTGTTGAATATTTTATCCTTCAACTCACTTTTTCTAAGAGAAGTTGGTGGAGAATGGGGCACACTGTGGGCAGAGCAGGCCCGCACAGTGTGGGCTCACAGCTAACGGCCCCGAGGCCCCGGGAGCTCAGGGCTCCCGTGGAGCCAGCAGCGCAGGTGCACAGGCTGCACGTGAGGACGAGGTGGCAAGAAGCCTCTCCCGCTGGGTAGGTGACGGTACTGACAGCTCCAGGAGGCCACGCTGTGCTTAGACCCAGAACTCAGTTCTGGTACAGAAAGGAGGCCCCATCCTCTCCTCTCTGAACAAGCTCCCTGCCCCTGAGGGAGCCCTAACTTGGCCCAGTCCTGTTCCCACCACAATGGGTTCAGGAAGGCCGAAGCGGGGAGCCCAGACCCCATGACTGCGAACAACGGCCCTTAGTCCCCCTCCCCGTGCAGGCTTGGGAAGCATCTCTACGTGAACCACGTGGATGTCAATAACAAACAGCCACTATTACTGGCTCCCTTCTTTCATGCTTTTATAAGGGAATCTGTGTGTCTGTGGCTTTGTTTCCCTATGGGAAGAGAAGCACCATAACCTTTCCATCTTCTGTGGCTCTCAGCAGCGGCCACGGGAGGGACGGAGTTGGGGGTGATGCCGGCAGAGGGGCTTCGACTGAAATACTGTGGGGGAGGGGCCCCAGAAACTTCCAGGGGCTTCTCACCTGCACCTCCCACCAGAGGTGGCCCTCGAATCCCCTGCAAGGCTGAGCAGTTCAAGGCCTGCCCCCTCCCCTCCCCTCCCCTCTGGCAATAAACCCCATTCCTCGTGAGGCCGCCAGCCCCCAAGACGCCCCGAGTCCCTGGCCCCCATCATCCGCGGCCTGCACAGAAGATGGATGACCTGTGTGGTGGCGGCGATGGTGTGCGACCCCACAGTTCAGGCGCAAACAGGCACTCCGGCCTCTCACCCAGTCTCGGCTCACCTCTAGCAAGGGGGCTGGCGGCTTATACACCCTCCCGCCACGGGCAGCTGCGTGCTGAAGGGGGGCTCGGAGGGATGTGCGCCGCCTGACACGCGCTGGGCTCGGCTCGGGACGCCTGCAGGGCCTCCACCTGACACTGCGGGTGCCCTGGATGGCCACACAGGACACCAGCAGCCTCCATCACATGTGCCGCTCTGACCGCAGTGGCCCCATGGCTGTGCCAGCCCCACCGGCCTGCTGCTCTACCGGGACCCTAGCTGAGCAGGTGAGCGCGGAGCACAAGAGGGTGAACTGGTCTTTGGCTGCCAGACTCCGCCTGGTCGGCCACTAGCCCAGCCAGTACCTGAGGCAGAGCTGCGTGTGGGGAGGGTGTCACCCACAGACGCTGTCCTCAAAGCTCAGGCCCCTGAAAACTTACCAAAGAGGTTCCCTTAAGTTCGTTTTCAAAAGTAGGAGGCCGTTCATCTATCACCCAGAGAAAACTCCTGTAACATTCTGAAATATGTACTTTAAGATCTTATTTTGCAAGCTCTCGTGCTTGATGTCAACAGCTTTGCTGTTTTTTTCTTTTTCTCGTTAATATGCAGGTGCTTAGAAAAAAAAGAAATTTAGAAAATACAGAAAATAAAAGCCACTCATAATTGTATAGGCAACACCAATTAATGCAGCATCTGGTCACCACACACAGACACATGTGCACACACACACAGGAACACACGTGCACGCTTTTCTTCTACGAAATCTTTCGAGCCCCCATCTTACCTTGTCACCGGCCTCTGTTTTTGCTCACCAAGACGAGCCCGCTTTGGCCTCGTGACCGGTAGGTTTCCATGCAACTCAGAAGCAGGCGGGCAGCAGGGGCTGTGAGGGGTGGGCACCGCCCGGCCCAAAGTGAGGAGACAAGAGCGAGCGCTTCTCCTCCGGGTGCAGTACCTTCAGGGGCCACTGGGGGAGACACCGAGGAAGAAGCCTCTCAAACGCCTTCCCTTCAGTTTCCATGGTTACAACGTGCCCCGCGTCCCGGGGTCGGACGGGGGTTTAACAGACCTTCTCTTGTTGGACATGAAAAGTGTTTCCAGAGAGAATCTGTCGAGATCTTGGCCAGGCTTGCTGCAGGGTTACCCATGTGGTGCATTCGGGGCTCAAGGAAGTTCTGCAGCTTCCCGGGTTTAGGGCTAAAGCACGCCCCGCCCTCACCCCTCCCGCGGTCACTGCATCTTCCCCTCCAGAGGAAGGTGTCTGGGACTATTAACTGCAAAGACACTGCCGAAGAGGACAAAGGCCATGGCTGGCCCGGGCTGGGGTGCTCCCTGGGGAGCAGAGGGGACATGGGACACTCACTGCTGGTCTCATCTGTCCTGCGTGCTTATCGTCCTTCTCCGTGATTGTGCGGCTTTCTGCCCCCGGGGGGGCTGCCAGCGAGGGGCTCCCGAGACGCTGCAGGCTGGGGTTGGCGGTGGGAATGCTGGAGGCCAGGAAACCCAAGACCCTCCAGCAGGTCAGTGCGGTGTGGACAAGACCTGGCCTCACTGGATGGCTAGGTCCTGTCCTTCGGGACACCCGCTCTGGACCCCCGTCGGAGGTGTGGATGTTTCCCCGATGCCCACCTTGGTCTCAGGAGGCAGAAGAGAGACTGGGTTATCCCTCCCACCCGCTGCCCGGAGAGTCACAAGGGCCCCTTCCCAAACAGCCGGAGCAGGCTTAGCAGAGGGAGCGCTGGGGTCTCACAGGGTCACTGTGGAGAGGGATTTACTCCTGACCAGGATCCTTCTTTGCTGGTTCTGTTTCTGTGTTGTCTTCACACCAAATCTCACAAGGACAAGGCCAGGTTTTTACAGCATCACTGGCCCAGGGGCCAGCGAGCCTCCTTATGGTGTGTTTGTTACAGGCAGGGAGACAGGGCGGCAGGGCGGCTGGTGTGACGCTCCCCCAGGCGAGAGAAGGGACCACACTAGGTTGTGTCTCCTGCGGGGTTTCAGGGGTGCTGGCAATAGGGGCGGCCACTCCTTTTCTAAATATGTCAGACAACCGCTGAGTTCTGAAGTTATTCATGAAACTTTTTTTTTTTTTTTTTTTTTTTTTGCAGTACGCGGGCCTCTCACTGCTGTGGCCTCTCCCATTGCGGAGCACAGGCTCCGGACGCGCAGGCTCAGCGGCCGTAGCTCACGGGCCCAGCCGCTCCGCGGCATGTGGGATCTTCCCGGACCGGGGCACGAACCCGTGTCCCCTGCATCCGCAGGCGGACTCTCAACCACTGCGCCACCAGGGAAGGCCATGAAACATTTTTTGAGCACCTGTTATATTGCAGGTACCACACATGAGAGTTGCAGAGGTGGAGGTGGGCAGAGCTGGGTGTCAGGAACCAGCTCTACGGTCGTGGAAGAGGCTGGGGATTCCATGAGATGCCGGCTTCTGATGGCACAGTAGACATCTTCTACCACAAATATTAGCTGCAAAGATACATAATAAAGAGAGAGGCATGACTCTTGCAGCAAAAATAAGGGTGTGGGGTGGAGGAGAAGGTGGCAAGAAGGGCTGAGCAGAGAGAACAAGCAGGTCCTGTCACTCCAGTGGTAAGCGTGCAGGACCCAAGCCACCAGGTCAGCTCGGTCAAGTCCCTGCTCTGCACTTAGTTACCATGAAGCCCTGGAGCCTCCACTTCCCCTGCTGTTGGGTTGGTACAGGAAGTTCTCAGCACAGTCACTGCTGCCATCCATATGAGGCTGAGGGCCCTCTACAGGTGGTGTCCCGTCCAGCAGACCCTCGGCCATACCCTCCGAGCCCAACTAAGGCCCAGATGAAGCCTCACTTCGCTGGGTGGCCTCACTGGGGACCCAGGTCCCCCTCCCTGCTCTCACTCCAGGACGCCCTCACCCACAGTCAAAGCGAGTTCGTGGCCAGGCCCACACTCCACCCCTGAGTGGGGAGAAGGAAGGGGCTGGGGGGCAAAGTGCCTTCAGGCAAGTGGTGCAGGAGCTCACCCATCACCCCTCGTGGTCCGTCCCTGGGAGCGTGGTCACGGGTCACGTGCAGCTGCAGTGCTTCCTGTGAGGACGCAAGCTCTCTGCCGTGAGCACTGAAGCAGGAAACCCTGAGTGATCTTTCCGAGGCTGGAAGACTCCCCGGTCGTTGGGACGAGAGATAAAGCCAGAAAGTGGGTTCTTGCTGGGACGGGCCTTCTCTAGACCCAGCTTGGGGACAGCAAGCGTGGGACAAGGGGCCCCGTGGAGACTGTGCAGCCGAGTGACAAGCCCACGTTCACCCGGCGGGAGGCCTTTGAGGGGTCTGTGACGGAGGAAGCCCACCCCATGAGACAACAGAGGGTTTCAGGGACACACGGCAGCAAAATCAGGGGAAATATGAAGACTCTGGGAAACTAAAGTACGAATATCAAAGAAACTCTTACTGCCCTGAAGGTTCCCCCTGACATGAGCGGGGGACAGCTCCAGGACTGCAAAGGTTTTTGTGGTTTCAAGCAGCAGAGACCCTGCTCCACAGCAATGGGGCTGGGGGGCTCGGGGGGCCACAGGCAGAATCCCACAGAGATGGGTCGACAAGGGCCACAAAGCATGGGGGCCCTTCGGGGATCGTGGGGCTGCTGTTGTCCGGGGTCGCCTGCTGGCGGCCGCACCCCTGCCGTGTCCCTGCTGCTCACAGACCCTCCCCCGCGGCTGCTCTGGCCCCATTCCCTTCATGCTCCCAATTCGTGCCCCTGAAAGCAGCAACCTGACTGACTGCTCCTGATTCCGGGGCCAGCAGGACTCCCTCCAGCTCTCCCTCCCCAGGCGCCAGCCTACTCACAGACTTGGCGGCGCCCCAGCAGCTGCTTGTCCGGAAGCTTCTGTTGGTCTCACGAGGCACCACAGGCAGCACTGCCGTGTCCGTATACCCATCGTTTCCGACCGACACCTGGGGATGGACGCTGAGGTTCACGGGAGGTACTGGGCATTTCGTAGCAAAGGGAGCTGTGAGAGGATGTGCTCTGTCCCCTCCTGGCCTGCGACCAGCAGCCACTAACGCTTCCTCCTGGGCCTCCACGCCACTCACCAGGCAGCACAGCCTGTGCTCGGATCGCCCTCCTGACGCGCAAAGCCATTTGGGGTCCTCTCCGTGGACCAGACACCAGAGGCTTGGTTCTAGCAACCAGGACACACTGCCCCGAACCCGTCGGCCCAGCCTCACCACTTCTCTCCCTCTGGTTTGTGTGCTCAGCCCCAGCTCCCGCAGCGTGGCCAGGGTCCAGACAGTACTCCCCTGACAACGGTAGGGGAAAAGGGAGGACAGAAGGGACCCGAGAGCAGTGCGACAGATGGAAAGATGGGATATAGAAGACAGCCCTCCCCTCAGCCACCTAACAGTTTCTCAGCCCCTGAAGTTAATGGTGCACAGGGTTCCTATAGTGACAGTCACATCAAAGGATGACGTGAAGATTTCTGAGAAAGTAAACAAATCATTTGGGAATAATTATAAGACTTTGGTGAAGTGTTTGAGCTGCCACTTACATCACCTGATGCAGTTTTGTTATCTTCATAGTGAGTAGACTAAAAAGCGAAGATATTTAATTTTAGAGTCTTTTTAAATACATTGATTTACTATTTGTTTATTTATTTTTGGCTGCCTTGGGTCTTGGTTGCCGTGCGCAGCCTTTCTCTAGCTGCAGCGAGCGGGGGCCGCTCTTTGTTGCGGTGCACGGGCTCTAGGTGCACAAGCTTCAGTAGTTGTGGCCCGTGGGCTCAGTAGTTGTAGCTCGCGGGCCGTAGAGCACAGGCTCAGTAGTTGTAGTGCATGGGCTTAGTTGCTCCACGGCGTGTGGGATCTTCCCGGACCAGGGCTCGAACCCGTGTCCCCTGCACTGGCAGGTGGATTCTTAAGTACTGCACCACCAGGGAAGTCCTTAATTTTAGATTTTATATTAATTTGTTTGGTCGTGCTGGTTGTTAGCTGTTGACACCATCAACTCTTCTCCCCTTTGTCCCCACAGGAACCTCTGCAGATGGCGATAAGGATACGAACAACATGGCCACTCCCTACATCCTCAGGCAAGCCCCTCAGTGCCACATCACAACACGTTCACCATCAACCAGCACAGGGGAACCATCGGTGTGCCCACTGCTGGGCTGGAGTGACAGGTCAGGGGTCAGGAGGGGGCCACCCAGTGATGCAATCAAATCTACATTTGTCCCAGCTGGTGAGGCACAGACACAACCCGATCAGAACAGGCACCAGCGGTAAAGACGTAAACATAAGACATGACGCCATAAAACTCCTAGAAGAGAACGTAGGGAAAACATTCTCTGACATAAACCATACCAATGTTTTCTTAGGTCAGTCTCCCAGGGCAATAGAAACAAACATACAGACAAAAAACCCAAACAGGACCTAATCAAACTTACAAGCTTTTGCACAGCGAAGGAAACCATAAACAAAACGAAAAGACAACCTACACAATGGGAGAAAATATTTGCAAACGATGAGACCTACAAGGGCTCAACTTCCAAAATATACAAACAGCTCATACAACTCAGCAACAAAAAAACAAAACAACCCAATCAAAAAATGGGCAGAAGACCTAAACAGACATTCCTCCAAAGAAGACATACAGGGGACCTCCCTGGTGGTCCACTGGTTAAGACGCTGAGCTCCCAACGCATGGGGTCCGGGTTTGATCCCTGGTCAGGGAACTAGATCTTGCATACCACAGCGTAAGATCCTGCATGCTCTAACAAAGATCCCGCACGTGGCAACGAGGATCCCGCGTGCCACCAAATAAATAAATATTTTTTAAAAAGAAAAGGAAGAAGAATACATGAAAAGATGCTCAACATCGCTAATTATTAGAGAAATGCATATCAAAATTGCAACGAGGTACCACCTCACACCGGTCAGAATGGCCGTCCTTAAAAACTCTACAAATAATAAATGCTGGAGAGGGTGTGGAGAGAAGGGAACCCTCCTACACTGTTGGTGGGAATGTAAATTGGTGCAGCCCCTACGGAGAACAGTATGGAGGTTCCTCAGAAAACTAAAATAGAACTACCACATGATCCAGCAATCCCACTCCTGGGCAGGCATATGTCCAGACAAAACTATAATTCAAAAAGATACATGCACCCCTATGTTCATAGCAGTACTATTCACGATAGCCAACACATGGAAGCAACCTAAGGGTCCACCAACAGATGAAGGAATAAAGAAGATGTGGTACGTACATACAATGGAGTACTGCTCAGCCATAAAAAAGAATGAAATAAGGCCATCTGCGGCAACATGGATGGACCTGGACACTATCATACTCAGTGAAGTAAGTCATACAGAGAAACACAAATACTGCATGGAATCATTTATATGTGGAATGTATACATGACACAAATGAACCTTTCTATGAAACAGAAACAGACTCACGGACATAGAGAACAGACTGGTGTTTGCCAGGGGGAAGGGCTGGGGGAGGGATGGAGTGGGAGGTTGGGGTGAGCAGATGTGAGCTTCTGTATACAGAATGGATAAACAACGTGGTCCTACCGTACAGCACAGAGAACTACATTCAGTACCCTACGGTAATGCGTAATGGAAAAGATTATTTTTAAAAAAGAATGTACACATGTGTATAACTGAATCACTTTGCTGGGCAGCAGAAACTAACACAACACTGTAAATCAACTATATGTCAATAAAAAAATATATCAGTTAAATAAAGAAGAAGACACCAGCCACTCAGAACAGACACTCAACCCATGAGAACAGACCCCAGACCAACTGGCACATGGACCAACCAGTCAGAAGAGGCGGCTGCTGCAGGCGGGGTCCTCCTGGCGCACACAGGCTGACGGTGAGCCCCGGGCGCAGTGAGCCCTGAGGGATCCCCGGAGGAAATCAGAACTGTACCCACAAGCCCCCTCCTCTAACTGGCAAAACGAAGTGGCTCTGCCTGCCACAAAATTAGACCACATCCCCTGGTGAAACCGGAAAACATTCCTGGCATCCTGACCCCAGAAGTGGTGACCACATAACTGAAGGGGTCCCAGGACCCCCCAGTTTGGTGCTGGGACTAGGAACATGTTGATCAGATCTCAATCCAGGGGAAGTCTCCTCCTGGGTCAGTTTTGGAAGGGGGTGGTATGAATTTATCAAAGTCTGCTTCTCTGCTGAGTGGTGAGCCAAGATGAGCCCTGAGGTGTGCCTGACAAGACAGCACCCGGGAAGCTAGTCACTTAGTGGAGGGAAGGCCCCCCACATTTGGTGCATCTGCTCTCTGGCGGCACCTGTGGTCCCCGCGCTGACCACCACGTGCCTGTGTGCCGGCAACCCCCAAGCTGAAGGCTTGTGGTCGCAGCCGTAATCACAGGCACCAGCAGCACCAACCCTCCCATCCTCGGCCCGACCTCGAAGTCCAGCTGAGGCCAGCGGATGCCTCGTGAACTATGTTCTACGGTGGCCCATGCGTCGCTGCTGAGCAGCAGTGTCATGATGCAGGCCGGGGGTCCTCAGCCTGGCGGAACATTAGAACCCCCTGGGACTCACTGACCCACAAATGCTCCCTGTCCCAGGGCGAGGGCAGCCAATCCTGGACCAGGCAGTGACCCGAACGGGCACACGGGTGCAGAAAGCAGAGTCCACGACACAGACAAGGTGCGGTTGTCCCGGGGCAGGGAAGGGGCCTCATCTCTGGCCAGAGCTCTCTGATGCCCCGGCTTAAGACTCAGGAGGCTTCGGGCACAGGGGTTGCGGTGGGAACAGACTCGGAGCTGCTTCGGAGACGTGCAGCGCAGGACACATGGGTGAGTGAAGGACAGAGGCAGCTTCCCGTAAAGAAACAGAGTGCACAGGCTCGGGGTGGAGGAGAGCCCGACGAGGGCTGGGAAGCAGGGCCTGGAAACCGTGCCTCTCTCTCTCCCGCGCTCTCTTCTTTCATGTCTGCCCTCTTCATCTACTCAACTCCCGCTCTGCAGCCTGACGTCTCTGCCCGTGCGTATCTGCACACTCCTGCTGCCCATTCATTCAAGGGATACCGATGTAGCACCTACCTCTGGCCAGGTCCTATCCCAGGCACAGGAACAGCCTTGACGAAACAGACAATAACCCAGGTCCTTGGGGAGCTGAAATGCTACCGGGGGCCAAATGCGCCCCTCCTGCGACCCCCACCCCTGGCTTCGCCTTCCTCAGCCTGCCGGCAGGCCCCCTGACCTCCAGCGCCTGTCACCCTCTGGCACCGCCCATCGTGTGGCCTTCTCAGCTCATAGCACCATGTGAAATGGCCTTCCCCTCGTCACCTGTGTCGCCTCAGTGTACCTGGCGATGCTCAATATTTCCTCAGTGGAGGAAGGTCCCAGCTGCCCTCATGGCCCTTCCGCTGAGTTCTGACACAGCGGCCTGGAAGGACTCCCGGGGTGGGGCGTGGAGTAGGGGCAGGGGCTCGGGCACCCTTGGTGTCATAGCGCAGCTGCAGTGCCTCAGCGGGGCCCCAGAGGCTGGTCCCACGTGGGCCTCTCCAGGGGCTCAGGGTAGGGCGGGGACCTCCCAGCGCCAGCACAGACCCAGACGGCGGCCCGACCGGCTGCCTTCTCCCTAGGACAGGAGGACGGGTGACCCTCGTTGCTGCTCAGCGTCTCGGCCACCCGGGAAGAACGGTCAGTTCCAAGGTACTGAGCACCCTGTGTGTAGTTATACGTTTTACCTGCATGATCTCAACTCCCTGAAGCAGAAACGCTTTGGGCTACCCACCTGGAAAAATCAACGCGAGTGCTTTAAAATCACTGCACTTAACACAATCCAGACGCGAAAGGCCCCACCCACCTGCCAGGCGGTCCAGCGGCAACTCCAGGGATGCAGCTTCTTTCCTCCTCAGCGTGTGTCTTCCTTAGGGCCTCTGTCTGTCCGCCCGGGGCCGGGGAGGGGGCGGGGCAGGGGGGGTGGGGTGGTGGAATGCTCCAACTCCAGCATCACACTCACCTGGTCAGAAAGGAGTGGGGAGGAGGGAGGAGCTCAAGGCCTGTGTCTGGTCTCTTTTTACAAGAGGCCCAGCAGGTAGACGTGCACTTTGTTCCCCCTCCTGGCAGCAGGGTCACAGCTCGGGGTCACGCGGCGAGCACGGCATGGCTGGCACTGGGCCTATTAGGCTGGACCCCCATGCCTACTCTTAAGCAACCCACTGCCCTCCCAGAGGCACAGGGAAGGTTCCAGGTGAAGCCTGCAGGCTGGGGAGCGGGCCCTAGCAAGGCCCCAGAAGGAGCTGTGACGACGCCCTGCCCTGCCCCGCGCTCTCCCAGAACTAGGTTTTCTCTCGGGGCAGAGAAGGACGGAGGGGGTAAAAGGGCACCCTCCAAAAAAGGTTTGATTGTTGTTTTTGTCAGCTTGACATTTGAGACTTCAAGTGTCCAAAGAAAGGCTACAGAATGAAAATAATCAACGCTTGTCGACACTGCTTGTCCCAGAGGTGGACCTGGTATCGTCAGTCTTTTGTGTACCGCACTAGAAAATATTCCAGTACTTGGCCTCTCTGTGCCTCAGTTTCCTCCTCTGTAAAAAGGGGGCCCTAATAGCTGCACCCCGAGCTTGTGATGGTGGTAAGTGAGCTTTGCCCTTGCAACGGGCTGAAAGCTACCGGGATTTAAAACCACGAAGCGGCACACGCCTCCCGCCCCGGACCATCCACCTGACACACAAATGGGCCTCACTCTTTTCACTGGGCTGCACAGTTGCTGTGTGTGGCAGAGTTCATCTATTTAACTGTCCCCCGTGGGGACAGTCTGGTTGTTTCTGGTCCCGTCCCCATGGGCGTTTACCAAAACAGGTGTGTGTCTCTTTGGGGCCACCTCCTAAAAACGTGAGCCCTGCCAAACGTCACATGCATTTAAATCTCAGACAGACATTTCCTGATTGCCTGCAAAGCACTGTAACCAACACCCAAGTGTCGCTAGAAAGGTCCCCTTCCCCACCTCAGAGGGGTGTGATCCTTAACGTACAAACTGGCCCCACTCACTATCCAAATAATTAGAAAAGGCTCTTTAGCCACAAGAAAAATGACTCCACATCGAGAGCAATCCAACCCACCAGGCAACGTCACCCAGATTTTAAACACAGAACGCCCTTATCTTTACTTATACATTATATACAGTCGGTTCCGTGTGTACATCGTGAACTATTGCGAAACAATGATGGACTCGTGCCCGTCGGCTCAGCCTTGTCTCTTGTTTCCTCACTTCTGCATAGCCCAGACCCTACCCTGTCAGTGTGCCGGGCCCCTGCTCCTTGGGGGTCGAGGGCCAGAGCGGGTAGGAGGAGGGGCGGGCAGTGCGACCGACCACACGGGCCATCCGTCCCGCCTGAGGCACCACCACGTGGCCTGTCGGGGCTACCATCAAATTCCGACCTTCCCAGGGAAGAAAACAAGCTACACCGGTTCAGGGGCTCCCGGGGGTCGTCAGGCTCGCCCTGCGTCGCCCAGCGGCCGAAGTGGACCTTGGCTGGACCTACCCGCCCCGCCAGAGCCCCACCCCCTCCCCGCGCCCCTCCCCATCCGGTCCCGCCCAGCACTCAACCCCAACGTCCCCGAGCCCCGCCCCCGCCCCGCCCCGCCCCGCCCCCCAGGGCCGCTCCACTTCTGGGCCGGGAGGAGCCTCCACGGTCCCAAAGGTTGTGCACCCCGATCGCCTACCCCTCCGCTCCCCCCCCCCGTGAAGCCCCCTGGGCCCCTCCAGGTGGGCACCGAGGTGAAGCCGCTGCGAACCAGACCGGCCTCACCCCTCCCTGTGGTTCCGCCCCGAGTTTGGTCAGACACGTGGCCCCCGGGGCCAGGGAGGGGCCCGGGGAGGTTCTGGGGGTGGTGGCAGCGTGGTGTCGCCACCTCGCCAACCCCAGTCCGGCCCGGCATGAGCTCCGGAGTCGCCCTGCGGCTGCGGACACTCCAGCGACACCTGGGCTCCCCGGAGGTAGGGGGACAGGCCCGAACTCGGAGCCCCTGAACTCTCCTCCACCTGGGGCTAAGGGGACAGAGCTGAGTTCCGGGAGAAGAACCCCGTGTGGCCACCCACAGCCGGCAATGACTGAGGGAGAGGCCCCTGGGTGTGGAGACCCCGTCAGTGCTGGGGGGAGGGGGCTGCTGGGGGAGGAGGGGGACAGGTCAGCGACCTGCATGGCAGTGTGTCACCGCAGCCTGCGCGGGCTGCTCGGCAATTCCACCCGCAGCTCCTCACCCAGGGCCCAGGGGCAGTTTGGGACTTTGTCCCCCGGGGCTGTTTACACGGACTCCGCTGCAGGTGTGGACACAAGGCAGCTTCCCTGTCCCTCTCGTGGCCCAGGGCAGAGGTATGGAGCCGGGCAGCAGCCCGCTGACCACCCACGTACTGGACACTGCCTCAGGGCTTCCGGCTGAGGGCCTCTGCCTCCGTCTGTCCAGGCTCGAGGACCATGGCCAGCAGTGGACCGAGCTGAGGAAAAGGTAGGAGGGCGGTCTGGGGCAGGATTTGAGTCCAGATCACCTCCCCGCCCCACGCCAGGGCAAGGGGTGCGGGCCTGGAGGGCAGGGAGCAGGGCTCGCCACAGCCGGACAGTCCCCCTGCAGACTCTCGGGGCCGCGCTTTCAACAGGCTGCGTAGTCCTGGTCAGGGCCACAGAACGTGCTGGGACAGCTCACAGCCCAAGTGCCCGCTGCAGGGGGAAGAGGGGTGTGTCTCTTCCTGCAGGCTGGGCCGGCCGAGGCCTGAGGTGGGACCTGAAGGGCCTGGTTGTCACTGACTGACGGGTGGCCTGTGCGGGGCAGCAGGCGGGCACTGGACGTTCTCTATATTCTCACTGCACCCGGTGTGCAGACACCACAGGCACCCCTCTCCTAGACTGGGGGGCGAGGGGGGACGGCTGGGGCAGCAGGAGGTGTCCGCTGCCTGGCAGCGCTACCCCTGCCCCAGGCCCAGGCTCTGCTGGGGGACGCCCAGCCCAGACTGGCAGGTGTCATGGGTCAGCTGTGAGCAGTTTCCCCCGACCCTCCCGCTGGTGTGGGCTGGTTGGCTGGACCCCAAAGGTTCCAGGCCTGAGGGTATGGAGCCTTCAGAAAAGCCGGGGGTCCAGGCCCCATCTGCGCTTGGAGGAACACATGGAGTCCAGGGCGGGGGGCGTACAGATCCACTCCCAACCACACCCCCTAAACTGCGCTGGTAAATGCCACCCTTTCTGATCACAGCGCAGATGCTTGCGAGCACGGCTGCAGGTGCCGGGGGCTCCGAGGGAGCAGAGGCCCTCAGGGCCTCCACTGGTGCCGCTGGAAACAGGCCACCACGCGGATGGCGATTTGGGTACAGTCACTGAACCAGAAAGCCACACGCAGTATATTAAACAAAAAGTACACGTTATGAAACAGTGTGACTCGTACAACCCGTTCTTAAAGTTTGCAAATGAGCATGTTTACACATAGAGAAAGTCTGAAAGGTATACATGCCAGATATAAAGCGATTATTGCTCACGGGGTAGATTGTGGGAGCTTTCTCCCTTCTGCTTCTCTGTGATTTCTCAAACAGTGCGCAGTGTCCCTGGGCTGCTCCAGAGCCCCAGGTCCTGGAGGCTGTCCTGCTCCATAGCCGCCCAGGCCCGCTCACCCGAGTCCCAGTCAGGCTGCGGGGACATCGGAGGCCGGTGGGCACGCAGCCCCGGGGGACCCAGGCCGGGAGCTCCTCAGCCCCCTCTGCAGGGACCCCCCCTTTCTCTCCCCAGCTACACGGACCCTGACGGCCGCTGCCCTGGGCTCCTGCTGCCAGGCCAGATGAAGGCGGGCACCTACAAGCTGTCCTTCGACACTGAGGGCTACTGGCAGAAGAGGGGCCAGGAGAGCTTCTACCCGTACGTGGAGGTGAGGGCCAGACGGGTGGAGGCCCATGACTCACCGTGACCCGCAGGCCGGCCCTGCGCCTCCACTACCTCGCACCTGCTTTGGGCTCCCAGAAGAAAGGGGTGCCGGGCTTGACCACGTCACACCCGTCCCTGACCTGCTCCGGGGTCAGGCTGACTCAGCCCCTGCGGACAGAGGTTCACCCAAGCCCCGTCCAGCTCACTGTCCCTCTTCAGTTGACCTGTTCGGGCGGGACCCCTTGGGAACCTGCAGGCCCAGGGCCCCTCAGATCGAGTGCTTTCTCTGGGGAGGACCCAGCCACACCCACCACCCCCGAGCTGGCCCTGGGGCTCCTGCCCCCCAACTGCATCCCCAGGTCAGCCGTCTGGGCTGCTGAGTCCATGGCAGCACTGAGGCCAGGCTGAGTGCGCTCCATGCTGGCCCCTGGCTCCCCCGGTGTCCCCTCTGCCCGCAGGTCGTTTTCACCATCACAAACGAGACCCACAAGTTCCACGTGCCGCTGCTGCTGAGCCCGTGGTCTTATACCACGTACCGAGGGAGCTAGCGGCTGACCGGCAGCCGGCCTGCGAGCCCGGACCCGTCACCACGGCAGGCTGAGCCGCCCCCGACCAGCAGGGCAGGCTTGTTGCTCACGGGCACCAGGGTCACACTTCCCGGGGACGTTCTGGCCCCGATTCCCCAGTGGCAGCTGTCACTCGGGCTTCAATAAAGTTGCTGCTGGCATCTGCGAGGCGGCTGCGGTCACTAGGCACGCTCGGCTGGAGCTGCCCAGCCCCAGGTGGGATGGGGGCGGGTGTGCGCACAGAGCTGGTGGGCTCGGGGAAGGGGCCGGACGGCATCGTGGGCCCTGGGGGCGCCTCTCCACACAGCCACGCAACAGGACACGCAGCACTTGTGAAAACCTTCATTTGCTGACGACGCACGTCTACAAAACGAATACCTGCCGTCCTCGGTGCGTGAGGTGGGTGTCATCCGGGCAGTGGCCCCGGGCAGGGGCTACGTTGGGGTGCCCACGAGTCCTGCAGGGCCCTGGCCCAGCGTCTGCCCGATCACGGCCGTCTCCAGGGGCTTGAAGCCTACGTTGTCCAGGGGGACCCCAAAGGCCAGGAGCTTCGCCTCATAGGTACGCAGCAAGTCATTGTGGGCCTGTGGGGACACAGAGGCCTCAGGGGAGGGGTAGCCGGGGCTAACCCTCGCTCAGGCCCACCCAGCCCCTTGGAGAGCTAGCCTTTACCAGGTGCTCACTACACCAGACCCAGACCCTCACACGCTTATTTAAATTTGAGAATCTAATTGGCTTTACTCGTGGCAGCATCCAATCTAGTAAGCGGAAGGGTGCTCCGAGGAGCTATACAAAATGGAGGCTTTCATGGGCACGGGAGGGTGGGACAAGGAAGTTAAAAGGGTGGGCACCTTCCCTTAGGGGAGGCAGGGGGTCTTAGGCAGATCACCTCCCACTGCTGATGGGTTTAAATTTCCACTCTAGGGAGAGGCTAAAACTTCAATCAGGTATTAAGTCTTGGTAGGGTTCACATAAGCGACTCCGTTTAGGACCTGTTGTTTCTTTTTAACAGTCCCCCCTTTTGATCAAACTCTTAGCCTGAGAGATATCAAAATTTTAAGGCATTAGTGCCGCTCACAGCTTTTGCTGATTCTGTTTGGGTTTTTGTTTTTGTTTTCCCGAATCTCTGGGATTCACAGGTCAAGACTTTGGGTTCACATTTTTTAAGTCCGTCATTCCCCACGTCTTTTCCAATATTCCAGTCTTAAGGAGATCATTTGCTTGGTGGTTAGTGGCTGCAAACATGCATTTAAAGCTTTTGGGAAAACATAATGCACCAGGAGTATGATTATGATTATTATAAGGAGGACAAACCCCAGTGTTTGGAGTCCTCAAGACCAAACCAATCAAAGGCCCCACGGAAGGGGCCATCCTTTTAAGCCAAGTGACTTGCCCAGGGGTCTTATGTAGCTGAGTTTCCACCTCCGCACAAGAGTGGGTCCAGATGAGCCGGTGGTGATGGCCATGCACAGACACCTCCTGGCTCAGCTGGAAGACAACCAGAGGCTTTCCTTCTGTCGAGAACAACTCTGGCCCGAGTCTGAGGACTTTTATCGGGCACTACCCAACCACTTCATGTGCGGGACCTCGGGTAACCCACAATGGAAGATGCCCCCACCATCCCTGTTTCACGGCTGGGGAGACTGAAGAGGGTGTGCACTCAGAGCAGGACTGTGGTTTCAGTTCCTAGTCCCTTGCAAGCATTTCTCACTCAGGCTCAGCATCCCTGCCTTCTCAGGGATGACCCCCCTGCCTTGTCTACTGGCATCTATTCCCTTCCCCCATCCCAGAAATGCCGAAATCTGGGCAACAGCGCTGGCAGGGCCAACACAGACAGGGTTTCTGTGCCCCCATCCTTTAAAAGCAGATGTTTTTAAAAGGGCACATTTCGCCAGACGGTTGCAAGCGTTTGAAGAGCTGATGCATGCTACGTGCTCAGAGCCTGGCCTGACGCAGAGCAAAAGCTCAAAGGGGCTCCTTGTCCCCGGCATCGGCAAGACAAGGTACTGGGAGCTGAGAGCAAAGGGTGAGCCAGGGCCGGGCTCCAGCACGACTCAGGGGCTGGGCCCTGGCCCTCACCCACCTCTGGGGTTCAGCCCTCCCCGCAGTCAGATGTGGGTTACGGAAATTCCCCCAAGAATGCATATAAGTATCAGGGGTTCCCAGAGCACCTGGGGAGGGCCCTGTGGGCAGGGAAGGCCCAGGGGACTTGGTCGCCATGGAGCCCAGTGCCCATGACGGGCACTGCCTTCACGCTGGGGCTCCACAGCCCAGGGCTCACATCTGAGTCACGCGCGCGGGGTGCTCGCCCTCGGGAAGCGCGTCTGCAGGCAGCACTGTGTCTGCGTCCCCACGGGCCAAGCACTGACAGAGCTGCGGGCTCAGCCACAGAGCTGGGGACGCTGGGTGCAGGCACAGACGGCACCAGGGTCAGGGCACTGCACTCCCCAGCTGCAGGAGGCCTCTGTGTGGCTTTCACCAGACTCAGAAAGGCCTTGGAAGACGTGGATGTGACTCTGAGGGAGCAGAGACCCCCCCCGCCCCAAACCGCCCCAGAGGCCAGGGTAGCGCCGTGGCACCAGAGCAAGGGCCGGACAGGGACACAGGGACAGCCTGCTGGACAGGACGCCACGCATGCACTGGGCAGGCCCCATCAGGGACACCAGGACAGCGTCGGAGCCATGCGGATGTACTCCAGGCCACCTGCAGGCCAAGTGACCCTGAGCAGGCGCAGACGGCCTCAGACTGTGTCAGCACCCAAAGGTAAAGATCAGGTGGGGTCCTGGGTGAGGAAGGGGCCTGAGGGAGGGGTGTGGAGCCCCGGGCAGCTGGCAGAACATGGGGGAGGGGTGGGGGTCTCCTCGCACCTTGCAGACCCGGGCCAGCTCGTACTGCAAGTCCTTGATGGTGCTGTTCTTCGATTCCAGAACGTCCTGAGGAAAGGAAGGTGTCAGGACGTCCACACGGGGAGCGGCTGGTGTGGAAAGGTCTCCAATGGAGACAGATCTGCGTCCCCGTAAGGAAGCTGCCCAGAGGGTGAGAAGGGGCAGCCTGGCCTGCTTCTGGGGCCACCCCGGCTGCCAACGCCATCCCAGGGAAAACCCCCTCGATTCCCCACCTGCCCTGCCCTGGCCCCCAGGCACAGCCATGGTGACTGCCATGGACGGCCGAGTTTTTATCCCCTCACCCTGGTCGCTGGCAGCACTGGGTCGCTGGCCCAGCTGCAAGACCGGCTGTCCTTCCCAAGAGGAGAGCAGGAAAGCCCTCCTCCCCTTTGTGATCCACACACAAGAGGGACAAGAACAGAGACGAGCCCCCAGACTCAGGACATGGTGATGCCAGCCCAGACGAGGCCCCACCATGAGGCTGCACTACCCCAGCCCCGAGAGCCGAGCCTGGGTAACTTGGGTCCTCCAGGCACTGCCACCCACTGAGCCAGGGCCATCGCTCCCCTGTGAGCAAACACCTGGTCTCAGCCAGAACCTTGGGCATGACATCACCTCGGACCCCAGCCCCCTCCTCCACTGGTGATGAGTCATCCTGTCAGCCCTGCCCACCCTCTCCTGCCCTCCTGTTGCCATCTGAGGCCTGTAACCTCTGTGTGAATGAAGAGTAGGGGCAGACAGGGCCCTCCAGCATGGAAGGACCTTCCGTGGAGTCACGGAGGCCAGCTGTGGTCTGTGTCCGTCTCCTAGACCCCCAAGGAAACCATACCTGGGGCCACCTCAGGCCTGGCCGCTACAGGTCACCCAACTGGCCAGGATCCCAGAGCCAGGCCACGCTTCCCTAGCAGCACCAAAGACCCCTTGTCCGTCATCACCCGTTCTCTTCTGTGGCACGTCCCACCCAGGTCAGGGAGCAGAGGGACAAGGCCAGTTCCAGGTAAGGTCACCGCCAGGGGCATCAGGGCTTCTGCCTGCTGAGCCAGCGGCAGTGGCAACTGCCGTCCTGAGTCCTCAGCTCACCCTGCTGGCTTGTGGGCACCAAGGCCTCGTCTGTCTTTTTACTGCTGTGCCCCATGCCCAGGACAGTCCCAGCCCAGAGGAAAGCCACACACGACTGCAGACTCTCGAGTGAACAGACGCTCCAGCCTCCGTTCAGATGTGACTCCCTCTGGGAAGCCTTCCCAGCAGCCGTCACAAAGGCCACCCACGGCCCTGCATTCCCCCTGCCACGGCCTCAGCCAGCACATCTCAGTGTCCCAGGCGGACGGCGGCCGTGGCCTTGGCTGAGAGGCTAAGCTGGAGTGGGCAGTGGACTCGGGCTCGAAGGTGCCGGGAGGCGAAGGAGGGGCCGGGGAAGGCCTCAGAGACACCAGGGCAGAGCCCGGGAACCTGGGGAGCCCGATGGCTCACACAGGCCTGGGCGCTCGGGCCAGCAAACCACAACAGCCCCTCCCCGAGGTGAACTGAGACTCTCCACTGAGGGACGGAGGCTGGAGCACAAGACAGGAGCCCTGACCGGAGCCCAGGCCGCCGGAAGCCCCTCCCCGGGGCCCCTGGGACCGACCTCCAGCTTGTGGGACACGAGGGTCAGGGCCGCAGGGTCCAGGTTGGAGGCCGCCAGCACCTCGTTGAACTGCACCTCCTTCTTCTCCACCGCGGTGGCCAGGGCCTGTACCTTGCGCTCCAAGACGAGGTTCTTGAGGCCCACCTTCTGCTGCACCTCCAGGATGGCTGCGGTGAACTTCCGGTACAGCCCGTCCCGCTCCTGCTGCACCTGCGGGATGGGCCCGGGCTTCTCACTGGCAAGAAGGCCCTCCCGGCTCTGCCCCGAGGCCACGGCACAGCACCTTCACCAGCGCCCGGCCACGGGCAGGTGGGTCTGAATCTTCTACGCTGCCTGAACCCCACTCTGTGACCGAATTAGAGGTGTGCGGCTGTCCACATCATGGGCGGCAGGAGGAAACACCTCTGGGAAGGTGTCTCAGCAAGCCACAGGGACCCTAGTACGAGCTGCACAGACCCCCTGCCCTGGGTCTGGGCAGCAGGCTCGGGACCTGATCCTCCCCGTGAGGTCCAGGGCCTCAGACCCAGCAGTGTTGGGGTGGGGGCCCCTTGGAGGTCCACTCCCTCTGCCAGCCCCAGACCCTGGAACACAGGTCTAGAGCGAGCACTGGAGCCACCCACCTGTCCACCAAGGACAGTGTCCTTTTCATCTCCTTTAACTTTTAACTGTGCACCATTAAACAATCAAGACTGAGCAGGGGTGTAAAAAGGAAAAAGTAAACGCTCCTCAACCCCACTTCCCAGAGGCCACCATCTGAGCATTTGCTGGGACTCCTTCCAGAATGCTCTGCACTGCCGTAAAAACACATCACTGCTAGGAAGAGGAGAGGGCTGTGCTGAAACCCTGTAGGACCGTGTCTTTCTAACTACAGGATCGTATTCTCAAGATGTGCTTCGATCCAGTCCCCGTCCTCTGCTCTTTAAAACGTGACGAGTCTGGTTTCTTAGGGGCGCTGCCTGCCTCCCCTGCCGCAGACGACATGCAGACAGAAGAGAAGGTGGTAGAGTCCCCTCCCCACTCACGCCACCTTGCAGCGGGGAGCCGCGTCTCCCTGGTTGCCTACGGACCCTCCCCTCAGCTGCCCTCAGCCTCCGGGACCCTCGGAGGCTCCTTGAGGATGACTCTTGCTCTGACCGCTTACGGGATGTCCTTTCCACTGTCAGTCTGCGGCCGTAGCTGTGCTAACGGCTCACACAGAGGGGGCGGCTCTGCCCTCGGCCAGGCCCGGGGCCAGACCCCGGGACCTGCAGGCAGGGAGGGCCATCTCTGCAGAAAAGCACGTGCAGTGAGACATCTGCCTGCCACCCAATCACATCAGCGAAGACCTGGTGCCGGCGGAAGTGGCCCCTTGGGCACTGTGGGTGGGGCCACAACTCTGAACATCCCTCCCGGCAGGCTATCTGCACCCTGAACGTGAACCTTCTCGCCCAGCAGTTCCCCTGCTAGGAATCGACTTCCCTGAAAGGGATACACAGTTGCACAAAGACTAACTTAAAAGGATGCTTGTAACAGCAAAGGACTGAAACAGAGATTTCAAATGTGACCCGATCGGAGAGACGGCACACAGGCTGAGACGAGAACATGGGCGGTCCAGACGCCCTCACTTCTGGGAAGCGGTGTCCCTACGCCGGGACACACAAGAGTGTGGGAGGAGAGTCAGGAAGCTCTGACCATTTGTGAGGACCAGCGCACGGCCCCAAGGCCCTCATGTTTGCACCCACAGGCTTGCTTACAACGCACACATAAAGATTTCGGACTTAGAAACACACACACAGATGAAGAAAGTCCTTCCTTCAAGGGGCCAGGCCACCTCCACGCTTCAGAGGAGAGCCCCAGGGGACAGCCGTGGGCACCACCCACTCCCTACCACTGACCGCCCTCTGAGACCCGGGCTGGCCGCCCACCGAGAGCCGCGCAGAACGAGGAGGGCCACGGGACCTCCAGCTGCCAGAGCCGGGCGCCCAGCCCGGCACCCAGGCGTCCCGGGAGCTTGCCTGGATGAAGCGCTGCTCCAGAACCTCGTGCTCCCACTGCAGGCTCTTCAGCTCCTCCTCGGTGACTTTCAGACGGGCTTTCGTGCACTGGAGAGAAAATGGGGATGGAGGAGAGAGCACTCCCGACTCAGGCACCCACACAATGCAGCTCCCGAGCAACAGCCAGGCCAGGTGAGCGTCAGAGGGAACCAGCTCCCAGGCCTGAGGGGCTGAGCCACCGGGGCAGCCCGCCGGGGCCACCCATCTCCCAGAACAGGTGCCAGCCTCACGTGTCCCAGGGCCACCAGGCCCAGGAAGGAGGAGCTTAGCGCCCCTGCCCTTCCTGCCCCGAGGGCCAGGCTCCGCTCTGGTCCTCAGGAGACGCCTCCCTGCCCTTCCTGCCCTTCCACACCCAGGAGGAGGTGCCAGGGAGGGCCAGGAATCAGGCAGAAACCCACCAGCAGGATCTGCTTGTCCCTCTTGTAGCCCCCGAGCTGCTTCTGCATCTCGCTCATCTCGTCCCGAGCCTTCTGCAGGGGGTCTGCCAGGAGCCTGTTCTGCGCGGACACCTCCATCATCTCCTTCTCCAGGTGCCTCTCTTTCTTCCGCATGGCCTCCATCTGCTCCTGTGGGCGCGAGGGGTGGGGGGTCGGCAGGCAGGACCAGGGGCTCCCCTGCCCGCAGAGAATGGTCCTGCCAGCACCGTGAGGACCTACGTCTGTTTTCTGTGTAAACACACAGTATTTTTTCACAGTTTTAACTTACTCTGAATTTTCTAGTACTTCAGCCTCCGTGCAAATTGAGAGATTACACTTTGCTCATGACCCCCAGAGGACATCCTCCACGGCTGCCAGCACTTGGGTGACGATGACGCCCCTGTGCTTCCACCTGACCTTTGACATAGCCCAGTGCATACAGGTGTATCACTTCCCTGCCACATGAGGGTTAGGGCAACAGCCGGACCGCAGCCACGGCTGTAGCAGGCAACACAACTTGTGAGCTTCGATCAAGGGCAGCTGAAGGGCAGGGTCAAATGCTTCTACAAGCAGGAGTGTCGGCCCAAGGGGGCTGGGCACTCCAGCAGCACCTTGAGGGAGTTGATGAGAGCCAGGTTGTTGAGGGTGATTTCGCTGTAATAGTTCCTGATGTCCGTGAAGGCCTCCTCGTGGCGCTGCATAAGCATGCTGATCTGGCCGTTCTTCCTCTCCTCCACCTCGTGGATCTCTGTCTTCCTGCGCAGGTCAAGCTCATCCCTAAGCATCCTGACCTTCTTATCGTACTTGGCCTCGATTTCTGAAAGGCAGCAGCACACACAGCAGCTGAGCAGAATGCTGGCCCTGTGGCTACGAGAAGAGATGGCAGCTGTGCCCAGGGCCAAGAACACCCACCAGGACGAAGGCCTCACCAACAAGCGGACAGCAGGACGGGGCGGGGAGTTGCTCCTGCTCTGTGGCACCAGCGCACACACCAGCCTGCCCTCCTTGCCCGTCACAGGCATTGCTAATCAATCCCTGCCTCAGGGATCCCAACAGCCGAGTGTCACCCAGTCCCAATGGGCTCTAACCACGGCCAGCCAGCCAGACTACGGGCTCTATCAGTAAACCAAACAGACTTCCGAGGCTGGAGCCTCCGCAGGCCGGGAGACCTGGACGCTGCCCACGAGGCTGGATAACTACCGCCTGCTTCTAGGTGCCGCTTCGTGCCTGAGGGTGTGGGCGGGTACTGGGTGGTCCTCACAGCCTCCCACCTCTCATGGAATAGGGTGTTCTGGGATCCTGAAGAGCCCACCAGCCTCGCTTTGCACGTCTGAGCTGTTTTAACTGGTTTATGTGCCCGGTTAGCAAGCGCTGTTGGGCAGTCCCTTCCTGACGGGAGGGGCTCTGGGGCCGTCTTACACGGAGCGCGGGAGACGCTGACCTCGCACCTGCCGCTCAAAGTCCTTGCGTATCTTGGTGATCTCCTCAGTGTGTTTCTGCAGAGGTGGAAGTGGCCGGTCACTGGAGGTCAGACGGGACGGGACAGACGCCGGCCCCTCAGCCCGGCCCCTCGCCTCACTGGCAAGGAAAGCCCGGCTCAGTAAACCTGTGCTGCTTCTGCTGGGCCCCCCACCTCCGAGCTCATGGACCCAGCCCGGAATAACAAGGTTTGGTAAATTCCACATTTGATAATGGACTTCCCTCAGCACAGGTCACCTCGGAGCTGCAGAGAATGTTGACAGACATCCCGGCCGCTGGCCGTGCCCAGCCCTTCCCACCCTGCCCAGAGGCTGGACAGCAGGGGCCAGACCCACACAGAGCTGCCGGCTCCCCGCTGTCGGCTAACCTGCTTTGGCTTAGAACACCGTTACAAATTATTTTAATAGACAGTTATAAATTCTGAATAAAAAGTTTAAATTAGACTCTAGAGCAGTGTTTTCACTCAGAGCGGCACTCTGACCGTGTACCTACTCCACGCCCAAGGCCTCGCGTAAGCAGAGAGCCCGCACCGCTGTACTTGTTGGAAGGCAGCTCACTCTGTGCTTCTGTCAGAAAGACCAGACCGCCCTCAAGCGTCCAAGACTTCAGCTCCCTCAAGCTTCACGGCAAAGTCTGCAGTGTTACTGATTTATTTCCAGATTCAGTTGAGGCTGGGCCGCCTCCAGACATACACAGAGGCAAGTGCACTGACAAAGTCTTTCAACCCACAGCCAGGAACAACCTTTGAAAACCAAAGTTGGACACGTCCTCCCTTTGCCCACGCCCTCCAGAGGCCCCTGACTCAGTCCTGTCCCCCAGACCCCTCTTTCCTCACTCCTGGGGGCCGCGGCACTGGTCCATCGCCAGCCCTTCTCAGGGCCTGGTCTCCCCCAGCCCTGCCTTCCCCCCACCCTTGCCCGGATATCACCTTCTCAATGAATTCCCAGAATGCATAGAAAAATGCAACCACCCTGGTTCCCAGCACCTTCCTGTAGCACTAATGCCCGCAGACCTGCGACACAGGTTTGACAGTTTATTTTGTCTTCTGTCTCAGGGGCAGCCTCTCCATTCTAGACCATCAGCCGTGCGTGGGCAGGCATTTTGTCAGCCCCATCCTCTGTGTCCCCAGAGATCAGAACCGCGCCTGGCGCTTAAGAAGGAGTTCCAACCTCCACCTGGAACCCCGCCGCCTCCCTCAGAAACGACCAAAGAGTCTCAAAGGTCAGCGAGGCACTTGAGCACAGCTCACGGGACAAGCTGCTGTGGCTGCCGAAGGGCTGGAGGGCTGCTCACTTCAGGGGCCGCGCGTGCGTCTCTGGGGTCAGAGGTCAGCAGTATGCGGAGAGGGACCCTGAGCTGGATTTCCCTCCTGGGAAGCCAACCTGTTGCTCAAGCCTGAGACAAAATTCTGTGTCTGGACCCCAAACAGGGCTTGTTTGGCTGCATGCTGCTGCTACTGTTGTTTAATTGCCAAAATGCAGGATTTAATATACAGAAATATGAATTCCCAGTTGGAGTGCATCCCGAGGTGCTCACGGCACGCCAGCACCTACCAGCCTCAGGTTCTTCACCACCAGCTCGCCAGCCAGCTCCTGTTCCTTCAGCTCCACCTGCAGCGCCCGCATGTCCCTGCACAGGGCACCCTCCTGCGCACGGCGCTCCTCCTGCGCCAGCTTCATGACCACGGTGCCCTCCGCCTTCATCTCCATCAAGCTGTTCTGATGCTCGTACAGCAAGTGCTTCACCTTCTGCTTATAGACCTGCAGGCGGGGGAAGTACCACCGCTCACCTACTCTGCCCGCTCACCTGCATGCACATGCCCACCTGCACACACCTCACCTGCACAGGCTCACCTGCACGCACATGCTCACCTGCACACACATGCCCCCCTGCACAGGCTCACCCACACAGGCTCACCTGTACACACAAGCTCACCTGCACACACATGCCCACCTGCACAGGCTCACTTGCACACACCTGCACACACATGCCCACCTGCACAGGCTCACCTGCACACACCTGCACAGGCTCACCTGCACACACCTGCCCACCTGCACACAGAGGCTCACCTGCACACACCTGCCCACCTGCACACAGAGGCTCACCTGTACACACATGCCCACCTGCACACACCTGCCCACCTACACATACATGCCTACCTGCACACAGGTGCTCACCTGCACACACATGCCCACCTGCACACACCTGCTCACCTGCACAGGCTCACCTACACACACCTGCCCACCTGCACACACCTGCCCACCTGTATACACATGCCACCTGCACACAGAGGCTCACCTACACACACATGCCCACCTGCACACACATAAAAAATACCCTCAGTTCCCCACGTCAAGGACACAAAGGGCTGTGACTCCCAAAAGCAAGGCGAGACAATGCCCCTGGCCCCCGGTCCGGCTCCTCTGCCCATGTGGCAGCTCCTATGGGGACAGGCCAGCCCCACGCACCTTGATCTCCACCTGGTGCCTCTCCTCGGCCTCCTCCATCTCCCGGTCTTTGTTCCTCAGCTCAGCCTTCTTCTCCTCCAGCTGCCTCCGCGTGATCTCCCAGAAAGTGTAGATCCTGTCCCGCTCCAGCTGGAAGTAGTTGCGCTCGACCCGCTCACGGTCCAGCTCCTCCCGGATGCGGCCAATGTGTTCCACCACCTGGCAGGCAGAACAGGGCCAGTGAGGCGGCCGGGGTGGGCCACCAGCCGCCAGGGGAGGGTGCACGGAGAAAGGCCAGGAAGAAAGAGGGAGGGGCTGCTCTCACCTCAGAGTAAATCAGAGCTAAAAGTGAGAAGTTAAAGTAGGGGGCTGGGAAGGCTCGGGGACAGGGAACGTTCAGCAAACAGCAGAAATCTCTTGTATTTGGCCAAGAGTCATAAAATGATTATATGCTTTTATTCCCTCCTGGGGATTTACACTAAAGAAATTTCTCAGAAGAACACAGGAGCTTTCCGCTTAAAGATATTAGCTACACCATTATTACAACAGCAAAAGAATTAAAAAAGAAATGATCTAAGATGCTTTTAAGTAGGAGAATGGTTGGGAATTCCCTGGCGGTCCCGCGATAAGGACTTCGCGCTCTCACTGCCGGGGCCCGGGTTCAATCCCTGGTCGGGGAACTAAGATCCCACTAGCCACACAGCACGGCCAATAAATAAATAAATAAATAGGAGAATGGTTGAGAAATTAGAGTATATCAGTTAGAAGGTTATATGGCCCAACAACACAAAGATATGAGAATGATGTAAATATGTTCACAAAACAATGTAAAAAACCTTTCACCTTTAAAGATACACGTTAAGCAAAAAGTATACAAAACCAGTAAACCCGAAACAGTCAAGATGGTTTGGTCCGGAGCCAAATGCAAATCTGCAAATAGGTTAAAGAAAAAAAAAGAAAAAAGGGCCACCAGGCCGGGACGGGGCTGGGCTCCCCAGGAGGGAGGTCTACAGTGGGGTCTACTGTGTCAATCAGACAAAGGATCTAAGCCAGGCTCCTCCCGTCTCTGACCGGCTCACGCTGGACGTTCCATCACTCGATATCTAGATTTCTTATAACTATCTAGATTTCAAGCTTCTCTTCAAAAATCAGCAAACAAACAGCTCTGGAGCCCAGGGCCCACAGGTTAACATGCAGCGAACTGGCCACAGCTGCCCTGAGTCTCTCACCCCTGCCTGGGCCCTGGAAGCTTCCCAGGTGTCCACGCCTGGAACACCGGACAGCAAGGCTCTGCTCTGCAGACTGGCCACTGCCATGTCACAGTTCGGTCCCCACCGGACAGGAGAAAATGGGGAGCCAAGAAACAGCCTGACGGCTGGGGCAGCGCAGTGGGTAAGCCGTTCACGCGGCAGCCTGGGGACCTTTCCAAAGCGCAACCTGACCCACCACCCTCTGCGGACACAGCCTGTGACACAAAGGCTCTCCACCGCTGTTCAAGGGCCTCGGCCCAGCTCTCCAGCTTCAGGTCTTACGCCTGTTTCAGTCACCTTTCATTTCCTTATCTTAAAACCATCAAAAGTAAGTAAGGGTCACTAACGCTCACAGGAGTGCATGTCAGACGCTCCCAGACCACACATGCTCTCACAGTTTGCACACGTTACAGGTTTCAGGAGCCTTGTAATTGAAATTGTAATTATATAACCACGTTCTCTAGCCCTTAAGTTCAGCAAAATGAACAAGTGGCCAAAAATAATTCACAATGTTTAATGGTAAATAAAACAAATGAGAATGCTATAGGTGTATGTACTATGATAATAGCTCTGTAAGCATCAGGTGCCTACAAAAGATAAGAATGAAAGAAAACCCAGAAAACTTAAAACAGCTTTTATATCAGAAAGACATTTCCTTCCAAATTCCTACTACCCTATAAAAGAGTTCACCCATGTGCCTGTACCGCGTTGTTTTACAACACGTGCTGTGCTTGGGCGTGCAGGCGTGGGAGGGGCGTATCCACGTGTGGGCAGGGCAGCAGGAGCCAGGCAGAGGGGAGGTGCACGCGGAAGCGGGGGCAGCGGTCTGAAAGAGGCTCCTAGGAGAAGCGCGGAGTAGCAAACCCATCCCACCGCAACTCAGCGCTGGTCCGCGGCTCAGGCCAGCCCGCTCACCTGTTCCTTGCTCATGTCCTCCGGCGCGAGACCATCAACAATCGGGGTACCTTTGGCTTTCCCTTTCTTCCCTTTCTTTTTGGGCGCCTTTGGTTGAAGAATAGATGGTTGGGTTAGAGTTCACCTTCTGGCTGGCTGATTCCCTCCTGGGGCCGCTTGGGAGAGGAATTCCTGTTCTGGGGCATCCATCTGACTGCCCACTGTCTCCTGCTTCCACCCAGACCACATCACTCTGCCCTAAGGTTCCCCACCGTTAACCACAGGCACATTCTGCTGATACCTTTGGAGCAGCAAGGAGAAATCTGCCTTCTCAGAAGAGAATATTGTTTTCCCTGACAAAGGGAGGGAGGGAAACTTGTTCCTTAGTATATAGCAGAGACCCCCTTGGTGTGGATGCAAAATCTACTCGGACTCAAAAAGGAAGATTCCCCAGTACCACACTGTCCAATGTTACCACACTGGCTATAATGCTTGGCAAGCACCATGAAGAAACCTGCAATAAGCTGTCCAGTGAGTGGAGGGAGAAGTGCCCACAGCAACAATCAAAGCTGGCAAGATGAGGGCTCCTCCCCTCAAAACACAAAACCTCAGAGAACCCTGGTGGAGGAGCCGGAGCAGACTGTGGCGCTCACTGTGGGCTCTGTCAATGGGGCAAGGCTGCTTTTAACAACTTCAGCAAGGTGCCAGACGAGACCTTCCACCCTCACTCCCTTCCCGAGGGCCGCTCAGCAGATGGCCAATTTCCTTATCCTTCTGCCTTTACTTCTCCCAAGTTTCTGTGGCCCATGCTTGTGTGTACGCGCATCTATGTGACTCAGTAACATTTTTACTACAAAAAAAGTTTTTGTGGGGGGCTTCCCTGGTGGCGCAGTGGTTGAGAGTCCGCCTGCTGATGCAGGGGACACGGGTTCGTGCCCCGGTCCGGGAGGATCCCACATGCCGCGGAGCGGCTGGGCCCGTGAGCCATGGCCGCTGAGCCTGCGCGTCCGGAGCCTGCGCTCCGCAACAGGAGGGGCCACAACAGTGAGAGGCCCGTGTACCGCAAAAAAAAAAAAAAAAAAGTTTTTGTGGAAATCTTACAAAACGTAAAGAAAAAAAGGAAAATCACCCTATAGTCTCACAAGCTAGTAAAAGTAGATGTATTCTGGTGGTCCTTTTCCAGTTGACTTTCAAAAGACCCATCCACAGAAATCTTCACTCCTAATACAATGCCCTCTTTCCAATCCCTCTACTCCAATAAGTCCACCCCATCAGAAGAGCCTGAAGGTTTGTCACCACCCAGCATCAGGGACAGTCAGCCAGCGGCCGCCGCCTGGTAGAGCCCCTGGGGCTCCCGCACACACAGGCATCCTCCCTGCCTCCCACAGCTGATGGCCACATCTGCCTGGAAACTGAGTTACCGACAGCCCCTACATCATGGCGGAGGTGGGGTGGCGCAGCTGTGAGCCCTACCGCAGAGAGGGGCCGGGATGGAGAGCCCCAGAGGCAGCAAGCTGTCGCCGTGCTCTGCTCAGTACCGGCCTCACTCCTCGCGGGCTCTCCAAGGAAACAGCAGTTCCTCTACCCTGAAGCTCTGCCCCGAAGGACTCCACGGGCACTGGACATGCTGTCAGGACCCTCCGGTGTACAGGGTCCTCTGACCACCCTGGTATGCCCCGGGCTCTCGACCCCAGAGAATGGAGGACCTGTGTCTCCCAGGCCCCTGCCAGGTGAGACCCGAGGTCCCAAGGATCTCATCAATGAGCCTTCCATTCCAGGTAGGAAAGCCCCTCGACCCAAGTTCTCTGCTCTGGACGCTGTGCACACCGGGCCCTGGGTCTCGGGGGCGGGGGAGGCGGGTGCTCTCTGACCACCCACCCCTGTGAGCACAGGATCCTGGAGAGCCCAGGTCTCTCAGCTCCAGGTGCGTGTGGGGTCCGGGATCCAGGGTCCGCAGCACCCTGGGCCCTCCCTGCGAGGACTCCACGAGAGCGCCAAGCCCTCAGTTCCGGGACCCCAGAGCTCCAGGCCTCCCGTCCCGGGGTCTTCCTGCACGCAGGGCTGGCCCCCGAGCCCCAGGTACCCGGCGCGGACCCTACCAGACCTCCACCCCTCCTCACCATGGCTCCGGAGTCCCGGCGGCCGCGACCCGCCGACCAACGCGCCAGCCCAGCCTGGGCTGCGCGGTCTCCAGGCAACCGCTGCTAGGTTCCGCGCGAAGTCTCGAGGACCCTCGCGAGAGTCCGCCCGAGGGGTCACGGCCTGGCAACGGCGGGAGCGCGTCCCTAGCAACGCGCTGGGCTGAGTCACTGGGTTTGGGCCGCAGCTGGGCGTCATGCACAAGCTAGATTTCCACGACGCCCGTGAACGCGTTCGTTGCGGGACGTGTCTTGTTTATTGCGGGTCTTCCCCACTAGAACTTAAGCTGCATGGAGGTGAGAGGAACTGTTTCCATCCACTTCTTACTTACTGTACGTGCGTACGGGTCCTACCGTGCATAATTTCAGTTAGTGAGTGACGGGAGGTGCCGGAAAGATATGCACCGCTACGTTTTCCAAATTAGATTCAAATTCAGGCTGAGGCTCTGCCCCTGGGCCCACCCCACCCCCACCCCCACCCCCGCCCATCTTTGAAGATTCCTCCCACCTGAGGCTGGAAGATAGCTGTGTTTCCACAAACCCTCAGAAGAAACAAAAGTAGGGAAGAGAACGTGTTCCAGCTGGGTCCAAAGTTTTGAAATCAGCAAGTCTCCCCTTCGGAAAAACTAACTGGTCTGTCTGAAGAGGTCTTGTCCTTGTGATGAGGAAAAACTAGAAAACTTTGCCAGAGGTTTCCAGACACGCACTGCAGAAAAAAAAAAAAAAAAAGTCATCGGGTTCCTTTCCTAAGCTCTTGCTCTGAAAACTGCTAACCACTTTAAGATTTCCAAAGCGAATTTGCGATCCCTCCTACCACCCAATTACCTACATGCAAAGTGCTGTCCTTACACACCATTTGTTGTCTTTTTTCTACACTCTCAACTTTAGCATCTTCTTAAATAGTGGTTTTGCAAGAGGTCATGTTTTTCCATCAGGTTGGGGATGGAGAAGAATCTTCTCTCCCTGGAGAGCTTCCTTGGGAGCAGGGTGTGAATGATGAAACAAGGCTCAGGTGGGAGACAAAGGTGCCTCCGTAGCTGGGCTTGCTTAGGCTCAGGCACCCACACAGGGGCATGCATGTGAGAGCCACAGCGACGAGCCTGGGGGGCTTCCTGTTTGCCCACCCAAGCCCTGATGGGTCCTGGAAAGGAACAGCCCTTTTGAGGCACTGTATTGCACAGAGCCGTGATTTATTTATAGCAGCCCTGAGGCCTTTGTGAGGTCTGGTGGTGTCACTGTGCCTGGGCAGACAAGAGCCTGAGCCTCTGTGTCAGAAACCTCTGGCCTGATAAGGGTCTTCTCCCCTAAGGTGGGGTCCTCCCGGAGGGGTTTTGGCAGGTGAGACAGCACAGCTGGGTAGCACAATGGAGTAATGATAATTATTTAACACTTACTTTGCAGACCCAATACGCTAGGTGCCTCACGCTGACTGGCTTTTTGCTTTAGAAGTCTGACTGGGAGTCCCGAATTAAATAAATGCATTAACAATAATTCCTTTCAACAAAAAGGGCAAAAATAGGAGGGTTAGCTCAGGATAATGAGACAGGATATTCATCTGTCACAAATCAACAGCACAGCATGGTTTATCAGTGTGCACTGCAGAGATGCATAGTTCAGGGAGGCCTTGCTGCCAGCTCTCTGGGCTCCCAATAAGACCCACAGCGACCTGTGCTTTTCATATTTGAGTTCAGATTTTTAGAAAAGAGCTTTTTCTTCACATGGATGGCTTGAGATACTTTTATTCAGCATCAAGCTGTGCATCTCGGAAATCCAGATAAATGGCATCTGAGTCTCCTGTAAAATCAAAGACCAAATGTTAATACATACAAACTCACTGACCTATGTCTAATACCTGGCTCTTCCTAACACCCACGTACCTGCTCATCCAGGTAAACTGCCTCAGACCACAGCAGCAACTCGATGGAGGCCTGGATGTTAGGATAACACAGTGCTTAAGAAGACTAGACTCTCTTTTAGAGATAAACAGTGAAGTATTTACAAATGAAATGACATAATATATATAGGATTTGCTTCAAAACAACCCAGCAAGGGAGGGAGGCATTGAAAGTACAGAAAAATCAGGATCAGCCACGAGTTGGTAATCGCTGAATCTGGATGACGGTTCATGTATGTTAACTGTGCTATTCTCTCTACTTCTGTTTGAAAATGGATTTTTTCCTTTTTTATTTAATTTTATTTTTTAATTGAAGTATAGTTGATTTACGTGAAAATGCTTTTTTGGGTTTTTTTTTTTTTTTTGCTGTACGCGGACCTCTCACTGCTGTGGCCTCTCCCGTTGCGCAGCACAGGCTCTGGACGCGCAGGCTCGGCGGCCATGGCTCACGGGCCCAGCCGCTCTGCGGCATGTGGGATCCTCCCAGACCGGGGCACGAACCCGTGTCCCCTGCATCGGCAGGCGGACTCTCAACCACTGCGCCACCAGGGAAGCCCCCCATGAAAATGTTTTCAATGAAAAGTTAAAAATAAGCACTGGCCTCTGGAGTCAGATCACCTGCTGTTTACCAGCTAGGATGCCCTTGACAAGACTCCGTCTGTATCCATTTATTCATATGTCAAATGGGGATAATTAATGAACACCAATACTGTTACAGTTACTATGGCTGTGTGACAGCTTGCCCCCAAATGAAATACAGTGACATCTGTTTTGCCCATGAATCTGCAACTTGGCTGGGACTCGGTGGGGACAGCCCACCTTGGTTCCACGTATAACCCCCTGGGGGCGGCTCAAAGGCAGGCTCTGATGCCTGGCTACTGGCTGAGACCTTATCTCTCGTTCATTGGCTATTGTGGGCCAGAAAACACTCAAGTGGCCCCTCAAATGGCCTGGGCTTTCTCACACAGAGTGGCCGGGTTGCAGGGGAGCCTTCGGAAAGAGGTGAATCCTACTTAAGACCCTTGGAAGTCACATGGCAGCAACCTGCCACAGTCCATTGGCCAGAGCAGCCACAAGCTTGCCCAGGTTCAAGCAGAAGGGGCACAGACAGGGAATGTCTTGACGGGAGCAGAAGGTTCTGGAAGACACAGGGAATCAGAAATACTGCTCTGACCATTTGGAGACAATACAAACTTCCACCTCAGCTGAGTCTGAGCAGGCAGTGCCCACCTACTGTCCTGACCTCCTTATGTCCCCACCACCCACCCTGTAGCTCAGCTTTGTCCCCAGGGGGCTGAGCTGCCTCTTGGAGTGGCACGGAGTGCAAACTGCAGCGGCTTGTCCTCGTGGATCATGAGATCATTTTAGCAGTTTTTGTTTTTGTTCGTTTTGTAAACTAAAGAAAAATGGGAACTATTAGCCTGCCTCACTGACTGACAGTTTCAAAGGCCATGGGCTCCGTGTGACTGGAGCTGGACTAGGTGGTGAGGCCCTTTGTTGGCTGAAGCTGTATGGACAACCTGCCTTTAGGAGGGTGCTTTCCTGCAAACACCAAGTTCATACTCACCTCCCTCCTCTGCGGATTTTTCCACGCCCAGCTGGGAACAAACTGTCTCCCTGACGGTTTTCTTTGGTTTGTTTAGTCTTTGTGCAGACCATGGGCTTGCATTTGGATCTTCTGGCTTCCAGCGCCCGGCTGTGGCACCCTGGTCGGCTGCCTACCCTGTGTTCAGCTTCACCTGGAAAATCAGGATCCCGTCTTCTAAGGATTCCCCGGGAGAATTAATGCACCAAGGGCCTGGCACAAAGCCGCATTCCAGGGCCTCGTGCAGGGTCCAGTGTCTGGAAGTGGGGCTCCATCGAACAGTTTGGTGCTCTCAGCACGCCCAGACCCTGCCTGCCTTCCTTCCGGGGGGCCCCCTCTCTGCCCGCCTCCTTCTCCTGACCTCCCTTCCCCCCCCACCCCCGCCCCTGCCCCCAGCCTAGCCCTTAGACGCTCTCGCCGCCCCCCACCCCGCCCCCTCGCCCTGTCTCTCCATAGCATTTATCACAATCTGCAATTCTTGGCTTAAGGGCCCTAGGGTGTTAGGCCCGCCCCTCCATACCCCGCAGAGCGCCGGCACGTAGTTGGCGCCCCACAAATTTGCGGGGGTGAACGGACGGAAGTAGGCGCGGCTGCTGAATGAGGGCTCGCGCAGGGGCCGCAGAGGCCGGGCCAGCGTTGGGGGACGCGGCCAGGTCGGGGTGGCTCTGCAGGAGGGGGTAGCCTCTGCGTGGGAGGGGTCCTCAGGGGCAGGGGCCGGCAGGGGGCGCGCGCGGGGCGGGGCGGGGCCGCACCTGTGCTGCGGGGCCAGGGAAGGAGAACGGGGTGGGGGGGTGGGGTAACAGGGCCCCGGAGCAGCTGCGCGCCCCGCCCCGCGGGCTCCTCCCCGCCGCCGCGGCCCCCCGGCTGCTGCCCCAATGCGCTGCGCCGGGAGCCGGGGCCGAGTCGCCGCCGCAGCTGCAGGGGCGCCCGGGCCGGGTGACGACGCCGCCGCGTGCGCCCCTCCCAGGCCCTGCCGGCCGCATGGAGCCCCCGCAGGGCGCCAGCCCGGGAGGTGAGTGCGGCCCCAGCCCCCGGGAGCCCACGAGCTGCGCCTTCCCCGCAGCGGCCCGCAGCCCCTTCCCCCTGGGCCCACACATCGGCCACGCCCCGGGGCCGTGAAGACCCACCGGCAGCTCCGAGTCCCCCTGCGCCGGGCCGAAGCGGGGGGAGCCTAGTGCGCCACGCCCGGGAAGACGAGCGGGGGCACCGCCCGGAACGGCCCCAGCGCTGGGCGGGGGGCGCACGGACCGCGTCCCCGCCCCCTCGTCCTCCGCGCTCCCGACCCGGGCAGCGGTGTCTGGCGCGCTCCTGAGTGGTTGGCCCAGAGCTTGGTCCTGAGCCCCCTCCCAGCGGAGCCGGGGATCTGGAAGATGGGGCGTGCCAGGGCCAGAGTCGGGATCCAGGTCAGCGAGGCGTGGGGGGGATGCTGCCCTCCTAGCGGCGCGTCTGCTTTGTTCGGCCCAGCCGAGCCTCCCTGGGGGTAGGGCGGAGAGGCCGCGGCCGGGATCCTCGGGGCACCAGGCTGAGATAGGGGCTCAGAGCGGGGGGGGGGGGGGTGCACCTGGCTCCGCCTGCGGGGTCTCCCACGCCGGCAGGGGTTGCTGGCTGCCGGAGCGAGGCCCAGGAGCTTACACATCTGGGAGTGCTGGTGTGCACGGAGTGACCCCTCCTCACGGCCCCTGCCATTTGTCGGGACGGTAGAGATGTACCGGGGGCCTCTCCCCTAGGAGTCTGGCCCTACTCTGGCCCTGGCCTGGTGGGAGGGAAACCTTTCCTAGGACAGGTTCCTAGGAACCTCCCAGGAACCTTTCAGGAGGGGTTTCCTGTGCCATCGGCCTCGGAACTTGGATGCAAACTGCCGGTCTCCTCCACCCACCCGGCCAGGCCCCAGATGCACCCGGGGTCCCCTGGAGGTCCCATACCAGGGAGCCACTCCCTGGCCACATAGGGGTCCGCTGGGGGTCCCCTAGCCACACCAGTGGCCTGCTCCAGAGACCACATAGGGGTCCGCTGGCGGTCCCCTAGCCACACCAGTGGCCTGCTCCAGAGACCAAAATGGGTCCACCTACTGCTCTGTCTGCAGGCTGAATTGGGTAGGTGCATTCCAGACGGCTGTCTAGGGGCCCATGTCACGCTCCCTCCGAGCACCACCAGAGACACTCAGGGGCTAGTGGGTGTGGGTTTTCTTTGTTTTGTTGTTTGTGGGAGGGGTTCAGCTTTTTCTTCCCATTGGCAGTACGAGGACCCCGGGGCTTCCGGGTAGCGCCTTTGCGAGGATTTCATGGGGCAGGTTTGGAGAGGAAGGGCTGGGGATGCCAGCAAAGCAGCCAGGCCCCTCTGAGCTCCGTGTCCCCTTCTCTCAGTGGAGGCCCCGCCTTGCCTGCAGAGAGAGGGAGCAGAGAACAGGCCTGAGGGAGGGGAGCTTAACGACCCTTCAGTTTCTGAACGTCACTTACTGGAGCCCCAGAGACCTAACTCATTCAGTGCTCCAGGAACCTCCTCTGCGCAGGCACCGTGGTGGGGCTGGGCCACAGCAGCGGGAGGTGGGCTTCACACGCTTCTTACCCCGTAGCCACGTCCTGCCCACATGGGGGCGTCACGCGTGGGTAGCTGTGACTGTCATTTTCTGAGTTCGCTGACTTTTTGGAACTTACTCTGGAGAGAGGGGCACACACACAAGTAGAGACAACAGTATGGTAAAGTCCCCCCCCCCGCCCCTCACCGCCTGCACCCACCTTCCTTCAGTAGTAATTTGTAGCCAATCTAGACATATTGTTTCATCCTTAAGTATCTCTGAAATTACCTCTAAAAGATAAGGTTTTTATAATTAAAACAGCATTTTTGCACCTAAACGAATTAACAGTAATTTCTTAATATCAAAGTGCACAGACATGGAGGGGAGAGGACGGGGTGCACTTCTCGAAGGTGCCTTTGGGAGACCAAGCCTCTAGCCCACCTACCTCCAAGTCTGTCCGACTGGGAGAGAGAGGCCTGGGCCCTGCCCTGCGGGGGCTGAGCCTAGATGGGGCCCACCCGGCATCCTCAAAATGCTCCAAGGAGGAGCACTAACTCCAGGGACAGGGGCTGGGGAAACGGGGGACGATGCCCATCCCTCCCTCCCTGCAGCCATGCTGGTTTTTATGCTATTCATTCATTCACTTCATTATTTCACTCATTCGCGTTGGGTGTGTGCAGAGCACCTCCTCCATGCTTGGGGCAAAACCCTGGGCACACAGCAGGGAACTTGAGATTTGGGCCAAGTTCTTGGCACGAATGTGCTGGAAAATAGGTCAGCAGCGTAGCACAGGGTAACACTATCATATGCGTTCATACCAGGCCTTGGGCCCCCAGTTCCAGTCTCCCCACGCGGGTGCTGCTTCCGCAGGGCAGGGCAGCAGGGCCCCTGCAGGGGCCAGGGGCTTCACTCCCTCACTGGGGGCTCTGCCAGGCTGCTAGCCCACTGCTGACCCTGGGGCGTCAGAAACACCGCTCACCTTTGCCCTGGCCTGGGCAACCCTGGGGTCTGCTGAACCCACCCAGCCTACGGCTTGGCCCGGCTGCCAAGGACCCCTGCCCTTGTGCCTGCCTGTGTGATCGGTCACTCCTCTGCTTCACACCCCAGGAAGAGCAGGGGGTCTCACTCGTGAAGAACTTCTCCCTTCTTCCTACAAGGGCTTATCGAGAGGGTATCAGACAGACCCAGGTGATTCCTAGCACAGCCGCTTAGTGACTCTGGGGTGGGGTCTCGGGCTCGTTCATTCAACCAGCATTTGTGGTGCACCTACTGTGCACAAGGACCAAGCAAAGGTCCTGCTCCCTTCACATCCTTCCAGCCAAAAGATCAGTGTCCTTGATGCCAAAAGTTGCATCTTCTGCTTTTTCTTCCTCTCCCACACAGCTTTGACACAGGCCAGGACACCAGGATTTACAAAATAAAGACCAGACCACTGCCAAAGGGAGACGAAAAGAATAAGGAAGTAGACATAAGGTGACTTTAAAAGTTCACCGTTACCATTTTCCATTGGCTCTGTGACACCATCGACTAGATGGTTTGCTGTTTCAGGGATGCTGAAATTTGATAAAATGTGCTTCTTACAATGAGTACAAAAGGCCACTGTGCCTGTAGGGGCTGGAGGTCTGTCCTGGGCTGTCTGGGACCCCTGGATCCTAGGATCTATAATGAGGCATATCTGCATACCCAGCCCCCTGACCCAAGGCCGGATGGGGAAGGAGGTCCTGCTTCCTTGCCCTGCCCCCCACCTCAGCACCTGTGGACTGCCTCCTTCCCACCTGGACTGCATCCCATCCCACAAACATGCAGGTAGAGGCTGTCCCACTCAGCTCGGAACCCTCCCAGCTCAGAGAGCAGCCAGAGGTGTCTCCCCACCGGTGTCCCCCTGCCCTCACCCACCCCGGCCATGCCTCAGAGGCAGCCACGCACCCCTCAGGGCCTTTGATGGTGCTGTCTCCCCAGCTATCACCCAGCTCCCACCCTCCTTCAGACCTGTCCCCAAAGCGGGACCACAGCCCCCAGGGCTCCCCAGCCCTGCCCCACCAGAAGAGGGCAGGAATCCCCTATTTTGTCCATCCGAGTCCGGCTCAGGAATCTGCCGGACGCACAGGTGAATAGCGCTTTCTTTTCTAGATAAGGTGAGAGAGGGCCATTATGAGCAGAGACTCCCGCCTCTGCCCCACCTTTTATGCTAAGTCCCCTTCCACCCGGTCAGGGCCTAGCTTCCCTGTGGGCGCAAGGTCAGGGTCTCCCCTCCCTCTGCTGGCCGGCAGGTGGTGGCCGAGAGCTCCCGCTCGACAAGCTGAACCCCTCGGTGTCACTGGCCAAGACTCACTGTCCCTTCCTCGTGGCTGGTTGTGACACCAGCTGGAAAACATATTGCTGGCACTCTGCCTGGCACAGAAAACCATGAGCCACTGTCATTCTTGTTATTAACCCAGAGCCACCTGCCCCACTGGGAGGCTCCAGAGAAATGGCAGCACCTAGCTGCGGCCCCCAGCCAGCCAGGCACCCACCACGATGGGACACGTGTGGAAGCAGAGCAGGACACTCCAGGCACGCGTGCGCCCTTGGGGAGGGGGACCCGGGCCGCTGTGCCGCCCCGCCTTGAGGAAGCAGAACACTCCTGCAGAGAGCAAAGGTCCCCAAGGGCTTCCTGGGCCTTCGACCCTCAGCAGGGGTTCTGATGTTCGGGAGAGGTTCCCCGCCCACCCCCAGCTCCGGTGCCCTCTGGTCGGGAAGGTGTCCTTGCTGGGCTGGGCGGGCCGGGACACCAGGGGGTGTAACCCTACCCTCCAAGGATGCTCAGACACCACGTTCCAAATGCGGCAGCAAGGTGGAAACCAGATCCCCAGCCCCAGTCCAGCGGGCCAGCCCTGGGCCCTGAGTGATGACACAGCACAGGGCAGAGCCAGGCTGGCCCCGCCAGTTGGCAGGCCCACCTCCCCTCAGCCACGCCTCCCAGGGAGCGGTTCCCTCCTAGAAGCCAGGGGCGACCCAGCCAGCTCTGCAGCTGCAAATCCCACCCAGCCAGGGACCCTCCAGACCCACGCGGCCCGCCAGGCTGCTGGCCACACAGGCCTAGCCCTCACTGGCAGCTGTTGGCACTGGGCCCCCCTGCTGGGCCCCCCGTTGGCAGCTGCTCCTGTGGCTTCGGCGCTGGACCCCTGGGATGGGCGGCCACACTGATGAGGGAGCGGGAGGGCATTCCTCACTCTTTACTGAGCACCGGTTCAGCTGGGGGTCAGCTGGGGGCAGGTGGGGTCTCTGTCGCGGGGTGGGGGGGCTCAGGAGAGAGCAGCAGTGGGGACGCCAGGGAGCCAGGGGTCCCGTTGCCTCAGGGCATGTGCCGGCCAGATGACTGGGACCCCTGGCTGTGTGGGGCAGAGGGCCCTGGAACACTCGGGAGGAGCTGGTAGGAGGTGTGGATGGAGCAGTCTGCCCTGGTGACAGCAAGCACTCCGTGGGGTGGAGGGCCCGCCCCTGGGTGGCACAGCCTCCACCAAGCAGATCCCCAAGGGGCCTCGCCTCTCACCCGACAAAAAGTTACATGAAATGAGCCATTACATAAAAACAAGAATTGCATAGGAAACACCCTGGAGTAACATTCCCAGTCCGGAGGTGTGGTCGGTGGGGAGGGGTTGCTGTGGCCACTGTCCTCGTTTCATCTGAGAACGTGTTATGTGGATTCAAACACAACACGGGACAGACACGTGAGCCGGGGCCATTCTGGATTAAAGGGCGCCAAAGGGCAAGCAAATGCAGAACCGCCCACCCGCCCGTAGGTTGGACCAGAAAGTGGAGACAGGTGACAGTATTGGTGTCTTGGGGTCTCCGACAGGACCAGCAAGTGTCCCCGCGAGACCCGTGGTCATTCCTGCTCAAGTAATCAGGGCAAAGGGTCTGGAAATCAGGGTTACAGGGAAGAGCAGCATCCTCAGAGAAGCCCTCTGCCCCTTGTGTGGCTTCCTCACCCAAGGTCACCCCTGGCCACTGCGATCACTGCCCACAGCCTCAAGGGAGGGCTCGATGGGCCAGGTTCTCAAGTCCTCCCAGCCTGCGTCCTGGGCGTGGCGGTGGGAGACCGCAGTCCCCTCCCGGGTAACGCTCTCTCTGTTGCAGGGGTAGTTAAGGAGGTCGAGGTGCCAAGGGCTGCCCTGGGCACCCCCGTTCCTGGGACGGGGACCAGCAACCACTCACCTGTGGCCGAGGAGGAGGTGGGCGTCCCAGTACCGGCACCGGGTCTCTTGCAGGTCACGGAGAGGCGGCGTAAGTACAGCCCACCTGTCCCAGCGTGCTCCCTGGGACCAGGGGCGGGTCCCTGGGCCTCGGGTGCGCCCCAGGGAGCAGGTGCCGGGGATGGGTCAGCCCCACCTCGTTCCCACCGCACTGGCCTTCACCTGGCCCCGCTGACACACCCCTCTGCCCCCAGAGCCCCTGAGCAGCGTCTCGTCCCTGGAGGTACACTTCGACCTCCTGGACCTCACCGAGCTGACTGACATGTCCGACCAGGAGCTGGCCGAGGTCTTCGCCGACTCGGATGACGAGAACCTGGCCAGCGACTCGCCCGCAGGTGGGGCTGCTGCCGGGGTCTGGAGGGGGTTGCGGGAGGTCCTGGGGCCTCAGGCCACCCAGCACCGCTCCCTGGAGACCCATTTTGGAAAATGATTTCCTTTCTGACGCGTGTTTAAGCGTTTGTCGACACGGCACCATTTCACTCACCATTTCTGCACTTCACACACCTATCTGCCAGCTCTCAGGGATTTCTCTACCCCTCCTTAATTTCACTTTTCAAATGCGAACGTAAGGCCACAGCCACAGTCCCACTGAAAGCAGAATTCACTACTTGGGTTTAATCCCAAGTAGGCAGAGCACGAAGGGGGTGGTGTTCACCAGTCCTAGCCCCTCCTCAGCTCAGTTCCCGGGAAGCGGCTGGAGCCCGCAGGCCGCAGAAGCGGCACGGGAGCTGCCAGGGGTGTGGGGGCCCAGGGACCCTCCCCCCTCCCGGCTCACTGCCCATGCAGGCGGGGGGGGGGGGGGGGGGAGTGGCACCTGCTCCGGGCCAGGCTCACCCCCAAGGGCAGGGGGACAACAGGAAAGCCCCTGGCCGGGCCGCACCCAGACCCACGTGTACACGTTGCCGGTGCCCAGGGGACCCCAACGTGTGGTCCGACGCCGTGCTGGAGGCACACACGGGCCCAGCCCAGTAGCTGAAGGAGTGACCTGGGACCCCAAGCCACACTGACCCCAGCCTGTGTTCCCACCAGGCCTACACCCGCTGCCCAGGGCCGGCTGTCTGCGCTCCCCCTCCTGGACACGCACCAGGGCCGAGCAGAACCGTGAGAAGCAGCCCTTTGGTGACCCCGAGCGGCAGCCTGCCGTTGTGGACACGTTTCTCACCGTGGAGAGGCCCAAGGAGGACTAGGCCGGCTGGCCCGGGGCCGAGGCGGGGCAGGTCCGGGCGGCCGTGGCCCCGTGGACGCTGCCCGCCCCGCGTGGCGCCTCTGCATAAGCACAGCCCAGTGGCCTTACGTCCAGCTCTTCCTGGTCGCTGGATCAGGGACCAGGCCCAGGGATGAGACGAGACTTCTGTCTGTAGGAATGGTATTCTTGTCTGTCACCAGACTCCCGGCTAGGGGTGCGGTGAGCAGGGATCTGCCCGTGAGAGGCGCTCTGCAACCCCCCGGGGGTCTCGGGGCTCCAGTCTTGAACGGCAGTGCCAAGCTCCAGCCCGCGGGACACCCTGCTGCCCTAACCGCCTTGATTCCAACCCTGCGCCCCTCCTGCCGCCCAGGAAGTGTCAGCACCAGAGCCCCCAGACCCTAACACCCTGCTTGTCGTGAGCCCTGCCTGAGAGCCAGACCCACCTCCTGAGCTCGGAACACCAAATATGTCACGACTGCCTCAGACCGCCGGGCAGGGCAGGGGCAGGCGAGGTTCGCCCTCCCCCGGTCCTTGCAATGACAGTCCCCGCGGCCCACCAGACACACGCACGCACACGCGTGCAGCAGCCCGAGGGGCGTGGGGACGTGAAGGGACCTGGGCACAGCGCCTGGCCCCCAATTCCGGGGTGCCAGACTCGGCTGCTCCGGACGCTGCTTACATACTAAGGGACGGAACCGGCTTCCAGTCAGACAGCGAGTCCAAGAACAGTTTTAAAATAAACGTGTAAGCTTGCTTTTAGTCCCCAAGGCCACCTGCCCTGACCCCTTCTCCACTGAAACATTTCTGGGGAAGGAAAACAGGCCTGGGCACATGCTGGGCCCACGGGGCGTGGCTACAGCACGTCCCGCCAGGAAAAGGGTCGCCCTATGCGCCAGGAGGGGCACGTGAGGGGCAGCAACAGGGACGTGTCTTCCAGACACAACCAAGAATTTCACTTAAAAGGGATCCCGTGAGGGCAGCCGTGCCCCCCCGCCCCCCAGTCTTCCCCCGGGCCGAGTTCCCATCCTTCTCGCTATGGCTTCTGCAGATCTCATTTCCAAACAGCAGGATTAAAACGGCACCCTGTCCTAAGTCTCGCCGACCAGTCTCTTCCTTTCCAGCTGACGTGGGAGCTCAGGCGTGCGGGCCGGGGGTGGCTGCTCCAGGGGCCTCCAGGAGCTCCACCTCTGGCCCTCCCCCAGCTAAAGCCACTGGGGGTTCCACTGTGACATGCCCTGGGCTCTTATTTGGGTCACATCTCAGGGCCAAGCGCCCTGGCTCTCGAGGCATTAAAGAAGCGAAGACCCTGCCTCCACAAGCCCAGGCTGGAAGAGGCAGAGGTACTCCCGAGAGGCTCTTCCCAGCCTGGGGCAGGTTTCTGGGGAGGCAGCCGCCAGGCAGGGTCCGCCTGTGAGCAGAAGACCAAGGATGAAGCCTAAACCCTGACCGTTTTAACCACCATGAGACGCAGGCCGCGTGCCCCGTGCCGGGCGGTTCCTCCTGCGGGGCTGAGCCTCCCTAACCCGAGATCCTTGGCCAGGCATCGGCCCAGGTGGGGCGATGGCCCAGACAGGGTGCGAGGTGAAGTGGGGGCTGAGGAGACTGGAGGGGGTGCAGGCACGGGGCACGCAGGCAGGGGCGCTGTCCCCAGGGGCGTGCCCTGGACCCGGGGAGGGGCTGCACCCAGTCTCCCAAGGAGCAGACCCCCAGGCTCAGGACAACGTGAGTCCTTCCTGGGGTCAAGGAGAGCACCCCACCTCCACCAGAAGAAGCGGCAGGACAGGCCCCTGCAGGACGCGAAGCAGCTCAACACACGGAGGCTGAGTGGTCAAGGCTGCGCCACAGGGCGAACCCCCGAGACCTCAGAAATTCAGTAATACACATTGCACAAGCAACGAACTTGAAAGTGTTTGTCCCAAGCTGGACACTCTATTTTTGAGGCAAACATAGCACACGATTCGGCAAATTTCATCCCTGAGGCCCAGCGTGTGGCCATGGCTGGGACAGCAGCGGCGGGCACGTGGGGCGGTGCCCCTGCTCCCGCAGTCAGCCCGCATCACCCACCGCAAGGCAGCAGCTGCTGCTACTGTCACAATTCTGACGACTCTGACGCGCTGGCCGTGTTCTGGGGACCCGCGGGGCCATTGCCACTAACCCCGACTCCCCGGGGCTGGGCCCTGGTCTCGCTCCAGGACCAACCGGGGAATGGAAGGCTCAGCCCTAGAGCTTAGCTACGGCCCCCGGTGGCTGTCCTACCACGTGGAGCAACCCAGAGCCCCCTCTCCTGGACCCTAACAACACGGGCCACGAGGAACACAGCTTCCCGGAGACGCAGGGTTGGCAAGGCCCCGACCCTGAGAACAGGGGTGGCTCCGCTGGGGCAGCCCTCAGGCTCAGCCCCCACAGACACCCGCGTGTGGAAGTGGCGAGGCCCCTCCGTAAGGACTGACTGGTCTTCCAGCACCCTGACAGCTGCGTGCTGGGCGCCTGGCTAGTGTCCTCCTTTCCTCAATTCCGAACCTCACCAGACCTGGAGGATTTCTGAACTGGGCCAAAAGCCCCCGCCCCGTCTCTCCCCAGGGCAGGTGAGGTGACCAGCACCGATGTCCCCGCGCTGGGCAGCTCTCCCCGGCAGATGAGCCCACCACCCACCTCGGGGGAGGCCCGGGGGGTCCTACACGCAGGCCCCCAGGGGGCAGGTGCGTTTCGGCCACTGCCCTCCCCTCTGACTCGGGAACAGGGTCCCAGCCCCCGCCTCGGTGGAAGGGCGCGTTCTGGGAGCTGGAATCCCCGTGGGCTCAGAGGACCCTGACCTGAAAACACCCCTTTGTGATTATCACGCGTTTTAATTTGCTCTCTGGAGATTCCGGAGGCTGCTCTCCAGGCAGGGGCGCTAGGCTGGGCTCTCCTGCAGGGGGCACTCCGTGCCGCCCTCCTCCGGCCCCCAGCACCGGCCCTTCAGCCCCTGGGGAAGGGACGTGTCCTCCAGGCCACCGGTGCCCTCCACGAGCTCCTCGTAGGCGGTCTTCTCCGCCAAGGGTCGGGGCCCAAGCAGCTCCACCATGGCGGCACGCTCCAGCACCTCCTTCCCCAGCAGCCGCCTGCCCACCTGCACACCGGGCCATGTCAGGCCGTCCGCTCGGCGCCCCGCAGAGCCCCCGCCCCGACCCTGGGGACGGGCCGGCCCCACTCGCCTCGTCCACCCGCTCCCGGGAGCGCGTCAACAGGTCCAGGGTGTGCGTGTGCGCAGAGCTGACCAGCCGCCGAGCCTCCTGGTCGATGAGCTGGGCCGTGGCCTCGCTGTACGGCTTCTCCACCAGTGCCTTGCCAGGCCAGGGGAGGTCGAAGGACACCTGGCCCAGCTTCTCGCTCATCTCGAACTGCACAATCTGGGGCAGGCGAGGGGCGGGCGTGAGCCTGGCAGACGGTGCCCTGAGCCCCCTTCCCAGCCCCCGCGGACACTGCCTTACCTGGGCGTAGGCACTCTGGGTGACCTTCCTCAGGTCGTCCTGGGCCCCCGTGGTGATCTGCCCGAAGAACAGCTGCTCGGCCACCCAGCCACCCAGCATGGCGCACATGCGGTCGAAGAGCTGCTCCCGCGTGTACAGGTACTGCTCCCTGGGCAGGCACTGGGCATACCCGAGCCCCTTGCCCCGGGGGATGATGGACACCTGCCAGATACGGCAGGCGTGCCCTGTCACCCCCAGGGTCCCCGGGTATCCCGGAGGAGGAGAGGAAACCCTGGGCCCCAGCGCTGACAGGTCACCCCAAGGATGAACACAGAAGCCCCCTCTGTCCCGCCGTCCCAGGAAGCTGTGGAGGAGCCGTGCCGTCAGGGGAAAGTTTAGAGTGAGGTGAGTTTAACGTGGAACCTCCAAGTGTCAGGTGGCCAGCATCCAGACCCCTCCTGGAACCAGCACCCCCCCCCGCCCACCCACCCCTCAGGGAATCGTGTAACAAATTCTAGACGATTACATCCTCAAAGAGTGAAGAGGGCCACCACCTGGAATGCACCGTGCCCACACAGCACCCCCGGGAGGGGAGTGGGCCCTGAACCACACCGCAGATGCGCAGGGGGATGGGCCAACCTTGAGCAGGGGGTCTGCGTGCTCCAGGAACCAGCCCACCACCGCATGGCCAGCCTCACGGTAGGCCACCGTCGTCTTCTCGCTGGGCTGTAGGACCTGCGTCTTCTTCTCGAGACCTGCAAGTCAAGTTCACGGCAAGAGGCAGAGGACAAACGGACAGCTGAGAGGTGGGTGCCAAGGCCCCATTCTGCACCGCGGGTGTGCTGGGGGCTGCTCAGGGCCTCCGTCCGCCCAGGACAGGCCCGCAGCCTGCCCGCTCCACGCACACCGCTCAGGCCTGCTGGGTACCTGTCCCTCCACACCAGACGCTACGCTGCCTTCTGCCCCACCGTGCAAGCGGCAGGTGCCTTTGGGGGCCCGTTTGTAGCCAAGGGGGTTAGCTACTCTCCGTGGCCTGACTGGCAGTGAAGCCGGACGCAGGGAGACCAGGAGCGCTCTCTATGCCGCCTACACCCAGTTGCAGGCAGGGAACAGGGCACAGAGAAGGCACCACGACTCGCGTGAGCTCAGCTTCAGGGCTGGTCAGCTCAGCGGCGCCGCCAGGACAGCGTCGAGCAGCTGTGGCGACTGCCTTGGGTCACTGACACTTGTCTGTGCACACCACACTTCAATAAAACATGAAGCAAAGACAAAGCAGCCCTGCCAACCTGCTGTCTGGAGACGGGCTGGTTCTCACAGCTGTGGGGTGGGATCATGAAGGACAGCTGCTGGCCACACGGACACCTCCCGGACCTCCGTTCCCGGGAGGGCACTCGGGAGACCTCCACCCCACGCTGAAGCTTCCCAAGGAAGCACGCAAAAAACCTGCCTCTCGGCCACGGGCAGCACCCGAACCTGGGTCTGACGCAGCGCCCTGGAGGTTACATCTCTTTGAAATTCTAAATGTTGCTCTAGTAAGAGCACGAAAGCTGCTGGCAGATCCCAAGTCCCAGATTTTGGTCTGGAAAACTGTCCACGACTGCAGCTCACTGAAGTGAAGCTGGGCCCCAGGGTGGGCCCGCTGTGGGTCAAAGCTGGAAACCGCCCCCCAGCACTGCCCGGCTCGCCTCCGACGACCCTCTCAACCGCCTGCTCCAAGCGCTTCTCCTGGACAAAAGGACTCAGGTGGCGGGTGGCGATCAGGGCCGCTTCGTTGCAAACATTAGAAATATCAGCACCTGACCCGGAAAAGGAGAAACAGTCCCATCAGTGCCCCAGGGCGGACTGTTAGAGGAAAATCTCCAGCAGAGGGACCAGAGCTAAACTAGGTCAAGGACTGGAAGGAAAACGGGACCTGCTCTGTCAGTCACCGTTGCTTTCAGCCAGTATTTTGGTTGAACAATTTACTGAGGTATGAGTTATTTAACATAAAATCTATCCGTTTTAAGTGTACATTTCAAACACTTTGGGTAAGTTTATCAAGATGTGCAACCATTGCGCTGATCTCATTTCAGACGTTTCCATCACCGATGTGACGTATGTGGCTAATTCCTGTACACGTGCCCAGCCAACCACTAACATACTTTCTATCTCTATGGATTTGCTTCTTCTGGACGTTTCACATAAATGGAATCACGTGATAGGTGGTCTTTTGTGTGCTTCTTTCACTCGACACAGTGTTTTCACGTTCATCTGCTATCGCAGCGTGTATTGGTTATTTCATCCCTTTTCACAGCTGAAAGAGGTTCCATCACATGCACAGCCGCCCCGAGGCCTCCACAGGAGATAGCAAACTCCACGGACGCTCAAGTCCCTGATATAACATGGCCAGTACAGCTGGCCCTCTGTACCCACTCTACACACACCTATCCGGTCATGCACCGCTGGACACGGGTGGCCTCTACCTCTCGGCTATTATGAATTATGCTGCTGTGAACATCTGTGTAAAGCCTTTGTGTGAACAAATGTTTTCAATTCTCTTAGATACCGAGGAGTGGAACTGGGGTCATACGGTAACTGTCCTTCACTTCTGGAAGAACTGCCAGGTGGATCCCCGTGGCCACACTATCTTACATCCCCACCAGCACCGTGTGAGCACGGCCGCCTCCCTACAGCCCTGGCGACTCATGCATCTGCCTCTTACGGCCATCCTGGTGGGCGTGAGGCGGCACCACACTGTGGTTTTGATGTGCATTTTCCTACCATCACTGAGCACCTGCTCATATGCTTTCTGGCCACCTGCAGACCTTCTTTGGAAAAATGTTCAAATCCTTTTCCCATGTTTAAATCGGGTTCTTTAAATATTTTGGATTATAAACCCCTACGAGATGCATAATCTCCAAATAGTTTCTTCCATTCTGTGGGCTGTCTTCTCACCACCTCAATAATGTCCCTTGACGCACAAAAGATTTTAATTTTGAAAAACTCTAATTTGTTTTCTCACTTGTTGCTTGTGCTTTAAGAAACCATTGCCAAATCCAAGGTCACGAAGATTTTCTTTTAAGACCTTTATAGTTCTAGCTCCACAGTTTAGGTCTCTTATCCATTTTGACTCGACCGCTGCATGTGGTCTAAGGTCTAGTTTCGTCCTTTTGCTTGTGGACACCGTCGTCCCAGCGCATTTGATTGAACAAACTGTTCTTTCCCCATCAAATGGTCTTCACACCCTTGACAAGAACAACTGACCAAGGACTTCCCTGGTGGCACAGTGGTTGAGAGTCCGCCTGCCGATGCAGGGGACACGGGTTCGTGCACCGGTCTGGGAAGATCCCACATGCCGCGGAGCGGCTGGGCCCGTGAGCCATGGACGCTGAGCCTGCGCGTCCGGAGCCTGTGCTCCGCAACGGGAGAGGCCACAACAGTGAGAGGCCGGCGTATCGCAAAAGAAAAAAAAAAAAAGTAGTAGCCCCCGCTCGCCACAACTAGAGAAAGCCCGCACGCAATGAAGACCCAACGCAGCCAAAAATAAATGAATAAAATAAATTTAAAAAAACAACAACTGACCGAGATGCACAAGCGCACATCTAGGCTCCCAGTTCTACTCTACTGGTCGACGCCCACCCTTGCGCCAGCAGCCCCCTTCTGTTTGCTGGAGCTTTGTAGTAAGTTCTGCATTAGGGAAGTGTGTCTTCCTTCTCTGCTCTGCACAGACTGTGCTGGCTCTTCAGTCCCCTGGAAGCTCCACGGGGAGGTTAGAATCAGTTTTTCCCTTTCCAGCTTTAACAACGTACAAAGGTTCTGTTCCTACACAGCCCCTCCCACCTTCACAGGTTACTTTTTTTTTTTTACGTCGTGTGCCCATTAACACAGACGTGTCTTTATGGATTTAAGCACCTGCCCTTTAAATCATAAAGGGAACACAGAGGAGCTGCAAACCAAAAACACACAGGATGCTGGCCTTTACGTTTACCTATGCAGTTGCCTCTCCCAGGGCTATTTCCCCACACAGCTTCGAGTCACTGGCCAGCGCCCTTTCATTTCAGCCCAAAGGACTCCAGCATTTCCTAGAGGGCAGGTTTAAATATAGTAAGTTCCCTCAACTTTAAAAAACAATCTAGGAATGCCTTTATTTCTCCTTCCCTATTGAAGAACCGTCTTGCCAGATCCACGGCCTTCTGGCCTCATGGTCTCCAAGAAGAATCGGCTGTTAACCTTACTGAAGACCCGTCCCCACTAGGTGTCCCTTCTGTCTGGTTGGCTTCAACAGTCTCTCGTTATCTCTGACCAACATGAATTACACTGTATCTCAGTGTGGACGTCTCTGGGTTTATCCCTACTTGGAGTTTATTCAATTTCTTGGACGTGGAGACTCAGGTCTGTCATCCAATTTGGGAAGTGCTGAACCATGGCCCCTTCAATGGGCAGCATGCCAAGGGGACAAGACGTCACTGCACTATGTTCCCGGGGTGGCAGGAGTTCAAACAGGCACAAGCCAGCCTTGGGGTTAATCATCTCTGAGGCCTCCGATATGTCCGTCAGACTCAAAAGCTCTAAGGACAAGGGTAGCACATGCCAGGACCGAGTGGCACAACCAGATACCACCCACCGACACGTCCAGACCCGCACGGCCCACCTGGCCACACTCACCTGTGAAGCCTGGAGTGAGGGCCGCAAGCTTCCTCGCCAGGGCGTCCTCACTGAGGCTCTCGTCCAACTTGAGTGGACGCAGGTGGACCCTGAAGATGGACGACCTGCCTTTGATGTCAGGGGGGCCTAACAGAGAGAGAGGCACTGAGGGCCAGGGCGGGGCCACCTGCAGCCACTTCACTGCAAGGGCCCTCCCCTGCGTGTCTGTGCTGCACACTTCACTGTCCGACCCGGGCCAGGGAGCTCCCCGCGGCAGAAACGACCCACAGGTCACGTACGTTCAGCTCTTCAACACATCAAAGAACTTCCTGACCGTGGAGCCTCTGGCCCACGCAAATCCATCCCAGGACAGGGACCCAACCACAAGCAAAACTCTGGCTGCCCTGGCAGCCGGGTGTCCACGCAGGACTCAAGTCCTAAACTCCCAGGATCTCCTCACCAGTGGAAAGGGCCAGGGTGAATGCTTCTCTCGCCAACGGCGCACAGAAAGTAAAAGCCGAAGGATCCAAGTCTGTCACCTCGCTCCCACCTGCATGGACTGCAGCGACCTTCCCCCAGCCCCAAGTACACCTGTTCTTCCCAAAGTGGGGGGCACCCACGCACCTCCACCGTTTTCACAACACTGTATTAACGGCGTTAGGACCCCGATCAAAATCTTCTCCAAATACACAGCTAAAGATCTAACCCAACTTTTAACCCAAAGGAAGGAAAAGCCAAGCCTCAGCACCCAGGCAACCAGCACACTCACCAATGCAAATCTGACGGTCAAACCGGCCGGGCCGCGTCAGGGCCAGGTCAAGGATGTCGGGGCGGTGGGTGCCCGCCAGCACCATGACGCTCGTGGTAGAGCTGAACCCTGGACATGAGAAGCAGGTGAGCCCAAGGAGGGGGCCCAGGCAGCAGGAGACTCTCCTCTTCCCAGGGCTCCTCCCCTGCGCAGCTGGCCCCGTCTTCCCAGGACCCCTGCCACCCACCCCGGAAGCCCCACGCTGGGCCTGCTTCTCCTGCGGGCCCGCAGCCCACTGCACAGGCCGCTCAGTGTGGGGCGGACACTCACGCCCAGGGCTAGCTCTGACCCGTCTCAGGAGGCAACCAGTGGCTCTGGTCCCCGCGGCCCCCAATGCTGCCTGAGGCGCACGTGCACTGGTGGGTAACCAGACGTTCCTCAGGCCGCGGACGCCCATCCTAATTCATTACTGGTCTATTACGGCCAGCCTCTGACACCATGCGGCGAGCTGCAGGGGCCAGGCAGAGCCTCCACCATCGGGGCCCTGGGCCGCTGCGGAGACCTCCCTCCACCCAGGCCCTGGACGGCTTGCTGGGCTCAGGGAGCCTGACTGGAAGGCAGGCGGGGCGGTGGGGGCCTGAGCTCACCCAGCACTCATCTGCAGAAAGGCCTGCTCACGGGGGCCCTCGGCCACCTCTGGGACCTGGGATTCAGGACCGCTCCCTGATAAGAGGGGCTCCCTGTGCCTCAACTGTGCGTGCAGACGTGTGGTTTCTGCGAAGCACCTGCCTTCCTCCTGGGAGGCTGGGATCGTAGCACGTACTGGGCAGAGGCTGCCACGTGACCAGCCCCCAGGGGAAACCCCACTCCCGAGTGTCACCCAGCCCGCTGCCACGGAAGTAGCTGCATCCTGTGACTCCAGGGCTCCAGAGGCTGTGACCAGCTTCCCTGGCCACCAGGCACCTGCTCCCCACTCAACCGTGGTCCTGAATCCAACTAAACATGGAGTCCTCCCGGCGAATCACCAAACCCTGGGTCATGTCGGGGACCCCAACACAGCCCCAAAGCCAAAGCGACGACAAGACCTGCCAAAGGTCCGACAAAAGCTTCTCCAAATCTGGAAACTAGTAAGAACGCCTAGACACTTCCCGCGAACCTTCGGCAGGGCTGCCGGGCTGTCACGCGGAGCTGGGACCTCCCCGAGCAGTGGTCCCCAGGGGGGAGAGCGGAGAGGGGTTCTGGGCCAGGAGGCGGCCCGGGTCAGAGGCCAACGTGGAAGGAGCCTGGGTGTCGGTCCCGTCCTGCGCTGAGCTCTGAGGGCAGCTCCCTCCACTGTGTGTGCCGAAAACAGCCTTCCTCAAAACACAGCAAGCAGGGGTTCTCGCCCGGGAAGGTCCCCCACAGAGGAAGGCCTGGGGGACGGTCGTGCAGCCGCTCACCGTCTAGCTCCACGAGCAGCTGGTTCAGGGGTTCTCCTGCTCGCTCTGGCCCCCAAAGTGCCCACGGCCGCAATTCCTGCCCATCGCGTCAATCTCCTCAACGAACAAGACACAGGGAGCATTTATTCAGGCCATTGCATACACGTCACGGACGTGAAACAGGAGTCCACGCAGGGTCTGCTTTGCCACTGGTACCAACACAGGACTAAAGAGCTCACCAAGCTAAGCCCTCGCCTCTGGCACTCGATTCTCATCTCAGCTGCTCTGCCTGCCCGCCCGGGTCCCCCTGCACATCTGTGCTCTGCGCCTGTTGCCAGGGTCCCACACGAAGCCCAGGGCAAGGACAAGGGCGCATCCACCTACCCGAGCTGGACCGACGCCAACAAACATTCCCAGGAACTCGGACCCGTTCACGGTGATGAAGGGCACGCTGGCCTCCCCTGCAGTCGCCTTGGCGAGAAGCGTTTTGCCGGTACCAGGAGGACCAGTGAGCATGGCTCCCTGAAACAGAAAGGCAATGCCTCGTTCTGAAAGGGTACAGACGGAGCCGAGGAGACAGTCACATTCTACTGAACAGGCGTTTTCTAGGCCTGCTCCACGCGGGTCGGCTAAGGTTTGCTTCCGGTGTGATACTTCCTGCTTGTAAAGTGAACGCACGCTCACCATGAAATGTTCAAACGCTGCAGACATGGGAAAGGCCCCCACACCCCCAGTCCAGCCGAGCAGGTTATCTCTTCAGGCAACGCTCCCAGGGCAGGGCTCGTTGGATCTCGCGGTCTGACGTTTAACGGTCTTTGCCAAACTGCCCTACGAAACACACCAACTCACACCAGGACGAACAAGAGCCCACTCCCCAGACCTGGTCACGTGATTCTGTCCAGCTCGTCCACCGGCAGCTGTGAAGGCGGCACCTGTGTGTGGTCACTGGCACCTGTGCTTCCTGATCGACAACCTGCCTTTTTCTACGCTTACTTAAGGTTGAAATTCATAATTCACGCCCCAGAAACACACCTCAGTGCTCCTTTCGGGGTTACCATTACACGTGAAAAACGAGGAGAGATTTAAACGGGGCTCCTATTGCTCCATTTCTAGTCGAGGGTGTGGGTTAATATCTACTTATTTCAAAGGAGACTCTAAGGTTGTTTTTTTAAGTCTTTAAGGACAAAACTAAAATACGTAAATGGAGGGAGGAGGGAGCCATAAAACTCAAAACCACAAGGCGTCAGGGCCCCACGTCCCCGTGAACGTGGATGCGGATTCGCAGAGGGTCTCCTCAAGGCAGGGCACCTTCTGTGCCCCCCACACCCGGCTTTCCAGCCAGCTCTCACCAGGTGGTCAGACAGAAGTACAAACCTCCTGCCCACAAAGCCCCAGCGGTCAGTCATGCTCTCCTGTTGTTCAGGGCACGCTGGGGGAAGCACGGGGCCACCAGGAAGGTCAGTGAGGTGAGCACCACCCACCCGAGAGCTCGGAGCCTGGTCCAGGGCCCAGGGACGCCTCGAGGGGTCTGTGAATCTATTCCGTGTGAGACGCAAACCTTTCTGGGAAAAGGACTCACAGCTTCAGCCAGGCCCTCAAAAGGTCGATGCCCAGGGGCACCCACAGGTAGAGGAGTGGCCAGAATCACCGTAGCTCCACTTCCTCCGCACAGCGCCCCAACCTGCATCCACACCGCACACCTGTCCCACTACTTGCTCGTGGGCTTCCCGAGAGGCAGCTGCATCTGACCCCAGACCCATTTACGAGAGTTGTACTTGATAGTTTGTTTTGTTTTTTTTGGCCACACTACACTGCTTGCAGAATCTTAGTTTCCCAACCAGGGATTGAACCCGGGCCATGGCAAGGTAAGCCCCAAGTCCTAACCACTAGACCGCCAGGGAATTCCATGTGCTTATTTTAATTATATACTTTGATAATAAGTAATGGTAAAGAAAGCTGTTTTTTCAAAAACAAAGTTGAAGACTTTAGATAATAAAGTAATAAAGGCAAACTGTTAAAGAAAAATGCTGTCAAACTGAATGGATAGAAAACTGAAAGAGTAAGAAAAAGTCATAAAAATATAGGATCCTGCACTCAGATTGCTTCTACGTTCTCAGTTCATTTTAAAGAAACAAAACTATAGACGTTAACTGCTTTGTGCAAGATATTTAACAGAGAATTTGATCACTGGGGCCAAACTCAAAGGAAGGCCTGTGCTCTAAACGAGACACCACACCAACAAAGACGTATGTTTGCGCTTGAAGGTGAAATAAACACACTCCAGGTGGGCGTGCACTGTCCCTATGATTCCAGTTTTATAGTTTAAAACAGCTGATCAGATAAGAGGATTTTCACTTTACTACTCTGCAAATGCGATTTCCACTCTCCACTGTGATTAATAAGACACAGTATCATTACCAGAAGCTACACTGTCCCAGCTCTGTCCACAATGAACCAGGGCGAAGCTCAGAGCATCATGTTTTCTCAAATCAGTACGTTTGGAATTTTGGCCCCGAGGTCCTGATACTGCTTGGGATTCTTCAGGAAATTCACAAACTCCATGATCTCCAACTTGGCTTCTTCGCAACCAGCCACGTCTGCAAAGCGCACGCCGACGTTGTTCTTCATGATCTTGGCTGTGGTCTCGCCAACGGTAAAGAGGCCCCCTCCTCTCCTGCCATGCCCAGCCCCCATCGGGCCCCTCCTTGCGACATAGAGGAGGATTCCGATCAGGAGAAAGGTGGGCACCAGGCTTCGCAAGAAAGACCTAGAAAGTCCAAGAAAACCATCTGTCACATTCCCTTGAGAGACAAGCCAGAAACACTGCCTCCAGGCCATGAACAGCGGACGGCTCCAGAACTTGGTTTTGCTACACAAAAGGGAACAGTTTTTTTTGTGTGTTTTTTGCGGTACGCGGGCCCCTCACTGTTGTGGCCTCTCCCGTTGCGGAGCACAGGCTCCGGACGCGCAGGCTCAGAGGCCATGGCTCACGGGCCCAGCGCCTCCGCGGCATGTGGGATCTTCCCGGACCGGGGCACGAACCCGTGTCCCCTGCATGAGCAGGCGGACTCTCAACCACTGTGCCACCAGGGAAGCCCCAACAGTTTGTTTTTTAATGTGCCAACCTGTATATGCAGCTTCCCCCATCCACGCACACCTACCTGCTCGATTTCACCTGTGGGGCGGGCAGGGCAGCTGCGGCCCCTCCCTCAGAACCCCTCCAGACCCAGCACAGCCTCCCCGCAGCTGAACCCTTCCCGGCCCACTGCACAGTCCTCAGGCTGCCTAGCTAAACATTTCCCCGATCAATTCTTTCCTCAATAAAAACAGAGCCAACAAATTTATCTTCCACCACAGACACTGTGACTATCGGAGAACACCTGTAACACGCCTGAGCGGGTACAGCAGGAAGTGCTGCGTGGCCAGTACCGGGCCCAGCTGCGCCCACTCACCCATCGCTCTCGGTGGTGTAGACCACGGCCGTCTGCTCCGGGAGCTCGATGCCCAGTTCCCAGTGGATGGTCTCCAGGTTGCGCTCGAAGGTGTGCACGCTGCCGATGTTGAACCACACAAACTTCTACAGAGACCAAGGCGCCAGGCGCTGTAGGGGGTGCCCCCCACAGCCGCTACCCCTCCCCAGCGCCTCTCCCAGCAAAGCCCGGAGCAGCTCTGACAGGCCACCTGTCCTGGCCCCAAACCACAGGCTTAGGTCTGAGGTCGAAGTATAAATGCCCATCGACAGCTGACGTCGCCTTCCTCCGTCATTTTATTCTTCCCCCTTCCAGATCTCAGCTGGCAGCTGGCACGTGTTACTCGGCAAAACTGAAGCACTGTTATAGCTTTATGAGGGTCCTGCGCTACTCGGAAGACTGTTCCTGTCGTGTCACCAAAACAAACGAGCACAAGTGGGTGCTGGAAAGTGAAACCAGGGAAGGCATTTCTCTAAAAAAACAGAAAACTATACCTTCTTTTTGGCCACGAGGCTTGCGGGATCTTAGTTCCCCGACCAGGGATTGAACCTGCGCCCTTAGCAGTGAGAGCTCAGAGTCCTAGCCACTGGACCACGAGGGAATTCCCAGAAAACTACACCTTACGCTAAAACCAAAACCTACGTCTAGGACACCGGCCTTGCACCCAGCCCTCACCTCAGACGATGTCCCAGGGGCAGTAATAACACCCACAAACTGTTTGTTCACGACTTCCAGCCGGTCCACCTAGAAAAGAGACGAGCAGTCAGAAGAGCTGAGGTCCCAGGCAGGGCACGGCATAGCAACCCTGGGCCTCTTCCTCAGACGAGCCTCACACACACGGGCTGCGCCTCTCTCCGAGGGCAGCTCACACTCTGCAGGACAGGTCTTGGTTTTGTTTCCTACTAACATGGACAATTTTAGCCTGGGATTCTTTTAATAAACAGGAACCAATGCAAGAAGAGGGATTAAAATGTGGCACATCTGAGCACTAAGCCTCCAAACTGGCTTTAAAAATCCCAAAGGAGGGCTTCCCTGGTGGCACAGTGGTTGAGAGTCCGCCTGCTGATGCAGGGGACACGGGTTCGTGCCCCGGTTCAGGAAGATCCCACATGCCGTGGAACGGCTGGGCCCGTGAGCCATGGCCGCTGAGCCTGCGCGTCCGGAGCCTGTGCTCCACAGCGGGAGAGACCACAGCAGTGAGAGGCCCGCGTACCGCAAAAGAGAAAAAAAAAAAAAAAATCCTGAAGGAGGGAAGTTCCCTGGTGGCCTAATGGTTAGGATTCTGGGCTTTCCAGGTTCAATCCCTGGTCGGACAGCAGGCACCACAAGAAAACAGTGCCGACGAGAATGAAAGTGCAGCGCCAAGGCCTGCTAGCTGCTGTCGCCTAAACAGCCCGCTGCCCAGAAGGCACAAGCCCTCTGGGGAGCTTCAGACATGGCCTGCTGTCAACACCACCATAACCACTGGAAACACCACACCTCCTCCTGGAAACAACGGGAAAACTGAGGATTGCACGCCAAGGACACGATCCTGAGTGTGGAACCTCACCACCACCCGACGCCTGTAACACAGCTGCAACCACGGCAAACAGGACTCCAGGTGACTGCCCGCCCTGGCTTCTCCGCCAGCACGCGGAGCCCCAGCCAGCCAGGCCCCGCCAGCTCTCAGGTTCATGGAGGCGAAGACACGGCGCATCCTCCCTGCCCCGTGGGACCCCTGCCCAGCTGATCCCTCACACTTCCCCCAGCGCGGTGCACCACTGCCGGAGTGTGCAACAGGACAGTCAGACAGAGGGTGTAAAAGAGTGAGCAGCTCTGCTTTCAGACTGGCCAGGAGGATCAAAAAAAAAGGCCAGCCTGAGTTAGCAGATGGTGATTTCTTTCTTTATACTTTTTATTTTTTTTGCAGCAAGCATGTATTACATCTGTAACCAGGAAAAAAAACAATGCTGTTTTAAAATGAAGATTGCTGGGACTTCCCTGGTGGTCCAGTGGCTAAGACTCCGCGCTCCCAATGCAGGGGTCCCGGGTTCGATCCCTGGTCATGGAACTAGATCCCACATGCCACAAATAAGAGCTCGCATGCCGCAACTAAGGAGCCCGAGTGTCATAACTAAGAAAGATCCAGCACACGGCGATGACGATCCTGCGTGCTGCAACTAAGAGCCAAATAAATATTAAAAAAAAAAAAAGCATTCCCCTGAGTAAAGAAAAGGTGGGCACACGGAGGCTTGAGACAAAAATCACTTTCTCCACTAGGCAATCCATCCACAGCCAGCCAACAACAGCAGACGCAGGGCCTGAGCACAACATTCACACAAGTTCCAGGATAAAAGCCCGAGCTGCCCCACGACGTACATGGCCCCACTGCAGCAAGCCCAACGCAAAGCCATGGAAGCCCGAAGGCCAGAATGATCCCAGGAACAGCCAGACATATTATAGGATAGAGGGAAGATGTGCATAAACATTAAGGACAAAACACGAGCCTTCAAAGAAGTCTTACGTTTGTAGCGAATCATGTAAGCACTCCTCCCAACGAGCTTTCATGGGCCCCGCTCCACTTCTTGCTCCTGGCTACCCGAACAGGAGACATTTCCCAGGAGAAACACACCCGCTGAATACTCACTTCACCCACCCACATCACCAAACTACGCTGTAACTTCACAAACAGATTTGTCGAGGCTTCAGATCCACACAAGCTATGGAGGTGCTGAGCCCCGAAGACAAAGGGAGGGAGGGAGGCCACGTCCACAAACGAGTGAAGGGAAGGAAATACCAGGCCCACCCACGCACGGGCCACCGGCCGCTCACCTCCCCAGACTAACTCAAAATCAATGAACGCTTTAAAAAAATAATAATAAAAAAAAAAAAAAATCCTCCAGTGGGGACTTCCCCGGCGGTCCAGTGGTTAGGACGCTGTGCTTCCACTGCAGGGGGCAAGGGTTCAATCCGTGGTCGGGGAACTAGGATCCCACATGCTGCACGTGTGTCCAAAAATAAATTAATTACTTAACTTAATTAAAGAATTAAAAAATTCTCAAATGTACAATTTTGACAATCTGATTTGTCAAGTGTCCCTTTTACCATTTTGTTTTCGTTTTTGTTTTTGTTTTGGAGCTGTTGGTTTTCTAAGTCTGTGTTTCTTCTACTCCTCTTAAAGAACTTCTCAAACCCACTGGGACAAAATGATGAGGTTCTGGTACTTTAAGAGCACACACCACACTCACAAAAGCAGCCATACTGTCAACCCAGGAGAGGACGAGTAAGGGAGAAGCGGGTTTTCTTCCTGACTTCAGCTTGGTGAGGCCAGCATGTGCCGCCACGTCCTAACTGCCTTCTGCTCTGCACTGCACACAGGGTCTCCCGAGAAGCGTTGAGCACAGCCCACAGCCCGCCCCCGGGGGCACACGTGCCCCAAACTAACTGCAGTCTACACGAGATCTCTGTTCTGCTTTCCAAACGTGAGACTCAGCTTGGCCCTCAGATGTGCAGAAACAAAGGTTTGTTCCCATGCATCGCCAAAGATTCACCCAGCAGCAACTTCCTACTGAAAGACTTTCTCTTTCACCACCTACACCGATAGATCAAAACTGTAAAGACGTGGGGCAGGTAACCCACAAATGGGGAGAGCTAAGTGTGACTGAATGTGGAAGCCAGAAAACGAGAGGTCCAGGCCTCCTGAGCCATCATGCACCCCTGTCCCCACTCCCCATGATGCAGGACACCAAGGAAGCCACACTCGCCTCGGTTCCTGTGACCTTATGCTGCCAACGATGGTAAGAGAAAGACAGGTACCTTTGGGTGGTTTTGAACACAGCCACTGGGAAACTGACGTCTGTCTCTTCCACAGAGCCAACTGCTGAAAGCGGATTCCCAGGAGGCACTGAAACGGGAAAGAGAATTAGCTTCCCCTGCAATCCGATGGGGCATCTTCTCACAGCGGCAGTTACAGGCGCAAAGGGACCAGGATTTGGGCTGGGGTGTAAACCTAAGTCCTTTATCTGCTTTATCTCATTAAAAATATGATTCAAACAGGAGAAGAAGAAACTAAATGCAATGCAGAGGTACACGAAGACTTTTTTTTTAATTTATTTATTTTTTATTTTTGGCTGCGTTGGGTCTTCGTTGCTGCACTCGGGCTTTCTCTAGTTGCAGCGAGTGGGGCTACTCTTTGTTGCGGTGCACGGGCTCCTCATTGCGGTGGCTTCTCTTGTTGTGGAGCACGGGGCTCTAGAGCACAGGCTCAGTAGTTGTGGCGCACGGAGTTACTTCCTCCGCGGCATGTGGGATCTTCCCAGACCAGGGCTCGAACCCATGTCCCCTGCACTGGCAGGCGGATTCTTAACCACTGCACCACCAGAGAAGCCCCATGAAGAATTTTTATAGCTACAGCTGTCAAAAAACAAAACAAAACAAAACTAATCACTTCCTGCCTGAGGCAATTTTAGTCACTGAAATTTTTACAGCCTCAAAAACAAACATTATTCTAACATTAAAATCATATGAAATTTAAAAAGCAGAGTATTAATGATTTACCTTTGATCAGCCACAGGTTAGTATTTTTGTCAGGAAAGCAAATGTTTTTCCTAGACGTTGTATTTTCTATAGTTCCCAAAGAGGAAAACAACACTTTTTACCATAAGCTGATAACAATACTTAACATCAATTCAGGACAGAACTAGAGACAATTTCGGTTTTTCACTATCACAGGTCAAAAGCCATTACAGCAAAAACGAGCACAATAAAAGCCACCATACTAAAAAACAAGCTCTAAGCACACTCACTAACCTACTACTAACTGTATCCAAAAAAACCCCAACCTAACCAAAGATTTGGATTGTTCCCAATATTTTGTTACAGTGAAACTGGATCCACAGGTGACGACACTTGCGTTATTCCAGTCGTGCCATCTTTCATGGTGAGGCAGGCTATTCCCCAAAGCAAACTCATTCCCTAGTGATTATTAATTTGCTCGTAAGCCACATTATTCACACATCCCTATCAAAGGCCACAGAGCACTAAAAAGTAAGGTAAAGCTATGAGAAAGATACTAAAATCAGGGAAAACTCCAAACAGGGAGGCTCAGGAAGGAGACATGGCGGTTAACAGTGATGAGGCTCCTGGAGCCTCTGCGCCATGAATGCCACCTCCCCCCCGTCACAAGTCACCGCGCACAAGGGGACCAGAACCTGATGTCACAAAGGCTGTCACTGTGAGGGGAAGTCCAGGCAAAGGCGCAGAGAAGGTGGTGGTCCTGGGCCCTGGTTGGGTGCCAGGCGCTTCGGTCACCTCCTCCGCTCTTCAGTGCCCACCCTGAGGAAGCAGGTGCTGCCATCCCCCTGCGGGGTGGGAACGCAGAAGTTCAGAGAGGCTGGTGAGCGCCTGAGGTAAGGTCACTGGGAGCTGGAGGTGTGTGACGAGGATTCTGGCGCCCAGTCTCGCTGTCAGGCGGCCTCCAGCCCTAGAAGGACAAAGTATGATCTTCAGGCCTCCAAAACTTGAGAAAATATCCAATTCCTTTATTTTAATTTATAATTTAGTCTTTTTCTGATTTGGTTAGGGGACCACATTAGGTCAGATGCAGCTCTCAAAGCCAGGGGTCTACCACCCATTCCTGGTGTTTGGATATGCAAAGCCAACACGTGAAGCTGTGCACAGCAAGTCTCCCTTTAACAAGCAAAGTACCACGGTCCTTTCTTTGTAAGATCACAAATCAGGTGACCCTGGCACACAGGTACAGCCCCACCAGGCGCCTGTGAATCTGCCCGCAGCTCAATCCTCACTTCCTTCAGAAGTCGATTACCCCGCCTAAGATAACGTGACATTTACCCTCCTCCACCCCTTCTCTTCGTTCCCTACTTCCTTTGTTCTGCTTCCTCTTCCTTCATACCTCATATAACCGCCTAACATGCTACCGACACATTTGTTGTCTTGTGTGGCAGGAACCATGTAGGAAGCTCACTGAATGAAAAAATAACTCATAGAAACTTCCAGAACATAAGCTTCCCCTTGAGGAGTGCTGACTATAGTTGAAAGGGCACATCTTTTAACTATAAAGCAGTCTGCTACTTCATCTCCAGCCTTCACATGCCCCCCTCAGCCTACAAGTCACCAAGCCCTCAAAGGAGAGCAGCTCATGGGGCAAAGCCCTTGCCTGTCCTGTTCCCTGTGACATGCCCTGGCTAGCAGACTCCACAGATGAACAGAACAGCTCAGTCTGGGGAGGAACCCAAAGATCATGCAACTTCCTCCCTTCATAACTAAAGCCACTGAGGTCCACGGAATTCATGACACACCTGTGCTGCACCCCGTCAATTACTGCCTTGCACCCGGTTAACAACTGGAACAGCCCCCTGCAATGCTGAGTGCCACGTGGCCACAGGTGAAAGGCTCTGCTTTCACTGATATTGCGGAAACAACCTGAAACTGACGTGCACCAGCTCCGAAATGAACAGAGATGAGAGGGGAAAGTTCACTCCTTAAGACAGGACAGAAAATGAACCCATGGAACCCTTCTCTGTCTTTCAATACTGTCTGAAAACCAAGATAACTTTCTCCGATCAAAATCCGGAGGCTCCACATTAGTCTCTCAGAAAAGAATTCAATGTGATCACTGCTCCCTGGGATGTACAAAAACAAACCTTAAAATATGGTGTATTTCAGAGTATCTAACCCACGGGAAGGCGTACAATACAGGAGTATCTAAAAGCGAAGATGCTGACCAGTTGTGGCCTTACGTTTCCTCGCCTATAAAATAGAGTTAGAACAGCTCCTACCTAAAGGACGGGTATAAGACTTAAAGGAGACAGTCCCCGTAAAGCCCTTAGCACGGAAGCCCTCAAAAAATGTTAGTTATGATTAGAGTGGCAGAACTGGACTGGACGAATGCTGTTCGAATAAAAACCACATAACACTTGACAAAACTCTTTCACGTCCGTCATCATAACGGAGAGCAACCCTGCGAGATAGTGCAGAAGTCATATCACCGCTGAGCCCAGGAGGAAACCACCTCGCGGTCGGAGCGGGCGCCCGAGGAGACACGGTAGGTTCGCAGCGGAGCGAGGCCTGAACGCAATTCGCTGCACGCGGCTCTTGGGAGAGCGGAATGAGGACGCGCGGGCAGTGGGCAGGGCGCTGAGAGGCAGCGGGAACTTTCGAAGAAAAGGGCGGGGGCTCGGAGGACAGACGGAGACCGGTTCGGGCGAGCGTCAGCCTGCTCAGCCGCGGGGATGGGCTGGAGCCCCGGGGCCAGCCGGCCGGGGGTGTGGTCGCCGCCGCCGCCGCGCCTCCGCCTCTCGGTGCCCGGGTTCCCGCACCCGGTTCCCGCGCCCCGCTCCCCCGCGCTGGCCGGGGGATGTGGTAGCCGCCGCCACATCCCCGCTACTCGGTGTCCCGGTTCCCACACCCGGTCCCCGCGCCGGCCGGCGCAGCTGGATGGCGTCATCGCGGCGTCGAGCGCAGCCACCGCCCCTGCCGCCCAGAACCGGAGGGCAACGCCTCCCCGCTCACCTGCTGGGCGGTTCCGAGGGCCCTCACGCCTGCCCCAGCCGTCCTGCCGCTTCGTGGGCCACCGCCGCATCGCCACAGCACGGCGAGCGGCACGGCCACCGCCCTGCTGCCGGCCGCCGCCACCAGCCACTGCAACATCCAGTGCAGCGGCGAATAGGTCATAGGGCGCCACACCCCCAGCCGACCTCCGGGTGCCTGACGCATGCGCGGTGAGGCCAAGACGACGGCGCGGGGACCTCTCCTTAGGTGTCTACTCTACGGCCTGACGCGGATCTCAACCTGCGCGCCGCCCTGGCCCGCGGTGACCGACGCGAGCGAGGTGCTGAGGGGACATCCAGCGCCTTTAGATTTATTTTAAATCCGGCGTCTCCAAGGACAGGTATTTCCGGGGTCCTCCATGGGAAGCGGCTCACAAGAGCGATCGCCGGCCCGCCAGGCCCAGCCCGGGGGCTCCTGGTGGTCCCGGCGCCGCGCTGGGAACCGGTTCCGGGAGGAAGCACAGCACTGGGGCTGCGTGTGCTGTGCAGCCTACTGCCGCTCACCGAGTTGTTTCTGCGTCACGGAAACCCACGCGTGCTGTCCAGGGAAGTGGACGCTCTGATCGACGCCAGAGGGCCACGCTGGGCGCCCTGGAGCCCAGAATGAACCGGCCTGAAACTGGGCAGTGTCGTGGGCCGGCCTGTGCTGACCCTTCCACGTCCCCCGGGACGGCAGCCTGCGCCTCCTCGAAGCCCCACTTTCTCTTCCCCAAGTTCTGCAAGGGGGCATAGAATAACCACAGGCTTTCTCGCACCTGGGACTGCTGTTCTTTTAGTACATTCCGGAGGCAAAGATGCCTGGGAAAAGGCCCCGAAATGCGACGGCCATCCCGAGTGCCAAAAGGGAACGGAAAGCAATTACCCTCGACGTGAAATTAGAAGTGTTAAGACGGTTTGAAGTGGGTGAAAAGCTCAGCCAGGTCGCAAAGGCCTTAGGCCTTGCTGTCTCTACAGTGGCGACAATCCGAGATAACAAAGAAAAAATCAAAGCGAGTTCACAAATAGCTACTCCGTTGAGAGCCTCCCGTTTGACTCGCCACCGAAGTGCAGTCATGGAGACGATGGAGCGGTTGTTGCATGTGTGGCTTGAAGACCAGAGCCAGCGAAACGTGCCCCTGAGCGTTACCGTTATTCAGGAGAAGGCTAAGAGTTTGTTTGATGACCTACAGCGTGAACAAGGGGAGAGCTCTCAAACAGCAAAGTTCAGTGCAAGTAAAGGGTGGTTTGTGAGATTCAAGGAACGCCACTGTTTGCCCCACTTCAAGATGAGCAGCGCGGCTCCTGGTAAGGAGGATGTATATCCAGAAATCCTGAAAAGCATCATCCAAGAAGGTGAGTACACCCCCCAGCAAGTGTTTAATGTAGATGAGACAGGGCTTTATTGGAAAAGAATGCCTGAAAGAACGTTTATTTCGGTAGAAGAGAAAGCTGAGCCCGGGTTTAAAGCATCCAAAGATCGCTTGATGCTGCTGCTTGGCGGCAATGCAGCTGGGGACTTTAAGTTGAAGCCCTTATTGGTGTACCACTCAGAAAACCCCAAGGCTCTGGAGGGGTACTCCAAGCCCAATTTGCCTGTGATTTGGCGTTCCAATAAAAAGGCCTGGGCAACCAGGAGCATCTTTCATGAGTGGTTCACATACTTTTTTTGCCCTGCCATTGAAAAATACTGTGCCCAAAATAATCTCACCAACAAAGCACTGCTCATCTTAGACAATGCACCATGCCACCCAGTAAATTTGAGCGATCTGTCTGATAATATAAGAGTGGAATATCTTCATGACAATACAGCTGACTCCATCCAGCCCATGGGTCAAGGTGTGGCCTCTACCTTCAAAGCTCATTACCTGAGAAGGACTTTTGAGCACATCCTAGAAGCAACAGATGGGGACGATACAGCTGAGATCAGGGAGTTTTGGAGAAAGTACAGCATCATGGATGCCGTGGACAACATTGCAATAGCTTGGGAGGAGCTCAGGCCAGCAACAATGAACAGTGTGTGGAAGAAGATTTGGCCCGAGTGTGTTCAGTTCCAGAGTGTTTCCCAAACAGACAACATTGCCCAGGTTCAACAAAATATTGTGACCCTTGCCAAGAGTGTGGCCCTCGGAGAGGTGGGAGAAGCTGACGTGGACCAGCTGCTGCAGTCCCACGAGGAGGGTCTCTCAAATGAGGAGCTGGTGCAGCTGGAGCAGGAACCGGCAGGAGAGGAGGAGGAGGGTGAAGAGGCTGCACCTGCCCTGCGCCAACTAACCACACGGGAGCTGTCAGCAGCCTTCTCACATTTCGAGGCTGGCTTGCAGGTCCTTACCAGTAACAGCCCTGATGATGCGTGGAACCTGAAAGTTTCGAGAGCAATCAACGATGCAATAAGCTGCTATAGGGACCTGTACAGTGAGAAGGAGTGGCGCTCAAAGCAGCTCTCCTAGGCGACTCGGTGTGTGACCAGACGCGACGGGGTGACCTCCTGGGCGAGGCCCAGCCAAGCCTCTGCTTTCAGGTGTTTAACATCCCTGGAAACCCTGCTTCTGGTATTTTCATTTTGACACTTAAGAGCATCAATTTTGGCATTAAAATTTTACCTAAATATGTGCTTTAAGAAGATTGAATGAAAGAAAATCCAGGAAAAGTTATTTAAAACAAACTACAAGGAGACTATCCCCGGTAGACATTAAAGCACACTATAAAACCTCTCTGATTGAATCAGGGAGGTATTCAGACCTGTAGAATACAATAGAAAGTCCAGAAATAGATACAGATAGGCTTTTTTTTTTAATAGTGCAGGACAGCTGGTTAAAATTTGGCAAAAGATAGTTAATTCATAACTCACAGCATACACAAGAATAAACAAACAGATGAGGGATCTAAATGGAAAAACTGAAACCATGGAAGTACTACAAAACACACGGATGAATGTCTTTGACTTGGGTGTTGGGAAGATCTTCTAGGACTCAAAATCTAGAGGAAATTTAAGATTAATCAGTTTAACCATATGAAAAGGTAACAAAACTTTTCTATGAGGATAAAATACAAGGTCAAAGGCAGATGACACACTGGAAGAAAATTTCTTACAGATAATGGGCTAATATCCCTCATAAGTGAAGGACTGTTAAAGATTGAGAATACCAAAAATCCAATAGAAAAGTGGGCAAAACATAGAATTCATAAATAAGTAAACTAGATCCTGACACATAAGCTTGACCTCAAGAGAAATGCAAATGAAGGCTATACAGATACCATTTCTCATCATTCAGATCGGCAATGATCAAAAAGCGTGACTGCACATTCTCTTGGTGTGGCCGTGGCGTTACTGGCACCCTCATTCATTGCTGGTGAGAGTGCAGGTTTGCACATCCCTTACCGAGGGGCACTGAACACTAGTGAAAAATATATTTCTTTTGATTCAGCAATCCCACTTCTGGGATTATACCCTAAAGATACACTGACAACAAAAGAAAATGTACGTGCACGGATTATTTGTTGCAGCCTTGTTTGTAACTGCAAGAGCTACGGAACAGCCTGAAGAGTCTCGAGTGAAATAGTCACATGTAAAACGGCACCTCCACACGGTGGAATGTAAGACAGTTGTAAATGATGATAGCTACCATAATAGTAGAATAAGGAAGAACTCAGCTGATGTGGAGTGGTTTCCAGGATATGTTATTAATTGAAAAAAAGCAACGTGCAAGAGTAGAGTGTGCTACCTTTTGTGGAAGAAAGAAGGGAAAATAAAATACACACGTATCTTACTCCTGTACGAAAAGAAACACAGGAAGGAGAAACCGGAGACTAAAGAGATTGCTTATGGGGGTGGGGGGGAAATGTAACTTTTGTACCTTTGGGGAAGTTCTGATTGGGGAACCATGTTAACATACTGCACAAACAAAAGTAAACAAGGGTAGGGAAATAAAACAGTGGAGTATGTGAACGGAACTGTGTTGCGCATGAATTGCGTATCCACAACGAAGGGGGAGAAACACCCAAGTAAATTTTAAACACCTTATTTTGACTATATGCCCTCAGACTAGAGACAAAAAAGAATCTAAACAAATATTAAACGCTTGTTAGTAGCCTTGTTTTTCACCAGCATAGGTGAGCAATGCCGAAGGTGCTTTGTGTGTACTCTAGGATTGAGCAAGTAAGTATATTATGGATAATGGAGCCGGGTGTCTCACTGTCAAGCAAGGGAATTGCAAATATGAAAAAGGGAAAGAATGACTCTTGTGTTGTTTTGAAATTGGAAGTATCAGTGCAAACTCATGGTTTTTAATATGTTTACAGACCAATAAGGAAATGGACATGCAGTACTATTTCCTACCCCAGCCATGAGCGTAACCAACAACCACATCTTGTTTCCTGAGTGCCATGCTCCACCAGAAGGTTCTGGGGCTCCTCAGAAACATGACTGGTTCCAGGGCTGGGACTGGGGAAATTACAGAATAAGCCTGGAATACCTTGCTACGCTGGAAAGGAAGCAAATGCCTAAAGAATGCCAGGAACATGTCAAAGGGACACAGGAGACAGGGGGACCAAAGCATCTCCAGGAGTAGGACAGATGACACACTACAGACACAGCATCACTTCTGTGAAAATCCCACCAAAAGTGCAAAGCCCAAATTCAATCAGAAAAACCCACACTGAAGGAAAGTCTTCAGAATAATTAGCCTGTGCTTTTCCTTTTTTTTTTTTTAATTTATTTATTTGGCCGCGTTGGGTCTTCATCGCTGCACGTGGGCTTTCTCTAGTTGTGGTGAGCGGGGGCTCCTCTTCCTTGCGGCACGCGGGCTTCTCATTGCGGTGGCTTCTCTTGTTGCAGAGCAGGGGCTCTAGGCACACAGGCTTCAGTTGTTGTGCTGCCACAGTAGCAGCAGTTGTGGCTCGCAGGCTCAGTACTTGTGGCTCGCGGGCTCTAGAGCACATGCTCAGTAGTTGTGGCGCATGGGCTTCGTTGCTCCGCAGCATGTGGGAGCTTCCCGGACCAGGGCTCAAACCCATGTCCCCTGCATTGGCAGGCAGATTCTTAACCACTGCGCCACCAGGGACGTCCCTAGCCTGTGCTTTTCAATGTCAGTGTCATGAACCCTTCCAGATTAGAAGCTAAAATGACATGGCAACTGAATGGCAAAATCTGAATACGGTTTGTTGTAGGTTTTATGGTCCCAAATCAATGTCAACTTCCTGATGTTATGACCGCACTGCAGCCGTGGAAGGCAACGTCCTTGTTTGGGAGTAACACACGAGTTACTTAGAGGCAAAGGGGCAACTTAACTGCCACATGGTTCACAAGAGCGTGGAGAAAGGATGAAGCAAATGGGGCAAGATGTTAACATTTATGGAATCCAGGAGATGGGTACCTGGGAGTGTTTCTGCAACACTTCTGTAAACCTAAATTTGTCAAAATTAAAAGGTTAAAAGGAAGTACTCTTTCATACCTGAAGGGGGTGGGTGGAGGCTGTGTCTTGTGATGCCCACGTGCAGCCTTACCTGTTTGAAGCTGGGGGTGCCAGCACCAGGCCCACGGACCCCTCACACGCCTTTCCCCCACCCTCTGCCTGTGCCCCCATCGAGCTCTCAGGTCTCCTCGGCCGTAGGGCTGCTGTCTACCAGCCTGTCTGGATGTAGCTGGATAAAGGCACCTTCTCAAGCACATTCCTGATGTTTTCTTTGAGATCTGGTCAAAACCAGGGCTCATATCTCTAGAGCAATGTACATACACAGAGGTTTGAATGTAATTTGGGAGGGCGTGCAGGGTTCTCCTGAAGTCCAAGGGCCCTGTCAGAGGGTCCAGCTTGTGAAGACGCGAGAGGCTCCCAGGAGCTGGGGCCTGCACTACTTACAGTGCGTTAACGAGACAGTCTTTCCACCGGGAGGGTTATGCAGAGAAGACATAGCTTCTACTCACTGAGCATTCTCCGTGTGCCAGGCTGTGCCCGGCGCTTCCTGGCACCCAAACAGCCCCACCAGGGATGTGTTTTAGTGTCTCTTAGAGGGGTCAGCACACTGAGGCCTGGGCACGATGCCCAGATTACAGACGACCCCGTTGGATGGGGAGGGCTGTGGGCTGTGGCTAAACCTGTGTTTGATTCATATGTCAAGCAAACCCTGCCCTGTCCGCAGTTCAGCACACACACCACGGTCTGGAGAACACAGATTTAGTGAGACAGGGGCTGCAGCCCATTACACAGCTCTCCTGGGAGGGCCTGCCCATGCTAACTGGTTCCTTGGTGGGTTCTTGCTACCACGAGCTGGACTCAGAAAGACCCACACATGATTCTGTTTAAAGAATTTGTCATCCAGAAGGGGGAGATGGGGCAGAGGTAATGGGGGTAGTTTAAAAAAAAAAAAAAAAAGAGCCAACTTTGCCCAACAAATGGCAGCTACTAACGTTTCTTATGGACACAGTGATAGTAACTGGAATAGTGTGCTGATGACACGGTAAATTCGGGGACAGCCAATATCCTTATGACAGAAATGCGATGCTGCGGTGAGACGTGTGCAGATCTGGGGTGTAGGAAGAGGGCATTTAGCCTTTAACCCCCGCTCAACCCCGAGAAGAAAGGGGTCCGGATGGGGGCCAGCCTCCCACTGTGCTCAGCACAGAAGGAAGGGATCGCCTAAAGCCACCGGACAGGGCTTCCCTGGGGTGCAGAGGGGTGAGGAGGGGGTGGCGCTGTCTTTACCCACCGCCCACGTCGGCCCACCAGCTAACTAGGCTGGCCTTTCCTTTCTGCTGGCCGAGCCTCTGCTCGGGCTTCCCAAAGGTGATGGACGCCCCGGTGGCTGTACCCCCTGCCCACCGCCCACCTGTGTGTCAATAGTCAGCACACTCCAGGGCGGGGAGGAGGGCAGAACCGCGCAGCCGTGTCCTGAGACGTCCTCCTCCCACGGGCCTTCCCCTGGACGGCAGGGTCTCCCAAGGGTCCCCGCAAACGCAGCTCCCCCACTGGATAGCTGGGGGTCAGTCCTGCATCCCGGGCTTCCTCTGCTGGAGCAAAGATTTCTGGCGCCTGACCTCAGGCCCCCAAACAGAAGGCCCCTGGTCGGAGTCTCCGAGGTCTCTGCAGGCAGGCACCGTGGTGGCAGGACGCAGCTCCTCGGCACACTGGGTCCCAGGCCTACTGTCACCAGCCCTCTCACCTAACCCTGACCTCCCCCGGGGGCACAGTCCCTGCTCCACACCTGGAAGCAGGGCAGCCTCTCTGGGTGGGACCCCCAGCCCCCCAGCTTGGAACACCAGGGTAAGCTGGGCTGGGCCAAGGCAGGAGCGGCGGCCAGTCCACCCAGCGGTGACAGCTAGGTGGCCCCTTCCTTCCACGTTGTGTAGAAAAAGCCAGTAACCCTTGGACTGGCCCGCCAGAGGAGGACCCAGAGAGAGAACCCTGGTGGGAGGCAGGGGCAGGGCCCTTGGGAGATAGTTATGAACAGCCCCAGCCAGGGACAACCAGAGGTCCCCAGAGAGACAAGGGGCTGGGGGAGGGAGCCTCCACGTAGAACCCAAACCATCCACCGCAGATAAAACTCAGGCCAAGGCTGAGTGTATGCAGCTGGCATCCTCAGTCTTGTCGGCCACTCCCCGGAAGCCCTCCAGGATTTCCAGGGTGGCCCAGGCCCAGCAGCCTTGGTCCCAAGGGCGTGGGGGGCTCTTGGCCAAGGGGAGATGAGAAGAGTCCCTCCCCCACTCCCCTCCCCTTAAAGCTCTGCAGTTCGGGGAGGGGGTGCACATCCTGGCCCACACAGCAGCCGGAAAACAGCCAGGCATGGCTGCCCCAAGTCCCGGTAAGCGCTAGGGGGTGATGGTCCTTGTGATGCCCCACGAGGCCAGTCATCCCCCAGAGCTTACCATCGTCCCCGAGGTGCTGGGGAGAGGTCCAGGGGCTGTAGCCTAGGGTCTCCAGAGCACAAGAAACACCTTGACTTCGGCAACAACTGGCAGGGCGGGCCCCAGACAGGCCCACGAGGGGTTCCGTTGCTCTAGGCGTCCACGTCTGGACCAGGCTCCTGGAAGAGTGACTGCTTCCGCAAGGTAAGGCGGGCACACCTAGGGCACGTGGTGGAATTGTCGTAGTAGCAGTCCCTGGGGGCAGGGAGACAGGGTCAGCCCGGGAAGGGGCATGGCTCCCTCCCTGCATGTAGACATCTACCACCGACTCTTCACAAGCTCCTTAAGTCAGGTCCCAGTATCCCCCCAGATGGACGGGGAAACTGAAGCAGAGTTTCTCCCAAAGGGTCAGTGCAGAGGGCTGCACCCAGGCGTGCCTGCCAGGCCTGCTGTCCTGTCCCTGTGTGCGGGCCCTTCCTAATGGCTCCACACCTATTACCTGTGGCCCTGTGACAGGGAGGGTTCTGCTCAGAGCTCAGTGACCCCCGACCTGTCCCCACTGCCGTGCAGAGCCTCCACTCAGGGCTCTGCGGAGGTGCACACGGTCCCCACGGCAGTTTAAATGTTTGAAGGGGGCGTAGCGGTATTTGACAGGACAGACACCATGCAAACTGCTAGCTCGAGGGAGCTCACAGTTTTAACAACAGCTCCTGCTATAGTCACTGCAACCGCAATCCCAGCTCTGCAGACCTATGAGGTCGGCGGTGGCTCTGAGGAACTCCAAGTGCCAGGAAAAAACCAGTGTGGACTGAAACAGCGGCGGCGGGGTCCCACCTGAGCCCAGTGTGAGAAGCTGTGTGGGCCCAGCAGGCGCGCGCCTATTGGTAACTGTGCTCAACGAATTCACACATCTTTCTTCCGAGTTCTGTGTATCATTCTTCCAAACATCCACAAGTCTTTAGGACATAAATGCTTAAGTTGTTTGAACCTGAGTACTTAATACACAAAAATGTTAGGTATTTCTTGTGGCCTAGGGAACGTTTGAAAAAAAATCACAAGAGCTAAGAAGTTTAGGAAGCCCTGGCCTCAGCTAAACCTCAGTCCCGGTGGAGGAGGGAAGCCAGCCGGATACGTGCGCACTCGCGGGGTCTGGGCTGCGCACCCCTCCCCAGCCCACGGGGGCTTCTTCCCAGCGGAACTCAGCTGAGTCTCACCATCAGGGTCTAAGTCCACATCTCAGGATCAAGGCAAAGAGATCTGAAACCCGGCGGCGAAGATCAAGCCCCAGTGTCTCCCTCCCTCCCTCTCCCCGTGTCTATCGGAGGGGGTGGGGGTCAGCGTAGGGGTCGGGGGTCAGGGTCTCAAGCACCGACCTGTGGAAGACGGCGGAGCAGTCGGCGCACACCGACGTGTGGCTGTCGAAGGGGAAGAGCACGTCACCCTCTCTGCAGAGCTCACACACAAAGCCCTTGGCCTGGCACCGCTGGCGGCGAGGCGGGATGGTCAGTGCCCGCTCCCAGGGTGGGGGGCACGTCCACCAGAGCCCCTCTCCCTCCCTCCCCACCTGGCCCGCGGGGGGGCCCACCTCGCAGTCCAGCTTGATGTGCTTGGCGAACAGCGTGTGGGTGTCCGCCAGCGAGCAGCCCAGGCGGCCCGTGCGCGCGTCCAGCAGGTCCTGCACGGAGTACATCTCGTCGCTCTCCACGAAGTGCTGCCGGTGCTGGAGCTGCGGGCCCAGCCAGCGTGACCCCGGTGGCGGGCCAGCGCCCTCGCGCTGCCCACCCCCCCCCCGGCTCGCCTGCAGCTGGGCCCCCTTCCCCACTGTATCTCATCCACACACCTCGCCACCCCCCGCCACGCTGCTTCCTACTTTTCTGCCCAACCCGAAGGGCACTGCTCTGCTCCCTGCCCCCCAGGACCCAGACACTGTCTGCCTGCAGCAGGCACCCAGTGAGTATTTGTAGAACAAATAAACAGATGAGCCTTGAAAAGTGTTTCGTGGTCAGCCCTTCCTGGGCTGGCCCGTGCCTGGTCCACTCCATGGAGACTCCCATGAAGGCTGCAGGATGAGACCCGCTCCTCTCAGCGCCCCTCACGGGGATGGAATCACAGCAGGTTTTTGTGGGTACAATGCCTGTTTGTTTACGGCAGACCTAGTGTTCCCGGGGACAGTGTGGAGACCTTCTGCTAACAGCACAACACACGCAAGGCATCAAGCCATCCCCCCACGGCCCTGGTCTGTTCCCCCCCACCCTCCCCGACAGATCCCCTCCCCCCACCCCCGGGGCAGGCGGGCTGACCTGCAGGAGCAGGCGTGCCGCCATGGCCTCCCTGCAGGTGATGAAATACGGCTTCATGAGCAAGATATCCTGGCGCAGCTTCTGTGGACGAGAGGGGCCGGTGGGCATCCCTGGTGGGGGCATGGGCTGTGCCTGGTGTGTCTGTGGGGGAGGGGCTGGCCCTGCTCTGGCTCTGTAGGAAGTCATGTCACCTTACGCTCTGGGTCAGTAGGGGACGGGAGGTACCTTCCCGTTCCCCAGCACAGCCCCGGATCTGAGCGCTCCAGCCAAGCTCAAGTTCAAGCCCCAGCTTCTCGGCCAGGCAGGACCCTGAGGTTCCTTCGTCCGCAGTCTCTCCCCCGAGCCCAGCTCCACACGTGCACACACACCTCGAGCGCATCTGAGCTTGCCTCCATCGATGGAGACTGACCAGTCTAACCCCTCCTCAGCCCGGGATCTCGGCAGCTCAGCCTGCCGTGCCTCAGCCCGCTCCCCTTCAAGCCCCACCCCTCTCAGCACTAGCCTGAGGCACCCTCACCTGCCCGTGCCCCACCCCGGCCTCCTGCTGAATGGCAAAGAGAGTGGCCCCCACCACTCTCGGGTGCGTCCAGCACCTGAGCACACAGACGTGGTTAAGTGGAGAATACACACTGGGACGCAAAGACTAGTGCGAGAAAGAGAAACAGTGCAGCGTATCTCCGTAATGTACCCCGATAGGTTGGGTTAGATAAACCGCATCACTGAAATGAACTTCACCTGCTGCTTATTTTTCTAATGTGGCTACCAGAAAAATTCAGATTGCCTCTGATCCTTGTGTTGTGTTTCATATTGTGGCTGGACAGTTGCTTTAGCGACTTTAACTTAAAGGACAGGGGCGGGGCCCAGCTAAGCAGGCGGCATCTCTCCGATCCACCACACCCCGGGGGGGCAGGGTCGCCCCACGCCCGCCCCCTCCCCAGCCTCACCCGGATCTCCACCAGCTCCTCCACATAGTTGAACAGCAGAGGGTTGATCTCCCGGAGCCGGAGCACGGGCCTCGACACCATCAGCGCCAGGTAGCGCATGCTGCCGCGGGACACCTGGGGGGGGGGGGGGGAGAGACACTTTCCGGCGCCACGCCCCCAGGCCACGCCCCCTCCCCACCCAATCCCCAGCCAGCGGGGGGCTGTACCCCAGGGCCGTGCCCCTCGCTCCACCTCGCTGCGCTCCCCACCCACCTTGCGCTCCCCACCCACCTTGCGCGGCTCGAAGTCCCAGTTGTGCACCACACGCGCTGGGATGACGGCCAGGTCGTTCCAGTGGCAGTGGCTGCAGTAGTACTGGCCGGTGTAGTCGCACTGCCGGGCCTCGCTGGGCACACCCCCTGTGGAGAGGGAAAGCATTACAAAGTCTGGGAGACCTGCGAGGTCCCTCCCCCAGCTGCGCCCACGCGGGGCCAAGGGTTCCACCTTCCACACCCGACTCATCGTCTTCTAGGCCACCCTGCTTCCCTGTTTCTCACCAGTAAAATGGGACAATAGTAGGACTCCCTCCAGGCGACTGCCAGAGGCAGTATGTTTCTGGGAAGAAGGCCCGATACACAGCCTGTGAGCGACTGCTGCGGGATTTCCCCATCGAGGTGGGTTTTCTGTGACAATGGGGCCACACATAGGAGGCTGAGTGCAGCCCAACCCCGCAGGGACTCCTAGGGGACACACGTGGCAACCTTACTCTGCCCGGGTGGGAAGTGAAAAGGCACCCAGAGCAGCCCCTTGTCGCTCCCCCAGGAAAGGAGCAGGACTCGTGCCCGGGAGTCACGCTACCCTTAGCCATCGCACGCACCCAAGTTTCTCATACAGCTGTCGGCAGGGCTCCTGGCCCAGGCAGCTCCCCTCCGCCCTGTGCCCTGCTCTCCCGGGGGTACTCACGCAGAGAGATGGGTGCCCGGCACTCAGCACAGCGGTAATCCTGGCTGTCCAGCCCTGCCTCGGGGCAGATGTTCAGCTCATACTCGGCCTGGTGGCTGACTTTGGACCGCACGCAGGGCTTGGAGATGAGGTTCAAACACTTGCTGTGACAGCGGTAATAACACCCTGGTTGGGGGCCCGACAACGTGCCTCTTAGAAGGGTGGTCACCCTGCGGCCCAGGCTGACCTTCAGCTGCCGGGACCCCCAGGGGCCTGTACTCCGATTCCCAGACCAACGCAAGAGCCTCTCCAGGCACCACTGCAGGTTCCCAAATGTCAAAGGTCCCTTCAGTCCCCACCCAAGTCTTGCCCTGAAGGTACGTGCAGACCTTTCCCCCCAACTCCATACTCAAAGGGCCAGGGGCCTACCTGCCATTCCCATCTGGGTGCCTAAAGGGCTCAAACCCAAGCTGTCTGAGTGGAATCCAGCTCTTCCTTACCAATCCCACCCCAGTCTTCCCAGCTCAGGTTTCAGTGCCTCCATCTTTCCACCTACTGAGACGTCATCCCAGTCCTTCAGCTAGGGCTGCACTTGGCCCCTTCTCATCCGAATGCCCCACCCTGGTCACAGTCCATCACTTTCCCTCCTTCAGGCCATGCTCAGCTCAGCAGCCGGAGTTAAAACCTAAGTATGTCCTGCACTCACCCGTGGCCCCAGTGCACTTACGCAAAAGGCTCTAGCCACCTCTGAGCCCACCTCTACCATGCCTCCTCCCTGACACAGTGCTTCAGCCACACTGCTCTCTGCTCCTCCTCGAAGACACTGGACACACACTGACCACAGGGCCTTTGCACAGACAGCTCCCCTGAAGAAATGTTCCTTCCTAGATATACTCCTGGTTTGCCCCCAACCTCCAAGTTTTCTATTAAATGTCACATGATGCCTTTTCATTTCACCCTAACGTAGCACCCATCCCCCTCCCCAACACATACTAGTCCCTTCCCTTATTCTTTTTCACTATATGTCTAACATACCATTTCATTTATTTATTTGATTTTTCATCCAGAACAGCACCTCCAATGGAATTTTCTGCAATGATGGAAACGTCCTGTCTGCACTGTCCAATGGGTGGCCACCAGCCTCATGTGGCTATTGTGTACTTGGAATGTGCATGGTACCACTGAGCAACTAGTTATTACCTTAATTAACTGAAATTCGAATAGCCACGCATGGCTAGTGGATGTGAGCCTGGTGAAGGCAGGTATTTGGGTCTTTCATCCCTTGCTCTACCTCCCATCCCCCCCACGCTGCAGGGCTCAGCAAATACCGAAAACACAGCAGAGAATTCCCCCTCCCCTGGGGCCTGGAGTGCCAGGCCAGCAGGAGCAGTCTGGTCTCGGCCCACCTGTGCAGGTGTACCAGGTCTGAATGAGCCCCCAGATGACGGTGTGACACTTGTCACAGGTTTGCTTCACACTCTTGCTCTTCTCCTTGTAGAATCGGTGCTCGAGAAGGACTCGGATGTTGGGCTCATCCTCACTGGGGTCCTGGGGAGGGGGCCAGGGAGGGGTCACAGGTGAGCCAGGCAGCAGCTCTTTTCCCGTCACACGAGCCCCTTGACTGCGTCTCCCAGGTAACCACGTGTAGCAGAGGTTGTGAAATTTACCCCAGTGCCACAGCCCTTCCCTTACAATAGAACACAGTGATTGGTCAGGCCGGGACCACCCAGATTACAGACTACCTTTGTACCTAGGTGGCACGTGAGCAGGGGTGAAAGGGCCTTCGCTGCCCTTCCCACACTGTTTTTGCTGGCTGGGTGCAGACCCAGAGGCAGTGGGGGGCTGTCGTGGACTTGCCAGGGACTGGCAGAGCACCGAAAAAGGAGGACCTGAGGTCTCCGATACCAACAGCTGCCGGATGGGCCCTGGGCCACCTACAACATTTCCACATGAGTAAAACTACACAACCAATTCCTTTAAGCCACTGTATTTGGGGGTGTCTTAGCTCGTGCCATAGCCTTACCTATATTCTAAAGAACACTCCACTTTCTATATTCCCAGGGACTCAGGAACCAGTGCAGGGATGCGGTGGGGCCCCAGTCAAACAGGGCACAGACTCAAGGACTACATGATGGACCCCTGTGGTGTTTGGCTTCCAGGATCCATGAGCCCTTCTGTTGTCACCTTCGGCAAACCACCCCCTGCTCTGGGTCACGTGGTTCAAGGTGGGATTAACTGACCCACTTGCTCCAGTGGGTGGACACATGACCCAGGACTGTGATTACCATCAGACTAGTAGAGACACAGGCTGCACCTGGGGTGACGGCCCATCTCTCTCCCGCCTGCCTGGGTAGCTTCAGCCAGTCGGGTGCGGAGGGTGGAACCTCAGCCGCGCTGCCCCAGAGGCGGCCCGGCCTCCGGACGTGCGTGCCCCAGCCCAGCTCCAGCTGCCTGGAGGGGGGCGGCCGGCACCCACCTTCAGCTCCTGGAGCTTCAGCCGGAGGTGGATGAGCCTGACCACGGCGTCCTTCTGCTTCTCCGAGTGCTCCGGCAGCTCCAGGATCACCTGCTTGCACTCCTGGATGGCCTGCCGCAGCTGCTGGATGTCAGAGGCCAGGAACAGGCCCTGCTCGGGTGGAGGCGGGAGGTGGCGGGTTTGGGGACAGTGACGGTCAGATGCCCCCTGCGTGCTCTCCTTTTTGGCCAGGCCCAGCCTCATAGGCAGTTGGGCCCAGAGAAGACCTCCCTGGTCCTGCTCACCCAGGTGGCCCAGGTGGCCGAGGACCTGCTCAAGGCCCGGGAACCCGGGCAGCAGAGGCAGGAGCCGCACCACACCACCTGCCCCTCTCTGGACCTGTCCACCCACGGGCCTCTGGAGACCTAATTCAGGATGTTTTTCGAAACACAACTTCCCTCTTTTAGAAATCCAATCGCTTTTCTGGCTATGCTATTTCGCTTACTTCTACAGAACTTCCTCTTGGAGGAAAGCCGGGAAATGACACTCGTCTGTCGACAAGGAGAGGAAGTGGCCTCTGGTTCGGTCACCAAGCTCACAGACACCCCGGGCACCTACCCGCCCCTGGCCCCAGCACCTCACAGGTGGACCGGGGGCGGGGCCCAACAAAGCCCCTAGACTCAGGGGCAGGGAGACAGGCCGGGGCTCAGAGCTGGGGCTGATCCTGCCCCAGGAAAGCAGTGTCACTGCCCTCAGGAGCCGTGCTCCTCCCCGCAGTACACTGAGCCTCCGGGCAAAGAGGAGGGGACACCTCTCTTGGAAACCAGTGTGTGGCCCATAGGAGGGGCTCAGAAATGTTCTAATAAAGATGCAAAGCACATAAATGTAATAGGTATCTGCAGCAGCAAAGCGCAAAGCTTAAAGGCCACATGAACAACAAAAATGAACAGCAGACGAGAACTGGGGTCTCCAGGTGAATTTTTTAAGAATCATATTTGAATGTTACTATAACGTTTCTCTCAAAAGTTGGAGATAGTTTGCATAAAACGGGAAGATTTTCAAACTTTAAAAAAAATTATTATAGCCCTTTTATTAGAAAACAAACAAACAAAAGAAACAGCAAGATTTCCATGGAACAAAATATAGCACAGACAAGAGTGGCCCTGCCTAGCTGAGTGGGCAGCGGGTGTGGGCAGGGGGCTTCCCCTCTCCCGTCCTCTCCCTCACCCTACAGCATGACTATAGGATTCCCTGGGACCCCAGGTGGAATTAACTCTCACATTTGCTTCACAGGACCCGGGAGGGGAGGGAACGGCGCTCAGAACAGCAGCCCAGGCTCCCAACCCCAGGTCCAGCCCATCCCCACAGGACCGCAAACACGTTTTGGGGGTGGGAGCCAGGTGTCACGTGGGCCTCAGATTCCAGGCCCAGGAGCCCCTGCTGAGGTGGACATGGCCGGCTCCTCGCGCTTTGGGGGCTCACCTTGTCCCCCTCCCCGCCCGCAGACCCTGAACCTTACCACAGGGCGGGCGAAGTGGTCCTCGGACAGGCCTAGGTCCATCACGCGCTCAGAACAGCGGAACTCTGGCTCTCCCGGGGGCAGCTCGGGCAGGGCCTCTGGGAAGGGCGGCAGAGAGACGAGTCAGCCTGCCACCCCAGGAGGAAGCCGTGGAGCCCATGGGAGACGAGGGAAGCAGGGCCCTGCCCTGGCATCGGCCCTGTTTGCACTTGCAAAGGAAACCGAATCCTTGTGCAGACGGGAGAGTGCCGTGCAAAAACAGTAAATACTACAGAAACATGCCGATTTCTAAGGCCCACGCCTCGTGAGTACATCTGCGGGCTCAAGAAGGGCCGCCGAAGCACTACACACCAGAACACGTGAAACCTCGTGTGGACACCGGCCACCTCTGCACACACACACCCCCGGGGCCCCCGGCACCCCGTTGGCTCCATCCACAGTCTCGGGGCTCACATCCTGCTGACCTCTCACCCTCCAGATCTTGGCGCTGAGTTCACGCCCCAAGCGTTCTCCAAGTGAGCACGTGCTGTGCGCTGGGCCCTGGGACACAGCAGTGACAAGACAGGCACACATCCCTGCCCTGGGGAGTGTTCATTCCCCAGGGGATGCAACAGGTGGAAAGCGGGTTGTGCTGCAGAGAAGAGGGGGGTCCCCGCGTGTCCACGGGAGGAACCCTGTAGAGGCGGGGCCGGTGTGACGGGGTCAGACCACCCGCACAGCAGCCCCCAGCACCCACCTTCAGAAGCGACCTGCAGGGCCTCCTTGCCAGGCCCCTGTTCATGCTGCCAGGGCCCGAGCTGCTTGTTGAAAGGATTGAGGTGGACCTGCCGGAACCGGGCGAGCTTCTCGTCATATTCCATAGCACCCCACCTGTGGGCGGGCAGGCCGGGCGGGGCAGAGGTGGGCGTCCGGCTCCCGGGATCGCTGCGGTCCCCTCCCCTTTCTGAGTGCCTGGAGCTTTGCAGGGGAGGCCTGGCCCCTCTCCCTTCCCCAGCAGGGTCCGGGCCAAACATCCCCACACCACAGCCACCCCCTTCAGACCCTCCCCAAACCAGCCGAGCCCCCTCACCCCGGCGCCCACTGCTGGAGCCCCCTCACAAAGAGCAGTGATGTCCGAGCCGCTGATGGCGCAGGCAGGGCCAGAAGGGCGTGCCCAGTCAGACCTCCAGCACGGGCCCCTTTGATCCCGCCTGCCGCACTTGCCCTGGTAGAGCCACGCCCTCCCTGTCCACCGAGGCGCCAAAGCTGTGCGGCTCCCAGGATCACACCTGCCGGGACTCAGTTCCTCCCTTCTGGCCCTGGGCCCAAGGTGCTCCTTTCCAGTCAGAGCACGCAGAACCCGCCCTCCCCGCCCCCCCCCCCCCCACCCAGCAGAAGGGTCAGTGCTGATGCCAGGGCTCAGGCCTGCTCTGCCACCTGCAGTGTGGCCTTGGCAGGACCCACCTCCCGGTGCCCCAAGGGGAGGGCCCACGAACGCTGTGTAGTCACCGTGTGGCCCAGGCTGGCGCTGCACTGATGCCCCATGTGGCCAGAGCCCACGCCCAGCCCCACACCTCGGGACCCAAGGAAACAGACAGGAAGCGCCTGGTCCACAGCCTGGCACTGCTCTCCCCTGCGCAGAGCTCAGCAAGCCGCGAACACGCAGGGCTGGTGCTCCTGAGACAGAGGAAGGGACTTCGGTGGGGTTTGCCTCCCAGGGCCCCCCACTTAACTAGCGGGTCCACATCCCTTAGCCTCTCTCTGCTTCAGGGCCAAATGAGTTCACAGAAGGTTGGACAGATGTTTGTTAAAACTTTGTAGTAAGGGCATGGATGTTGGTTATGCTTTCCTTATACCTGGTTACCGTCTGAAATAATTTGTTATTATACAAGGCAATCCTCTGACTCCTATCTGCCCTCCACCCCATGAAAGGAGAACTGAGCCAGAGTGCATGGCCCAGGGCCACCCCACCCTGCCCGCTGCTGCCCTGCACCTGGGCAGGGGCTCTCACACAGCCCCGGGACCTCGCCTGCCTCTCTGGTCTCTGTGGTGGGATGTGGGGAAGTTCCAGCCTGGTAGAACGTGGCACCCATTGACTAGCTGCCCCTAGGTCAAAACAGGGCAGGACACAGACGCCATGGGCCCAAGTCACAGTCTCCCTTATGACCTGATGTCTCTGGGCAGCTCACACAGGGTGGTCACCTCCCAAGATGGCAAGCTTGGGCCACAGTGCCCTAGGAAGCCCCCAGAGCAGGGGAGACCCAGTTGTCACAAACAAGTGAGATCCACATTCACTAACCCCTTCTTCCGGAGTGATGAGGAAGCCCTGAGCTGCTCACCGCCAGGCTTCATTCACGTGAGACAGAAAGAAACTTCTGTTTAAACTACTGTTACTGGGAGGAGTTCTGTCTCTTGTAGCCAACACAGATCCTGACTGATCACCCTAACAGCCCTGTGGTCAGCAGACAAATTGGCCCTATTCAAATCCCAGCTGTCAGCTCCAGCTGTGTGACCTTGGGCAAATGCCTGAGGCTTTCTGTGCTTTTGAGTTCTCATGTTTCAAGTGGGGATGATAACAGTACCCACTGTGTAGAGTTAAAGATTAAATTAGTCAATACAAAGTTCTGACTACCTTGGCCAGAAATAAACACCAGCTGCAACTTATCGTTATCGCTGTTACTATTAAGAATCAGACAGGCCTGATGTAATGCTGCCTTCCCCAGCGAAGAGCATTTTCTTGCCCATAAATAAGGGAGCATGCCTGCCTCCTGGGGCGGGGTGGGAGGGGGGTGAGGATTAAGCACTTGTGCGTGACAGTTAAGCCTGTAACCCGCAGCCGCTGCAGAGCAAACTGTCTGTGACATCACTTGCTGATCAGCCCACCCCCAAGAGACTGGAGGATCAGGAGCCACGCCCGGGGTCTCGCCCCAGAAACCTCCCAGCGTTTTCAAAGATGGCCAGAGGCGGGCTTCCCTGGTGGCGCAGTGGTTGGGAGTCCGCCTGCCGATGCGGGGGGCGCGGGTTCATGCCCCGGTCTGGGGGGATCGCGCGTGCCGCGGAGCGGCTGGGCCCATGAGCCACGGCCTCTGGGCCTGCGCGTCCGGAGCCTGTGCTCCGCAAAGGGAGAGGTCACGCCGGTGGGAGGCCCACGTACCACACACACACAAAAAAAAGATACATGCATCCCTATGTTCACAGCGGCACTGTGCACGGTAGCCAACACACGGAAACAACCTAAATGCCCACTGACAGACGAATGGATAAAGAAGATGTGGTACATATATGTAATGGAATATTACTCAGCCATAAAAAGGAGTGAAATTGGGTCATTTGTAGAGATGTGGATGGACCTAGAGTCTGTCATACAGAGCGAAGTAAGCCAGAAAGAGAAAAACAAATATCGTATATTAACGCATGTATGTGGAATCTAGAAAAATGGCACAGATGAACCTAGTTGCAGGGCAGGAATAGAGATGCAGACATACAGAATGGATGTGTGGACACGGGGAGGAGAAGGGAATGGTAGGATGAATTGGGAGATTAGGTTTGACATAAACACACTACCGTGTGTAAAACAGATAGCTAGTGGGAATCTGCAGTACAGCACAGGGAGCTCAGTTCGGTGCTCTGTGATGACCTAGATGGGTGGGATGCGGGGGGGAGGTGGAACGGAGGTCCGAGAGGGAGGGGATATAGGTATACATATAGCTGATTCACATCATTGTACAGCAGAAACTAGCACAACATTGTAAAGCAATTTTACTCCAATTAAAAAGTCTGAAAGTGGAGACTCCCTCCCTCAGGAGGTATTTCCTGTACTCCCTTCACCTCACCTCTCTGGTTTCTGGCATCCCACCCAACCCCACCCTTTCTCTCTTTACCTGTGCAGCCTGGATGCTGTGGCTCAACCAGTGTATAACCCTGTCCTGTCCCCAGGGAACTGCAAAAGTATTTTTTTTCACCCATCTATTGGACCACAGGGTGATAGTTTACTGTTTTAGACTCAAACGGAATTTGTCCAGTGAGGCCTGAGCATGGGAAACACAGCACTTAACAAGAGGATGTGATGACATGGGTGTGTGTTGTAAACACTGCTGTGTCTTTATTAATGTACTTTAATTTCCTACTTCGTCCTTTATTGCTTAAAGAGTGTATGTGAGAAATGAAATCAGTAAGAACTGGAAATGAAGAAATCACTTTTAAATCTCAAAAAAAAAAAGAATGAAATAATGCCATTTGTAGCAACATGGATGGACCTAGAGATTATCATACTAAGTGAAATAAGTCAGAAAGAGAAAGACAAATACCATATGATATCACTTATATGTGGAATCTAAAATATGACACAAATGAACTTATCTATGAAACAGAAACAGACTCACATAGAGAACAGACTTGTGGTTGCCAAGGGGGAAGGAGTAGGGGGTTGGATCGGGCGTTTGGGGTTAGCAGATGCAAACTATTATATATAGAATGGATAAACAACAAGGTCCTACTGTATAGCACAGGGAACTAGATTCCACATCCTGTAATAAACCATAATGGAAAAGAATATGAAGAAGAATATATCTATCTATATCTATATATTTAACTGAATCACCTTGCTGTACACCAGAAACTAAAAGAACGTTGTAAATCAACTGTACTTCAATTTAAAAAATAAATAAATAAAAAGCACAGGTTCTCAGGCCCTACCTAGAAAAATAAATAAATAAAATAAAATATGGCCGGAGGAGCTCAAAGGCAGGAACACCTCCACTCTTCCCAGCAGCCCTCCTTGGGCTACAGGCTCTCCTGGAAAAAGCATCTCTCATTAACCCCCTTATGGGCAGTGCCAGTCTCAAGCCTGGCAGAGAGGCTGCAGGTGAGTGAATGAGTGGGGTCACCTGACTTCTCTCAGCCCCAGTTTCTCTCCGGCCAAGCTGGAGAATCGTATTTGCGGGTGTGGGAGGGGAGCTGCTGAGGGCAGAGAGATGATGTCCCGACACAGGGGCCTAGCAGATGTAGTGCGCGGCAGCTGACTTTGAGGAAAGTGACAGCAACCCTCACCACCCCACCAGGTTCACCCCCCAGAGAGCTCTGCACCCGGAATTCAGGCTTGGCCTCAGAGAGGAGCACGCAGGAAGGTGGGCACTGAGACGCATGCAGGAAACCCGCTACTGCACTGTCTACCCTCTTCCAGAGACCTCCTCTCACGGGGGCTGCGGACTCCACGTCTTTGCAATGAAAGGAAAGCTCAGAACAAAGCCCAAGACGTCTCAGGGCCCCGAGGAACATGGGGCTGAGGCTCAGATGTGCCCGAAACAGCCTCTCCTGTTCTTGGAGAGGCACGGCCACCAAGAGGACCTGTTATCACCCCGGCTGCCACCAGAGGCCCCTGGACTTCTCCCCGGAGGGGGCAGGGCCGAAGGTACGTCCTAACTGCTCACACCTGGAAGGAGGCCTGCCAGGACCCCGCAGGGGCACAGTTACTGTCCCTTGAAGGACTGTCTGCGGCAGAAGCTTAGCGGCAGCCACCCCGGCGTCTGGGAGACGCCGCCCCCAAACGGGCCTCTCCCACCTTCACCCACAACAACAACAACAACAGACACTCTGGGGACCCTCGCTAACTGGCTCCGCACAGGGGCAGGTCTCCTCCACCACGCCCGCCCGTTTCATAGATGAGGAAACTGAGGCTCAGAGTGGTCCAGCCCCAGCGCAGGGCGGCACAGCCACGGCGACCCCTCGGGCCTCACGGATCCTACAGAGTGTCGACAGCCGGAAGCAGTGACAGTGTCATCTGCCGGGGGACGCCTTCCCCGCTGAACCCTGCTCGGGTGGGTGGCGCGGCCGAGGTCTCCAAACCCCTCTGGCCCCAGGTGAGGACCCGCGGGTCTGAATCCTGCTCTGCGCCCGGGCCGGGGCCTCGGGCGGGTCCCTCGCCCCCTGCGCCGCGGGGTCCGCGTCGGGAGAGGGGGCTCTCCGAGCTCCGGGCCGCGGCGGCCCGAGCGTCCCCGTCTCCTCCACACAGACCCCCGCCCGCGCCCGCTCCGCCGCTCACCTGACCGCCGCAGCCCTCGCTACATTGTGTGCGGCCGGCCGGCCTCGTTACATCGTATCCACCGCCGCCCTCGACACACTGTATCCGCCCCGCCCGCTGCTGCCTCCTGCGGCCCGGAGGCTCACAGCACAGGCGGAGTCTGCGCGTCCCGCCCCCGGCCCGGAGGCCTCCACCTCCCGCTCCAGGAAATGGGCGACACTTCATCCCAGCTCCTCAAGGTGGTGTGAAATAAAATTCATGTTTTATGGCAAGACAAGAAAATTTTAAACATAAAAAATTTCTCTGCCCTTTGGCCTGCTCTCGGCCCGCTGTGCATCTGTATCTGCATTTATGCATCGATCAAACCTCCCCATCGGCAGAAACGCCTGCCCAACCACAGAGAGCAGCATTCTCTTGGCATCCAGGACAGCTGCTTAAAAGATAGGGTTCCGGGATTTCCGTGGTGGTCCAGTGGGTAAGACTCTGTGCTCCCAGTGCAGGGGGCTCCCGTTCCATCCGTGGTCAGGGAACTAGATCCCACATGCCTCAACTAAGAGTCCTCATGCCACAACAAAGACCCGGCACAGCCTAAATAAATAAATAAATAATTTAAAATCTTTTTTTTTTTAAAGATGTTGGGGGTAGGAGTTAATTAATTAATTAATTAATTTTTGCTGTGTTGGGTCTTCGTTTCTGTGCAAGGGCTCATCTCTAGTTGTGGCAAGCGGGGACCACTCTTCATCGCAGTGTGTGGGCCTCTCACTATCGCGGCCTCTCTTGTTGCGGAGCACAGGCTCCAGACGCGCGGGCTCAGTAGTTGTGGCTCACTGGCCTAGTTGCTCCACGGCATGTGGGATCCTCCCAAACCAGGGATCAAACCCGTGTCCTCTGCATTGGCAGGCAGATTCTCAACCGCTGCGCCACCAGGGAAGCCCTAAAATCTATTTTTTAAAAAAGATAAGGTTCCTTCCTGATCTTGTAAGGGGCCAGGATGAGCTTAGATCTAGATTGTTTAAACTGTCAATAATATGTCATTTGATGTCCAGCCCTCTGTCTCAAAAAACCTGTATAACTGTGACTTGACTTCTAATGGCAGAACAGTCCTTGAAGCTTTACTGAGATGGTGTTCCTGGGTTATAATCCTCAAATTTGGCTCGAATAAAATTTTCCATTTCTTCCTTAGATCAACTGATTGATTTTTCGTCGACAATGGTATAGGCAGGGGACAGCATTGCCTAGATTTTCCGTAATCACAAAAGTCCTGGTTTAAGTCAAAACCAAACACTCTTTTAAACGTTGGTATTTAATTTTCTTTTTTTTTTTTTGGTAATTTATTTATTTTTGGCTGCGTTGGGTCTTCGTTGCTGCGCGCGGTCTTTTCTCTAGTTGCAGCGAGTGGGGGCTACTCTTCGTTGCAGTGCATGGGCTTCTCATTGCGGTGGCTTCTCTTTCTGTGGAGCACGGGCTCTAGGCATGCGGGCTTCAGTAGTTGTGGCACGTGGGCTCAGTAGTTGTGGCTCGCGGGCTCTAGAGCGCAGGCTCAGTAGTTGCGGCACATGGGCTTAGTTGCTCCATGGCATGTGGGATCTTCCCAGACCAGGGCTCGATCCCATGTCCCCTGCATTGGCAGGTGGATTCTTAACCACTGCGCCACCAGGGAAGTCCCCTAATTTTCTTTGAAACCCCAGTGGTTGAGGGGGAAAAAAGGAAGAGGGAATCACTGCAAGCAGCAGATGGTTGTACTTCCTTCCACCCATGTTCACAACTGGTGAGAGAGGGAAGCACTGCAATTCTACCCCATTTCACAGAGGATGAAACTGAGGCACAGTGAGACTAGGGGCTGCTCAGTGGAGATGGGGGCGGGAGCTGGAGAAGTCTGTGTCTGTGGGAACCAGTATAATTGCTGCTCTCCAGGGGCGCCTGCTGGGTTTCTCTCCATGACTCGTGTCACTGCCTGATGTCCTCTGTCTTGTACATTTTCACTTGATTTTTGTCTCCACCCCACCTCCACCCCCTGCCCCGCACCAGACACTAAATAAAGGCTGTAGACAAGGTTTTTTTTTTTTTTTGCTTTCTTCACTCTTTGGGGCCTAGAACAGTACCTAGACACATAGGTACTTACTTACAGGGACTGAGGAAGGGCCAGTCCTGAGTGAGACTGGCCCTGAGAGGAAGAATGTTCCACCTGGCAAGGGGCCCACTCCCCCTGGGACAGAGCGGGGAGAAGACAGACACGGCCCCAGAACTCAAGGAGCCGGACAGACAATAAGCAAAGATGCAAATCAGTAAGAGATGTGAAGCACAGGAAGAAAATACACAGGATGACAAGGTGGCAAGCAAGGTCTGGGAGGAGGACGTCGTGCTCCAGACCCACAGGGTAAGAAGGAGAGAACCGCAGGACAGCTGGGAAACAGCGCTCAGGAGCTGCACCTGCGAGGGCCCCCAGGCGCCACAAGAGGCTGTGTGCCAGCGCAACAGAGAGCAGGCTCCTGTGGCCAGAGTCTGGTGAACGGCGAAGGGCGAGGAGGGGAACGGGAGAGGCGAGGGGCTGCGGGTCCTTGTAAACACACTGCCTTTGATTTGCGGTGAGATGACAGCTGTTGGAAGTTTCTTTTTTCTTAACAGCTTTATGCAGGTGTGATTGACATACGACAAGCTTCATGTTCAAGTGCACCATCTGATCAGTTTTGACAATTGCATACACCTGAGAAACTATGACGCTGACTAAGATGGTAACCCTATCCTTCCTCTTCCTGAAAGGCTTCCTCCTGCCCCCTTGCCACCCCCCCACCCTGTCCCCACCTCTGTCCCCAGGCAGCCACTGATCTGGGACATGCTGGCTCGATTCTAGTGTTAGCACCACCACGTTCATCTTTGTTCTCTGGTTTTCCTCTGACAATCATGCCGTTGTATTCCCCAGGGCTGCTGGAAGGAATGTTAGGTGTATGACAGGTGCTGGAAAGTGGAGGAATCCCGGGGAGACTCTCAGCTGACCTTATAAATGGTTCCTGCTGGATGAGAATACAGTCCTCCTCTGAAACCCTCAGAGAAGAAGATAGAAAAGCATACGGAAGCACCCACACCAGTGTCCCACGCGTATTAATACTTGAACTCTGCAGTTCCCCAGGAAACGGGATCCTGCTCAGCTTCGCAGTCCTGGTCTGCGGTGGGTGTCGTCACACCAGCCCACGGTGACTTCATTCCCTCCAGTTCTGCCTCGCTCCACCCTTCCTGCACAGCCCCGGTGCCCTGGCCCATCCTCTCCTGGGGAGGGCCCCACACCCCACGCCTGTGCTGGCAGCAGCCCCTGCGCGTGGTGGCCTCGGCATGCGGAGCCGTATTGCACTCGTATGTGCACCCACTCATTTATTATTCTCTAAGCAAGTCGCTTTCAAAGAATTTTAAGACCCTAAGTCTTTTCTTTCAATTGAATCTATACGGAGTTCCGACTCCTAAAATATGAGTGGACGTGTTCTTCGCAGCTGGGGAAGGTGCCCTAGAGAGGGGAAGTGCCCTGCCACATGGAGAGGGGCAGAGTTGACGGTCATCTCCATTCCACACTCACTGCCCCCCTTCTCAAGCTGTCGTTGTCCCCCAGGGGTGGTGGGATCCATGATGACTCGGCTCCGGCATCCTCCGTGCAAATTGTGTCCCTGTCCCTGGAGGCTGGGGTCTTGGGCAGCTTTGCCTGTCTCCAGGCCTCGGCCTCTTCCCCTGAAACATCCGCCTCACAAGTGTGCCGGGACGTGTGACCTAGTGGATGAAGAGCTCAGGACTGCCTGGCCCCCAGAACAGGCCCAGCTGTGGGGCTGCCGGGGACCCCAGTCTCAGATTTCCAGATTTTGTAACTGAGGAATAATTGCTTAGTATAAACATGTCCCCAAGTGGAATGTTATTTGTTCTTCATCTGAAATTCCAGTGTAACTGGGCGTCCTGTATTTGCTCTGGCAGCCCTGTCCCTGGGGGTGAGGCCATCTCCTGGCCCCTGAGCAGCCCTGCATGCCAGGCTGAGGGTGCAGGGCCAGGGCCGGGAGTGTGCCCAGGTCTGGATGCCCCTGGCCCATCACCCAGGCTGAAGGCAAAACAGCCCGTGAGGTAGGCGGCCCCAAAGGCCATCCAACAGTGGCGTCAACACTGGACGGCACTGGGCCCATCAGAGCCCTTCGGGGAGGTTCAGGTGAGACTGAGTAACCCCTGAGCGGGCTTCTCCTGCCCCCTCCTGTCCAGGCATCCCTGCAAATAATCTCGCCTCACCAATAATAACAGGCATGTAAGAGCTAACACTTAGGGCTTTTGTTATGGGCCATGTGCTGTTCCAGCCACTTTCCATGTGTGTTCCTGTTTCCAGGTGCACAGCGAACCGCTCTGAAATGCGCTGACATAAAGCACAGCCATTCACCTCGCTCAGGGACGCCGTGGGTCAGGACTTCACGCAGAGCCCAGGGCTGGCTTGCCTCTGCTCCACAATGTCTGCAAGGAGTGAGGCTAGGACTGAGGAAAACAGGAGAGAACTAAATGGCCCCTCATAAGAAAGGGAGCCGGGGCTTCCCTGTTGGCGCAGTGGTTGAGAGTCCGCCTGCCGATGCAGGGGACACGGGTTCATGCCCCGGTCTGGGAAGATCCCACATGCCACGGAGCGGCTGGGCCCGTGAGCCATGGCCGCTGAGCCTGCGCATCCAGAGCCCGTGCTCTGCAAAGGGAGAGGCCACGACAGTGAGAGGCCTGCAAACCGCAAAAAAAAAAAAAAAGAAAGGGAGCCAGAGGCTCAAGGGATGGGGCGGAGGGACCCGGCAGGAGGAGAGGAGGGAGGGCTGGAGGAAGGAGGCGCCAAGCCCCTCCCTCAGGAGAGGAACCCCGGGGAGCAACAGAGGCGTCCTAGGCCATCGTGAGTGCTAGAGCGAGGCTGCAGTCTAGGCAGAGAAGGCAGGGCGGCCCAAGGAGGCCAGCTTCATCTAAGTGGCCCGAGCCAGGACGAAGTTCTCACAGGTGCAGATGCTCAGGAGGGAGGTGGGTCTGTGGCCGCTTGAAGCAAAGTGGAGAGAGACACAGCCTGGGCTGGACCCCCGCTGTGCCCCCTGCCAACGGGCCCTCACGTCTCTGAGCCTCGTTTCTGGCCTGGAAACCTGGTGGCCTCACTGTAAGGGTTAGACAAGGGACAGCTTTCCACCCCTCAGGAGAGAGCCCGGAAGACCGTGGACACCCCTCCCCCACAGTGCATGGAGGCCGCAGCCCCGTGAGGCTGCCGTGGACGTGGAGTCGGGGCCTCCACCACCCAGAGAGGAGGACCCAGCGCAAGGCTCAGACCCTCACACACAAACAGTCACACTCACTGTAAACCTGGCCGCCTTGCATGTGAGGTGGGCGAGCACAGCTCTTCAGGGTCAGCCGCACGACGGGCTTAGAGCTAGACTGGCCCGGAGCAGGTACCTGGAAGCATCCGCTCCTGCCAGAGCCCTGGATGCCAGCCCTCTCGGGACTTCCATTCCCTGGTCCAGATCAGCCCCTTCGGCCTCTCTCTGCCCGGGTATCCACACAGAAGGGTGGGATGCAGGGGTGTCCCGGGGGAGCTGGCCTTGATGAGACCCTGGCTTCGAGGGGTGGGGTGTGGGGAGGCCGAGGGCAGAGGGTCTGGGCCCGTCCAGCTCTGCACGGGCTCACCTGGGCCCCGGACAGGCAGCGCCTCTGGGATTCCACTTCTCTCCCTATACGAGGAGGGGGCGGCCAGGTTTCCCCTTCCAGCGGGACCCTGGGCGCCCTGCGGCCACAGGAAACGACCGCCAGGGGGCGCGTGGGCCAGAACTTCGCTTCCGACCCGGCTGCGCGGGGTGCTGTGCCCACAACTCGCTGACCAGACCCGCCCTTCCCCAGGGCTCAAGCCCCCACCCTCCAGCACACTACATTTTCCGGGGGAGTCCTCAAGGTCCCCCCTTCCTGACTCCCCTTTGGGTCTCGGCTGCCTGCCTCTAACGTCTAGCGCCCGGATAAGCCAGAGGAAAACTCTGCGGCACGAGTCACCCTGGAGGGGACTGGGGCTTGTGCCGGGTCGCCTGAGAGCACGCCTGGGCCTCCTGCAGCCATGGCCACCTTCTCCAGCACCACTGCCAGGAGCTCCCCTGCCAGGGGCTGCACCTTGGGACAGCTGCAGGTTCCAAGCACAGGCCCACGTCAGCCCCCACTGGGAGACGATGATGCTCTGTCCTGCCCCCGCCACCGGGCCTCCCTGTCTGCCCCTCCTAACCCCTCTGGCCCCAACTTTCCAGAATAAGAAGAACTCTCCAGCACCAGACACGGGTATCCGACAGCAATAAATTTATTAAGTATCCCCCCAAGATATAAACACAAACCAGTAAAAAAAACGAACCAAACCATAAAACATCAGGCCTGGAGCTGATGATAAAGCAGAGAGACAATCGGGCCACGCAAAATGGATTTGACCTATGGCGGAAGACAGCGGAGAAGACTCACACGGGGCGGGGATGCTGTAAGTACTAAAGGACACACACTTGGGAGCCCTAGGGTGACATGACGGGGCCTGGTGGGAGAAAGGGCAGGGGTGTGTCAGTGGCTACATGGCTCAGGGGACAGACCTGTCGGTCCTGGCCGCGGCCGCGTCCCACCCCTCAGCCGCTTCACTTGGGGCCCTGCGCCTCGGATTCCTCGTCATCATCTTCATACATCTCCCCCTCCTCCTCGGCCGTGGCGTCCTGGTACTGCTGGTACTCGGACACCAGGTCGTTCATGTTGCTCTCGGCCTCGGTGAACTCCATCTCGTCCATGCCCTCGCCCGTGTACCAGTGCAGGAAGGCCTTGCGGCGGAACATGGCCGTGAACTGCTCCGAGATGCGCTTGAACAGCTCCTGTATGGCCGTGCTGTTGCCGATGAAGGTGGAGGACATCTTGAGCCCGCGGGGCGGGATGTCGCACACGGCCACCTTCACGTTGTTGGGGATCCACTCGACAAAGTAGCTGCTGTTCTTGCTCTGGATGGCCAGCATCTGCTCGTCCACCTCCTTCATGGACATGCGGCCCCGGAAGACAGTGGCCACGGTCAGGTAGCGCCCGTGGCGGGGGTCGCAGGCCGCCATCATGTTCTTGGCGTCAAACATCTGCTGGGTGAGCTCGGGCACCGTCAGCGCGCGGTACTGCTGGCTGCCGCGGGCGGTGAGCGGGGCGAAGCCGGGCATGAAGAAGTGCAGGCGCGGGAAGGGCACCATGTTCACGGCCAGCTTGCGCAGGTCGGCGTTGAGCTGGCCCGGGAAGCGCAGGGAGGTGGTGACCCCGCTCATGGTGGCCGACACCAGGTGGTTGAGGTCCCCGTAGGTGGGCGTGGCCAGCTTGAGAGTGCGGAAGCAGATGTCGTACAGCGCCTCGTTGTCGATGCAGTAGGTCTCGTCCGTGTTCTCCACCAGCTGGTGGATGGACAGCGTGGCGTTGTAGGGCTCGACCACCGTGTCCGACACCTTGGGCGAGGGCACCACGCTGAAGGTGTTCATGATGCGGTCGGGGTACTCCTCGCGGACCTTGCTGATGAGCAGGGTGCCCATGCCCGATCCCGTGCCGCCCCCCAGCGAGTGGGTCAGCTGGAAGCCCTGCAGGCAGTCGCAATTCTCACACTCCTTCCGCACCACGTCCAGGACCGAGTCCACCAGCTCGGCACCCTCCGTGTAGTGGCCCTTGGCCCAGTTGTTGCCGGCCCCACTCTGACCTGGGACGGGGGCAGGGGGACACGGACGGGGTCAGACCTCCAGTGCCTGCCTGATGGCAGCCGCGGACGCAGCCCTGTGCCTGTTTACCCTCCATGAAGCGGGGCTGCCCGCACCTTCTCAACCCCTCCCAGCCACACCGTGTGGGGAGTCGATCATCCCTCCCCTCCAGGCCACCCACCCTCTGGCCGGCTGTGCTGGAAGGGTAAACTGCAGCCCCAGCACCCCTCACAGCCCGGGGTCGGGAGGAGGCTCATGCCCATGAGTTGGGGTGCTGAGCGCTGGGGGGTGGAAGTGGGCTGTGGCCTTCCTCCTGTCACCGTGTGAGCACCCAGGGCCCTGCCACCAGACTCAAGGGTGTGAGGACAGCTGACCTGACCACAGCAACGTCGCGTGCTCGTGAGCCGGTATCCTCTGGAGGCACTGCTGCTGCCCCCTACCCCGCCCCCGCCCCCATCTCTCTAAGGATCCTGTGAGCTCAAGCCTCTGTCGCACACATCGTTCTGCTTGAAATCACAAGTGGTTTCTGTTCCTTGCACAGAACCCTTTCTCTGGGACTCTGTCCCAAGCTGCAGATTGGGGAGATCAGGTCTGCTCTGCAGGGTCACAGGCAGGGGTGACTCTGCCCTTGTTTCTGTTGATCCGGGTTTGCCGGCAGTGGGGTCCACCAGGAGAGGCTGGGGCAGGGGAAACTTACCGAAGATGAAGTTGTCAGGCCTGAAGAGGTGCCCAAAGGCCCCAGACCGGACGCTGTCCATGGTTCCAGGCTCCAGGTCCACCAGGATGGCCCGAGGCACATACTTGTGAGCTGAGGGCAGAGGGGTGGGTTACATGGGTCACAGAAGCTAGGCGCCCCTCCTTCCCTCTAAGTCCTGCCCCAGACTGCCAGCCTCATGCTCTCTCCCTAAGAGCTCAGACTCTGGGGTCAGAGAGGCAGGAGCCACGTGTGAAAAGGGAGTCATGGTTGACATCCGGACAGCCAGGACCAAATCCCACGTCTACGTGGGCAGGTTAATATTTTGCCAGTTCACTAAAGACACCATTTCGCACCAGTTGCTGAGTAGCCCCTGCCCGACCTCTCCAGGTAACCCCTGCTCTGGACCCTCCCATGGGCCTCCTGAAGGGGCCTTTGGGACCCTGCCCAGCCCTGGCCATTCCACCGGACTGTGCGTGTGTCTCATGGCCATTAAACACATTTGAATCTCGCTAGGGTTATTAGGATCCCCTGTCTTTATTCTGTGAGTCTCTGGTTGCACCTGCCAGCCAACTGAAAGGAAGGCAGAGATGCTGGGACCCAGCAGTCAAGGTCCCCCCACCCCACCCCTTGGTCCAGGATGGGGGCTCACAAGAGGCCTCGTTGTAGTAGACGCTGATGCGCTCCAGCTGCAGGTCCGAGTCCCCTACATAATTGCCACTGGGGTCTATCCCGTGCTCGTCGCTGATGACCTCCCAGAACTGCAGGGGGAACGGAGGGGTCAGTAGGTGGTTGTGACCCCCACCAGGCCCCTTCCCTCCCGTAGCCTTGAAGCCCTGGTACGAAATTAGGGGCTTGGACCCAAAGCCTGCACTAGTCCCTTTGAGTGACTTTGAAAAAGAACCCCTAGCTGTGTCATCTGTAAGAAAATTGTCATAATAAATATGCATGTCCATGGAGACCAGAGCCTTCAGCGTGGTTCAGGGCTCAGCTGACACAGACCCGGGTCCCCAGACCCAGCTCTGCCCTTGGTGACCAGGGGCCTTGGGGAGTCTACTTCTCCATGAGTAATAAACACCCTCTTGGGGTGTTTCGTTTTTAATTCCCTCCTTTCAGATGAGAAAGCTGAAGCACAGAGAAGGTAAGTGCTGGAGACAGGGTCCAGGATACACGTGCCCCTCGGTGTCGAGGCAAAGATGTCCAGTGACAGGGCCTGGCAGCGTCCAGCACGCCAGCAGCCTCAGCCGACAGGAGCCACAGGGGCCTGAGTGGGGAGTCGCTTGCCTGGGGTTACCCAGCCTGTCCAAGCTGAGACGGCACAGCCCCAGCTTCAAGGGCTCACTCTCCCCACGGTCTCCTGCCCTGCTCGCCCTGGGCAGGAACCTACCGCGCTTCTCTCAGGACTGGGGCAGGGCAGGACCACCCCTTCCCAGCTGCGTGACCTTGGGCAGGTCCTGGAGGTTCTCTGTGCCTCAGTGGTCTCACCTGTTCAGTGGGCCTGATGATGAAGCCAGGTTGTTGTGAGAATAAAGCAAGTTACTCTGCACAGGGCCTGTGAATGGTGAGTGCCATGTGGGATTATTAGCAGGCAAAGACACCCGCCCTGGGTGAAGGGAAGGCTGCGCAGTGCTCTGTGCTCGCCCCAGGGGCACTTCCAGGCTGTCTCAGAGCACAGCTGCCCATGCAGGCCGGAGATCGTGGTCACACACCGTGTGACTTACCAGTGCTCCTCCCCTTTGCCCCTCAGGGTTGGGGTGACTCAGAAGAACGGGTGTGAAGGCCCCAAGAAGCAAAGGGCCTCTACACATGGGTCATGTGCTCGGGAAAAGACTGCTCAGTGAGAAAAGCAGTTAGAAATCAGTTTTCACATGCATATCTATATATAGATGTCTCTGACAGACATTCAAAAAATCTGGGGGAGGCAGCCGTGCCTGAGAGCGGTCCGGGGCTGGGGGAGGCAGCCGTGCCTGAGAGCGGTCCGGGGCTGGGGGAGGCAGCCGTGCCTGAGAGCGGTCCGGGGCTGGGGGAGGCAGCCGTGTCTGAGAGCGGTCCGGGGCTGGGGGAGGCAGCCGTGCCTGAGAGCGGTCCGGGGCTGGGGGAGGCAGCCGTGCCTGAGAGCGGTCCGGGGCTGGGGGAGGCAGCCGTGCCTGAGAGCGGTCCGGGGCTGGGGGAGGCAGCCGTGCCTGAGAGCGGTCCGGGGCTGGGGGAGGCAGCCGTGCCTGAGAGCGGTCCGGGGCTGGGGGAGGCAGCCGTGCCTGAGAGTGGTCCAGGGCTGGGGGAGAGGCTTTGGCACTGCACACCGTTTGGTTCTTTTGGAATTTTTGTCACGTGCACATGTTAACTTCTCAAAAAAAAAAAAAAGATTAGTTAAAAATAAAAACATTTTTAAACCTGAGAAGTATGAACTGTCATTATTATAAAATGTACAGAAGGATCTTAGCATTTCACCCAGAGAGACTGTTATCAGAGGTCAGCTCTCAGCAAGGGCGGGAGCTGGACTTCTTCCTCCTTTGTGTGTTTTTGTCATTGATAAGTTTTCTTCTTTTTTTCTGCATTAAGTGTGCATTACCGCTGTAATTAGAGGTGTCACTGAGGCATTCGGGGCCTGATCAGAGCTTCCTCCCACTGCTGGGTTCCCCATGCCCTCCTCAGGACAGTGTGAGCCGGGGGCCTTGGTTCGCACAGCCCTGGGACACCCCAGACCTCTGGCTTCAGAGATACCCACAGCCCCTGTAGAGAAGGGATGAGCTTGAGATGGCAAGTGTGGGAGGGGGAGAGAGTGACTCAGCCACCGAGCCACCAACACATCTATGGAAAGTTCTCTGGACCGCTCTATGACATGCATAGGCTTCCAGGAGGCAGCAGACCAGAGTGAGTGCAGACCCCAGCACTGGCCAGTGTGTGCCAGTGACTCCACCTCTCAGGACCTCCGTTTTCTCATCTGTAAAGTGGACATAATATGATACCCACTTCAAGTGGTCAACTCAAGGCCTGACACATAAAAGCAGTCAGCAAATGTTGGCCTCACAAAATTAAAAGGCCTTAGATATTAGTTAAATTTGTAAAGTCATATTCACTGATAAATAAAATAAAAGATACTTGAAAAAAAATCAATATACTTTGGAATATTGTGTTGCAATAAGAGATCACCACTGGTATGAGCAGATCTCCAAGGCACACCCTTAGGGGAAAAGGCACATTGCAATGACATACAGAGTAAAAGCAAGAATCTCACAGCAGATGCTATATTTTTTATACATAGGTGCTTATGCACAGAAGATGGACTAGAATAGTGGAAAATAACTTGTCCTGCCTGAAGAGAGGAACATGGCACTTTAGCCTTATCTGCAATGTTTCAACTTTTTAGAAGGAGAATACGTTAACAATTGCTTTTGTAGTTAAAACAAATACGAATTGTGATTTAAAATAATAAAACTTAGAATATATTATATATACAGATCATATAACATTTAATAAATAACAAAATACTATTTTATAAATTAAAGAATAATTATGATCATCACTACAGATGAGAAAACTGCCAGGTGGCGCGCGGACCCCAGGGTCCAGGCCAGGGCTCCTATTTCAGACCCCACGGTTTTGTCTCGAGCTGGGGGCGTGCGCCGCGGCGCTGTCCGTGGTACTGACCTTTGCGGCGCCTACGCTCGTGGGCGGGGGAGGTGGCGGGGCGCGCGCAGGAGCCCAAGGCAAGAGGGGTGCAGTGGCTCCCGGGAGGGAGGGCTGGCCGACTGGGGGGGGGGGTTAAGCTGGACCCAACTGGGATGGGCGGGGGTGGGGGTGGGGTGCGGAAACCAGGAAATTCCTCTTCCCATTGGTTGTCAGGGCCAGGCCCCGCCCTTCCGAGACCCCGCCCAGCGGCCGAGAGGCTGGGCGCAGACAAAGGCTCCGGGACGGCCCTGCCCCCTAGGGGCGGAGGGTGGGGTCCTCAGACTCTTCGCCCCACTGTGGGAGCTGGGGTCTCCCTGCCCATCCTGATGTGTCCACACAGGCCTAGATTCAAACTCCTGCTCTGTCCATCCCAGGCGTTTTTTTTATCCTTGGGGAAGGGCGACACCCAATCCCACCGCAGCCTCGAGAAGTGCAGCGCCCAACACGTAGTGGTCATCGTCACGAGTCATAAATGCCGTCATGTCACCTCTCAGGAGAGCCCTGCTCTCTCCTGGCCCCGATCGCCCTGACCTCCCTCCATAACTTCCACTCCCATCCCCACCCGCAGCCAGGCCCTCTCCCGAGCGGGCGGCCCGCCCCCAAGCAGGGGAAGCAGCCCCTCTTGCCCACCCCAGTCAGCTACTGCTTGCTGGTGATGGGCGAGAAAAGTTTGCTCTCCCTCCACGAGGAGGTCACAACCAGTACGGAAGCTGGAAACAAAAATGGCCAAGGAACGCATGCCTGTCCACAGGGCAGGTGCTGGGTGCCGGGGCAGGCAAATCCCCACACACGCTGTGAGCGCGTCCAGTTTGGTTCTGGAGATTTTCCAGGGCTGGGAGGCCGGAAGGAAACCACTAGACTGCTTCCATTGGTCACTGCAAAGGGCAGCGGTTGAAAAGGAAGAAACGATCCCCCTCCCCCCCAAATCCACCACTCTCTCTTTTGCATTGTTAAAAAGGATCAGATATTAGTTTTAAAAACAAACAAGAGTTAAGGAAATTAAGCCAAAATGAATGAAAAGTAATGAGCAAACCCAAGGGCCACTGCACTTGAAGCAGGAAAAAAATCTCTGCGGAGGCCACTGTCCAGCACTCGGGCCGCTGCCTCTGCCCTGCCCTCCACCCATGGGGGCTGCAGCTGGGCATGAACCTGCGTTTGCCTGATCAGTGCCGGTCCAGCCATAGAAGGAATCCCCGTGACAGGATCACCACTCCCCCAGGCTCATGGTGGGACTCAGGCTGCCCTGCTTCCCTTCAGTGACCCCTGACTCTCGGAGGAGCAGATGCTCAGGGCAGGCCTGGCCCCTGTGACCACATTAATGAGCCCATGGCCCCTTCTGCCCGTCCAGGGCAGCTGTCAGTGACAGCCCCCAGAGCCCTGATTTAATTTGAGGCCTTGGTCCCCCAGGCCTCCCCTCCCCCAGCCCCTTCCTCAGGCAGGCACAGCTGTCTCCTCGGTGATTAGGGTGTCTCCCCACTACGCCCTCCCCCCCCATGTGAGGCGCCTCCACCCTAGAGCCCAAGTTGCAATTTACATGTCAGCCACGTGGCTGCCCCAGCCCTGTTGTAATTAGCTTTTTGTTCTTGCCCGGTTTCCATGGCAACAGCCTCCAGAGGAAGCCTTTCCTGGCCCCTTCCCCTCCAGGACCTGTCTCCTCCCACTGCCTCCTTAGGGAACCAGCTCGACACCAGCCCTCTCTGGGTCCCTGGCCTTGGTGCTGACAAAGCCACCCGCCCCCCCCTCCCCTATATTGTTCTGAGGAAAGCACAGGGGGCAGCAGGCCGCACCCACCCAGCCTGAGCCCTGCGCTGGGCATTTGCAGAGACTGAGAGCCGGAGGGTGGAGAGGCTCTGTCTCCACTTGCTATGTGACCTTGGGCAAGGGACAGCTTCTCTGGACTTAGGGATGGGACACCTGCCTCCTGGGTTCGGCTGGGGATGACGCCATCCCCTTCCCGCCTCAGTTCCAACATCTGTGAGGTGGGCTAACAATGGAGGGGAGGGGCCTAGTGGTGAAGTAGCTCTCGACCCCACCCGCCCACCCCGGCTTTGTTCCCACGTCCGACCCCGAGACTCGCGGTCCCTACGTGGGTTTGATCCAACCCTGTGGCGAGGGGCCAGGGGTTGCCCAGGCAGGGCTACGCTGAGGGAGAGTCCAGTCCTCAACCAAGGTCATCCCGAGTCCGGGCCCAATTCCTCCCCCAACAAAGGAAAAGGGTGCGGCCAGCTTCCAAAAGGAAGCTGAGGGTGGTCAAGGCTAGGTGGGGGCATGGGGCGGCTCTGGACTCTTGGAGGGTACCAAGTTACTGGCGTGCCGGGGGGGGATCATTATGGCTTCGGGGCGAGCCCCACCCAAACCTGCCCACCCCACCCATCTCGCCTGAGGCTGCATTGTGACCCCAGAGAAGAGGGCCACGCCCAGCCAGCGCCCCCCCGCCTCCCCGCACCTGCAGCGGCGGGTGGATGGAGTTTAGCGGCTGACCTGCGCTGTGCTCCCGCAGGCCCGAGGTAAGCCCGGTAGGGGCAGCGGAAAGGCGGGGGTGGAAATGGCAGAAGGGACGACCCGGCGTCCCGGCAGCCCGCAGCGAGAGCAAGCCCATCCTTTTCTTCTAGGCTTCGCAGTGGCGAGTGAGGCTCGGGGTGCGGCTCTGCGCGTACCGCCTCCCTGCTTCCCTCCCCCCGGGGACCGGCTCGAGGAGGGGGCGGGGGACGCGGGATGCGCGCCGGGTGCGGAGCCCGGCGCAGGGGGGCGGCGCGCGGCCTCACCTTGGCCCCGATCTGGTTGCCGCACTGGCCGGCCTGGATGTGCACGATCTCCCTCATGCTCGGTGCGTGTGGCGGGCGGCTGCGGGACGCAGGCGGACGCGCTGGGGCCGGGGCTGGCTGCGGAGGATCTGCCGCCCCCGCCGCCCGCTCTTATACGCTGGGCCCCGCCCGCCGCGCCCGCCCTGGCGTCATCGCGCGCGGCCAATCCGGGGACGCCGCCGCAGAATGCGGCAGGGCTGCAGCATCAGCACCGCGCATCCCCGCTCCACCGCGCGCTGCAGCGCCTCCTCCCGCCGCCCCAGGGGTCTGGGGACCGCGCACCCGAAAGGAGGGGCTGGCGAGCTCCAGGGAGGACAATAGAAGCCCCCTTGGCCCTCGGCCTCCGCCCCGGCTGCCGCCTCTATCCCACCCCAGCGGCAGCCTCCCCCCTCGGCTTTGCGAGGAGGGTCTTTCTTGTCCACACCTGTGTAGGGACCAACCCCATTTCCCACCCCGAAAGGCCAACATGGACGCCTCCCAGCTCCCTGTCTTGTGTCGCGAAGGGGCGGACCAGGTACTCTGAGCTTTGCCGGGTCCCTTAATGGTGGGGTAGCCAGGAAAAGGCTGCAGCGGGCACCGACTTCTCTCCAGAAGAAAGAAATCATGGGGCAGGGCTCCCCAAACGTCTGAGTCAGAAGGGCTGTGAGTGCAGGAGGGGGGCGGTGGGTTGCTATGGCAGCTCTGAGTTTCACTGTTCTTCTCTGCACTGGGGGATGCCACCTGCCTCTTCTTCCCCAGGGGGCTGCCATGAGATTCCAAACGGACCTAGCAGGTGGGGCTGCTCTGTACCCCTGCCAGGCACAGCACCTGGCATGTAGCTGCTGCTCAGTGAACATCGGTGTCAGGAATTGTCAGAAAGACACAAACAAGCCAGGCCCAGAACTGACTGGGGGTGGGGTGGGGGGAGGGCAGTGGTTTCTGTCTGACTCACTCTCCCTGATGTCACCTGTACCCCTGGAGTCTTGGTCCAAGTGAGGCTAAGGAAATTCGGTGGGCTGGGGGAGCTACGTAGGGAGATGGTGTGCGCATAAGGGAGAGAAGGGAGGCGGTGAAGTGGACACGCAGTTCAGAGGCTGGACGACCCACTGGCCTAGCAGTCTGCTGGGGTCAGACGTTAGAGTGAAACCGCCTATCATCAAGTCCTCCTGATATTTCAGTAACAAAATCCTCAGGAAGGGTCTCAGCCACAGCGTGCGGACCTGCTCCTGTGTGTGCGGTCACACTGCTTGTGTGGTGTAGCTGTGTGCGCGCCCCTCTCTTTCTCCTCTTGCAGCTTCCCCAGTTTGGCAAGTCTAGAAATGGGCCTTTTGTTCTCGAGAGACGCCCTCCCTCACAACACGTCCATGATGTGGCTTTCTGTGGTTGGCTTCCAGCCGCCTGGGGCCCCTCCCTGTCCCCGTTCAGGGGGTCCTGGGGAGCATTTGGCTCTTCCCTGGAGCTGGCTGCGCCTCCCTGTTGAGCAAAGGAAGAAGCTTTGCATCCCGTTGACCAGGACCCATCACCAGCCCTGCCGCCCTGCAGGGTGGCATCGGGCCAGGCCAGCTCCCCCTCCATCCCCAGAGGGCTCTGGTGCCCGGCTCGAGGCTGACTCATCATCCCGTCTCCCAGCAAAAGCCGGCCCTCCTGGGAACCAGCTCCCAGCCCCGAGGTCAGCAGTCAGGGCTGGAGCTGCCAGTGGTGGGCGGGCAGGAACTGGCCGGGACAGGGCTCGGGTGGCTGGCCAGGGGGCGGCAGGGGCTGCAGGCATTACTAGACCTGCCTTGGAGTTGGCTGATACCATCACTGTTCCTCCACTGAGCCTGTACCAGGAAGGGGGTCGAATGTATGCTGTGTCTGTGGAGGAAGCAGGTGGGAACTCAGCCCAGGGCTGCAGCAGAGGGAGGACCCAAGGGCTCCCAGCATCAGTCAGCACGGTCCGCCGCAGAGGCCCACTCCCCTGGGGCTTGGACACCCCTGTAGCCCCTGGACAGCCTCACGGCCTTCTGGGGGGCCTTGCCTCACACCCCCCAGGGCTGGTGGAGCCCTGACCCTCCTCCCAGAAGGGCAGCACTTGGAAGAGAGCAGACCCCAGCCTCCAGGCCACCCTGCCGCTGGATGAGGCAGGGATACGGACGAGGGGCTGCAGGACTGGGCCAAGAGAGGGCCACGTTCTGGCCAGGGTCACACATGGGTCACTGTGGTCCTGCTTCTGCTGCAGTTGAGGGCGCCTGGACAGTGCTGGGGTCTTGTCACCATGGTGGTGGCTGGGGGCAGGGGAGCTGCTGCCCTTACTCCAGTTGCTCTGGGCGGGGGTTTGCACCCCAGAGAAAGCAAAGGCACAGGATCGGGTGGGTGTGGTCAGGTTCCCGCGCTCTCCCCCAGGTGGGGCTGTGGTTTCCTCACCTGGGCAGCCCAGCCACGGTTGCTGGCTGGTTCCTGGGACTTCCTTCCTTCCTTCCCCCCTCAGCCCCGCCCCCACTCCTCCACCTCAAGCTTCAAGCAGCTTCTGGAAGGAGGCAAGACAGATGGCAAGGAGGCTGCACCAAGCATAGAATTTATTACCAGGCTGCTTCCTGGCCCAGGAGCCTGGGTACTGGTCCCCAGTTCAGGCCGATGGCCCCCGCTTCACCCAGAGCAGGTGTTGGCCGGCACTGTCCGCCGGGGGCGTGCGGTGTCGACAGATGGGCTGAGCCCTGGCTCTCGGTCACCACTGAGCCTTGGAAGAGAGAAGCCCCACCCTCCACGGTGGCTCCACGCCTTCCTCCTTGCTGGTCACAAAGTCCTTGGAGCAGCGCTGCCGACAGCTTTTGCCACCACCCTGCACATCCCAGTGGACGGGGGGGGCCGTGCCCCGCAGTCTCCCAGCCTCACCCATCCCCCACAGCTCCTCCTGGAGCTTCGGGCCATTCCCCTCCCGGGCCCCAGAAGGTCTGTGCAGCCACACCTTCAGCGATGGCCTAGCCCGTCCTCTCCGCCAAGGGACCGCCCCGGCCACCCAGGGCTTGGGCCACACGACAGCACCTCCTCCCTCTGCCCAGCAGCTCACCAGGAGCCCTGCAGCACCTCTTGGAGCGTCTTCCGGAGCTCCTGGCTGCGGAAGGCATAGATGAGAGGGTCCACAATGGCGTTGCAGATGATGAGGGTGAGGAAGAGGTTGAAGTTCTTGAAGATACAGACACAGGTGGGGTGTTGAGGGCAGAGGACGATGAGCAAGAGGTGGAGGAAGAAGGGGCCCCAGCAGAGGAAGAAGGTGCCCAGCAGGATGGTGAGGGTGGCTGCGCCCTTGAGGCCGAAGCCCTGCTGGGTGGAGCGCTGCCTCTTGTGGAGCCGGGCAATGCCCCGGGCATGCTGGCACGCCCGGGCCAGCATGTGGACGTACAGCACCGCCATGAGCACCAGCATGGCTACGAAGAAGCTCACGAGACAGAGCAGGACGGCCGCGTGGTTGTAGTAGGCGATGAAGAGGGTGCTGGCGAGGATGCTGGCCACCCAGATGGCCGCGATGGCCCGCCACGCCCTGGGCAATGTCACGAGGCTGTGGTACCGCAGGGCGTAGAAGATGGAGATGTAGCGGTCCACGGCGATGGCGCCCAGGAAGCAGAGGCTGGACACCATGGAGCTGCAGATGAGCACATCAATGACGTCGTCCAGCTGCTGCACCACGGCGGCCCGAGGGGCCAGGGCGCCGGCCTCCAGCAGCAGCATGACGGCCGTCTCCAGCACGTTGCTGATGCTCACAAGCAGGTCGGACGCGGCCAGGCAGCAGATGAAGTAGTACATGGGCGAGTGCAGGTTGCGGTTCTTCATGATGGCGGCCACCACCAGCATGTTCTCCACGAGACTCACCAGCCCCAAGCTGAGGAACAGCCCTTCGGGAACGGACACCTCCAGGCACTGGGGCCCCGTCTGGTTGGTGGCCAGCCCGAGGCGGGGGGTGGCTGGGGACGTGGAGTTGAGGGGACTCAGCAGCTGCCTCTGGGGGCCGAGCACAGGCATCGTCCTGCCAGGGAGCAGGAAGGGGTCCTTGCTCTCAGGGTCCCGCCCAGCTCATGGCTCCACCGGGAGGCCCCTCACACTCCGTCCTCCGGGGCTGGACAAATGTCGGCCCAGGCACGGCCCCGGGCCTCTCCACCAGTCGTCACTTCCCAGCCAGGACCCCAAGCTCCCAGTTGCCAGCCTTGCGGGCTCAGTGTCTCTGTCCTGGTCCTCAGTCCACCTCCCCTCTTCCCTGGAGGCGCGGTCGCCCAGATCCGGACATTTCTAGCCCTCTTGCTACCTTCGGTCCTACGAGACCGCCTGCCTTCCTCAGGACCTTTAAAGTCTTCCGCAGAGGCCCTCCCCCTGAGGGCGGCACCGCGACGGGCGTGTGCCCGGGCTGCAGCGTGAGGGCTGCCGCTAGATGGCGCAGCTCCATCCGGGCCTGTCCCGGCAGCTTGGCGCTCAGACCACTGCAGTCTGGCCAGCCGCGCCGTGCTCAGCCCACCTCCCCTCCAGGTGTCGCGGGCGCGGGGGTCCCGCTCCGGACCTGCCTCGGAGACTTCCAGCCCTCTTCCAGGCCCGATGCAAGACCACCACCTCCTCCCTGAAGCCGTCGGATCCTGCCTCAGGAACACACACACGCACATGCACACACACACACACACACACACACACGCATGCACACACACCAGCCTGCCCCACGTTAAACGCGGACTGAAGGCGGTCCTGCCCCAAGGACCCCCAGCCGCTTCCTGCGCTCCAGCTCCTCCCGGGGCAGGGGCGGGGACAGAGCTGCCAGACCTCCCCCGACGGCCCCCACTGCCTCTGCAAAAGGTCACCGCAGCCGAGCCAGCACTCTGTCACTAAAGAGTGCCCGGTGCTGACGACAAAGCCTCCTCTGAGGGCGGGGTGGGCATGGACCGCAGGGCCGGCCCCTCACGGGTGGGGGAAGTCAGAGGCCAGCCGAGGGTCTGGTGCTTTGAAGGCGCTGGGCTGTGATGTTCCTGTTTGGGTCCGTCCTGTGCCCCTCAGCAGACGGGGGAGGGCGCACCTGCTCACCAGCGTCAGCTCCCTTCCCTGCCCTTGACGGCTCACACGGCCCTTTGCCCCTTTGCCTCTGTTGGTGCTATTTATTGAAGCGCGTCGTACATGAGAGTACACGAATCATAAACATGCAGGTTGGTGCACACCGCATCCAAATACAGCCGGGAATGCAGCACCCAATCAATCAAACACCGACTGCACCAGACCCTCCGGGGTGTCCTCCCGGCCCCGACTATCGGTTAACTTTGCCTGTTTTGGAACCTGATACGCGTGGACTCCGGACCCTTCCTCACTCAGCACTGAGGCACCCTCGCGGACGCACGCAGCGGGCGTTAACGCGCAGGTCGCGTGGGCGTTTGGGTGGCCCCCGTCTGTCACAGACACTGCTGCTGGGTAACACACGGGTGGGACCGCATGGTCAGAGGCACACCTTCAGCTTCGGTAGATTCCGCCAAACCGTTTTACACCCTGGTGGACCCGTTTGCCTGTTTCTGGCCGTGCACGAGTCCCCCACCCGCCACGTAGAGGAGGGTGGAAGGAAGGGCCTCGCCTGGGCTCCACAGGAACCAGGGCGCCCCACGTCCTGGTGGAGAACCCCAAAGGGAGCAAAGGGTCCCAGGGCAGGACCATGAGGCAGAGCCACGGTGGGGGCAGTGCTGGCATCGCTGCCCTGAACCCTGGTGTCTCTGTCACGTGAGTCCCAGGACTCCCTGGCCGCCGGGCGAGCAGTGTCCTGCCTCTAGCTTACATGTCATCACGGCTCCATAAATGAGGCCTTTGAGATTGCTGCGCCTCCCCAGACCCAGCGCCCCCAGCCTGAGACTTCAAAGGCCAGGAGAACTGGGCGGCCTTTGCCATGAGACCACAGCCCTCTTCCTGGGGAGGCCTCGAGACTCCCTGTCTGGTTCTCACCCCGAGGGAGGGGGACAGCAGGTACAGCTGAGCTGCGATTGGTCACAGTCCTGGGAAACGGCCACGTGAAACCACAGCTAACCCTGCAGCCAGTCCTACCCACTCGACCTCCAGTGCCCCCGGAAGAAAGCAAGCGAGGACTGGCCAGAGACAGGTGGGGGGGGGACGGCCACCTCCTCAGAGGACATACCACATGAGACCACGTGCCGACCACTCATGAGGCTGTGAGAGCAGGAACTGTCTCAGTGCTGGGTCCCCAGCACCAGAACAGGGTCAGGCCCGCAGCACACGAAGGCTCACCACGTGAGGGAGCTCGTGGGAGCTGGAGCCTGAGGAGCTTCTGCCTGCAGAGCCCAGGGGCGCCCCTGTCTAGCCACGGCCACACCGGGTAGGCCTGCCTTCATGGGGGTCCCCCGATGGGGGTCCCCTGACAGCAGCCATGGGGAGTGCAGCCAGCGCCCCTGCCCCCTCCCCTCACCACGTAGAGATCTCAGGAAGACCTAGCCCAGAGCTGGGTCACAGGGTCTGGGTTCCAGGGTTGTCTAGTTTCCTTTAACGCAGGGAAAGGAGGGGCTTTTGTGCCCACCCTTTGGTGCCCATGCTGAAGACCTGAGGTGGGGTGTGACTTGATGGGAAAGAGCACAACCCATCAGCAATGCACGAGCAGCACAAGGCCTGAGTGGTCAGCTGAGCCTTTACAGCAGGTGCCTAGATGTGAGGGCCTTGGCTGTCTTCTCACCCCCATTAGACGGAGCAGCACGACAGAGCACTGGGTGGGCACCAGGCCTGGGGGGTGAGCAATTTCATCACCTCCTGGGCCCAGCCTTTGCTTCACTATCCCCAGGACACTGGCTCTTCATTTTAAAGTTGGATTCCTGGTTGCAAGATGGCTGCCATAGCACCACACATCACAGCCTCACCTAAATGTATTTAAGGTTGGAAGAGGTAGGGCGCCAAGATCTCCTTGCTTGCCTGTCATTTTCAGAGATCAATCCCCTTCCCAGAAGAGCCCCAGCAGACTGTCTTACTTGCTGAAGTTCATCACAGGCCACCCTGGTGGGGACCATGTGGTTCTAGGGCAGGCTCGGTCTCCGAGCTGGCTGTGGATGGTGGGAGGGGTAACCACGTCTGCAGGGCCCTGTCCTTGCCACGGGTGTTCAAGGCACAGAGGCGCCCCCGACTCGGGAACAGCTGGAAGGATGACCTCACAGGCCTCTGCAGTAGGTGACCCCACATCACGATCAGGATGCCACAGACTTCCTGGAAGATGGGCCGACGGACCAGGACTTGGGTGCATGTTGGAGATGGCTGGGTCACACTTCCTGCCACACTGACCGGCCTGGGGCCCCAAACGCACCCTGGAGCACACGGGCAGCCTCTGTGGGTGGAGGTCAGGGCTGGGAGGGTGCCCAGTGTACAGGGTAGCACGTGGGGCTCACAACCTTGGTGGCCTGGGTCATTCCAGAACCAAACAGGATCCTTCGTCACAGGCAGCCCGTGTGGTTCTGAGCTGTCACTCAAGAGCACCAGGTCCCACCCCTTCACCCTCCCCAGCCTGCGGTCCGTTCACCCGTGGATCAAGTGCCCCCCAGTCTCTGCCACGTACACCCCCCAGAGCTGCCAAGACGAGCGTTCTTTCCAAAACACACCTCTCGGCCTCCCCACCGACGGCGCTCACTGAAGCGAGCATGGATTCTGGCTCTGCGATGCCCCGGGCCAGCAGCGCAGCGGCGGGGAGGTCCTGCCCAGGGTTGGGGCTCTGCCGTGAGTGGCCGCGGGGCACGCTCCGGGGGAGCCTTGGGGGGTGTGAGGATCTGGGGGCGCCGACCGCAGCGCCGGGAAGGAAGAGCTCACGCCGGGCAGAGCGCAACCCGTTCACGTTTATAGAACAGCAGAGGCAGGTGGACAACACAGCAGCACTTCTAGGTCGGGGACCTGGCCGATCCGACCAGCACACAATCAGGAACATAACTGCACAGCGCTGGGGCCCCGCCCGTGCCTCAGTCCCACTCGTCGCCCTCGAGGTGGTCCTCGCGCGGCACCTCCAAGTCGTGGAAGTGGAAGTTGGCCATCATGTCCCGCAAGGCCAGCATCAGCCTGTTCAAGCCCTGGTCAAGGTGTGGACCCCCGGCCCCTCCGTCCTCTGGCCGCTCCCCCTGCGGCAAAGAGACTCGTCTGAGCCGCGCCTGCCAGGACGAGCCCCCGCCCAGCCCCCCGCCCCGGGACCCGACACCCGGTCTCAGGCTGGCGGCCCCCACGTGCTGGGCTCCACGTACCTCCACGGTGTAGTTCGGCAACAAGGAGCGGAAGAAGAGGGCAATGGTGTTTCCATGGCTGACGGGGCTGAGCCTGGAAGGGGAGTCAGGACGGTCAGAAAGGCCCTGGCGGGGCCACGTGGGCGGCCCCCGCGGCGGCTGGGGAGAGAGGGGGCGGGGGCGGCAGGGGAATGGCTCAGGCCCGAGGTGCAGGGGGTCCAGCATGGGGCTGGCCTTCGGAACGTGGCCAGTTGAGTGGAGAGTGGGGCCGCTGCAGCCAAGCCCCACTCGCTCTTGAGAAAAGCTGTTTCAAAGTGTCCTTCGCTCAGAGTTGAGGAGTGGAGAGAAGATTCTAGGGCATGCGTCGGGGGGGGGCCCTCCTGGACTTTCCGGGCGCCTGGAGCCAGCACAGCACCCAGCCATCCTCAGTGTGACCACGCCCAGCACGTCAGCTTGGTGTTGAAGCCACAGACACTGATCATTAATAATTTTCATCTTAACCTGTTGAGAATTTAACTGGGGACTATATTTCCCCGTGAATGTGCACTCTTAACTTTTATAATTCAGCAGAGAATAAAAAGGACTTCATTCTACAAAGTACGTCCGCCTGAAGCCTGGAAACGAGAAAGTCTGTCTGTGACTCTCCCAGGTCGGTGACTCTGTGACCACGGGCTCTACGTGAAGTAAAGCAATTACTTAACGTAAAGCTTTAAAGGCCGGAAGGAAAGGGGGAAGAAAGCATTCGTATGAGCCGATTCTGAAGGCAGCCTGCAGACTCGGCACCGCGGTGCCCGCCCCTGCTCTCCTGGCTGGGCCTCGGGGCCTTCTGCGTCCCGGCCTGACTGCCAGACACTCGTCCCTGGCGGGGCCTCCGCACAGGCTGAGGCTCCTGCTGGACACCAGCCGCCTTTCACATGTCAGGCTCACCCGCTGTTTCCTCGCAGGTTCTTACTGCAGTTCTGATTTTACATGTGTTGCCGGATTCTACAACTGCTTCCTACCCTATCTCCACCACTTGCTCCCGAACCTGACAGAGGAATGGCCTTAGATGGACAAATAAGTGAAAACACATGGCCTGCAACAGCTGATCCGTGACCCCAGATCACCATATTCTCTGAGGGCTGGACTCTGAGGCAGCAAGACCCCCCCGAGCCCCAGCACTGACCTCGGAGCCGTGTGGGCAAAGGAGCAGGGCAGGAAGTACCTCTCCGGTCTGACGTAGGAGTAGATGGTATCCAAGGGAGGCAAAGGGTCATAGCCCAGCACAGACTGCGTGCTCACATCCTTCAGAAAGGCAGAGGGCAGAGGGGCGACTTTCAGCCGATTCCACTCTGCACGAGGCCTTTCTGCTGGGAGTGGGGACGGTCTGACGGAACGGCCCTTGTTTGCGAGGCTGCGTTCCCCGTACTAAAAGCCTGGGCGAGGGGGAGAAGGGCCCCTCCTCCAGCAGGACGCTCATCCGGCCCGCTCAGAGGACTGGGATGAGCCCAGGGACCGGCGCGGGTGTGGGAACCACAGGACCTCCGCTCACACGTGCTGTGACCGCCCTGCAAAATGTCAGGGCCTCACTCCCAGGTTGCCAGCTACCGGCCTCGGGGCTCCGAGTCACCAGGTCACCGCTCTGAGCCCCATAAGGTCACGGAAAGCTGCAGGCTCAGCTCTGCCTCTCAGAACGCGAGTGTCTGTGAGGGGAGGGGCCTCTGCCCGTGACCCCAACCCGGGGGCAGAGCTGCCGGCAGGAAGAAGCCCGAGTCCAGCCTGCTCCCTTACCGGAGGTAGGGCGGCAATGGCTTCCTTGATCTCCGACAGGACCACGTGGCGGTGGATGTTTCTGGGTGCACGCTGGTACAGCACCTTGCGCCTAGGGCCCAGGGAGACGAGGGGCAGTGGTGGAGGCGGCCACAGCCCTGCGCCGCCCGCAAGATGGGCCTGGTCCTGAGAGCAGTGCCCACACCCCGGCCCCAGGCTCACCTGTTCTCACACGCCTCCACGGCAGGGTCCCCGGCGTCCACCGCCTGCAGAACCTCGTGCACGTTCTCCTCCAGCCAGCTCATGGTGGCCGGCTCCTTCCAGAGGAAGTGGGACCTCCCGAGGTACAGGCTTACCAGCTGGCTCAGGGCAGGGGGCTGGCTGTGGGCAGTGGGGCCTGTGAGACCCCCACGGGCCCAGGCTCCACGCGCCCGCCGGTGCCTGTGGGCATTCAGGGCGTGCTGGCGACCTGGAGGGGAAAGAGGCTGCCCAGAGGGGGCTGCCGACAAGGGAAAGGGACCCCGAGGCAGGGCACACAGGCATTTGCTTCTGTGCAGCGTCCTTACTAAGAACAAGTTCCTCGATCAAAATCTAAACACGAGGAGAACGCAAACACCCGTGCGCACAGACGCCGGAGAGCCCGCCCCGGTCTCCTGACCGGGCTTGAGGTGGCTGGCTCCCAAGTCCCACGTGTTTCTTCACGGTTTACGAGAAATTTTAAAAGGCAGCAGGTGCCAATACAGGCGTCTGAACCACACTCACGGCTGCAAGGACGTTACAGCCCCAGTGCCCCCGCTGTGTCCAACAGGCCAGGCTGATGCCCACATGGCCAGGGCCCCAGAGCCCCTGAAGGGAGGACAGTCCCGCCACCCAGGCCCGCCCCCTGCCCAGGGCGCCCACCAGTCTGTACCTTATCTCGGCGTCAGGTCCGAAGAAGCGGTGTGCGGCCACGGTGGCGTCGGGGCGCACGCTGCAGTACTCGAGCAGAGGCATGAGCACTGTAGGGGAAGCAGGACCGTCACGCCCGCAAGGCCAGGGCTGAGGGGCAGGGGAGGCCGCTCTCCCACACCAGCCCAGGGGCCCCTGCCGCCACGGAGGGCTGTCCGTCCCGCTGCCCTGCGGCCCCACCTGCACCCGAGGGGACTCACGCAGGAGCCCTGAGCACGTGCACTGGATGCTCTCATCATAGAGAAGCCCTGCCCCAATGCTCTCCCAGGGATGGGCTCCACTAAAAGCCACGGGCCTGACAGGGAGCTTCCTGGATGATGGAGGTAGACTCTGGGTTGGTGAGCAGGCCCTGCTGGCGGCCACAGCCCCCCGTGCAGGGCCTTAACACCCCATCAGGGGCCTCGTCGGGAAGGGCCAACACGGCTCAGAGCCGGCCACGCAGCCCCTGTGTGGATGGAGCCCAGCTGAGATGATAGGGAGGGGCTGGCTGAGGACGCTGTCTGCCGGGAGCCCCGAGCGACCAGGCGTCACCCCGGCTGCCCACAGGGAGGCTCACCGCCAGGGATGGAGCCCGAGGGCCCAAGCTGCACGGCCCAGCCCCTGCGGAGCTGCACGCGGTCCTGACCCCAGCCCCACCAGGGCCTGAGAGGGCAGTGGGCTCCTCTCTCAGGTCACAGACCCTTTGAGAATGTCGCCCAGCACAGGGGCCGTGAGCCCTCTTCCCGTCCACACACCCACAACTTTAGGGGCCCATGTTAACCAGCAGGTCACCCGAGAGGACCCAGGACGAACCTAACTCTGAGCTCCTCACCCCAGTGAGAACTGGGACTCGAGGACGAGGACAGACACCCACTTTGCTGACTTGGCCCCTCCTGGCCCCGTTTTCTCTCACACCCAGCCCACCGCCAGAGAAAATGCGTCTACTTCAGGTGGTAAGTTTTACTTGAACTGTTAATATCTAAGGACACCCTAAAACCTCCAGGTGCTCTGACAGCAAAGTTAGCGCCTGAAGGCCCCGCTGGAACATGCATCTTCCCAAGAGCTTGGGACAAGCGCTGGGACCCATCCGTGCCCGCGGGGGGCTGCGGGGACACACCCACCTCCAGGGAACATGATGAGCGCCTGCTGGATCAAGAGAGAGGCCTTCTCCCTCGCAGAGCTCAGCTCCTGGTCGGGGAGGTCTGCCTGCTGACTCAGCAGGAAATACGCCAGCGGCACAGAGAAGGCGAAATTTGGGAGCTGGGACAGGTTCCGATGAGCCTACAAGGGGTTTGGGCGTTTCAAGGTGGTGCAGACGAGAAAGGCAGAGCTCACGGGCGCCTGGATGTCCCTGGGTGAGCTGTGCCCCTTCTCCGTGCACAAAAGGCAAATAAAAGGACCTGGGGGTGTGCGGTCAGACCCAGGCCAGGTGGGCGGGAAGAGTGGACGCCCACCTTCCAACGGCTCAGCGTCAGGCAGGGGCCGGGGTCCTCTGGGGGGTGGGGCCGGCCCACCTCCACGTCTGCTCTCGCCTCCCTCCCCACGCCTACATCGCAGATGCACACGACACGATGCTCTGTCACGTGACAGCACGTGGAGTCCCAGCCCCGCCTGGAGCCCCGGCCCCTCCCCTGGCGTCCCTGCTCCACCTGGAGCACCGGACCCTCCCCGTGGAGTCCCAGCCCCGCCTGGAGCCCCCGACCCTCCCCTGGCGTCCCAGCCCCGCCTGGAGCCCCGGCCCCTCCCCTGGCGTCCCTGCTCCACCTGGAGCCCTGGACCCTCCCCGTGGAGTCCCAGCCCCGCCTGGAGCCCCGGCCCCTCCCCTGGCGTCCCAGCCCCGCCTGGAGCCCCGGCCCCTCCCCTGGCGTCCCTCACACCCACCTCCCACTCCTGGAAGAGGCGGATCAGGTACTCGTAGCTCCGTGCCCTTAAGGCCAGGTGGTCGAGCAGCAGCAGCATGCACAGGGGGTCCTCGTCCGGCTCAAGGCTTCCGGAGGCAGCACGGCGAGCAGAGGGAGACAAAACCCACAGTGGGCCGGCGCGGACGCCCACAGGCCGTGGCCCGGGAGGGAGGGGAGCGGGCGGCAGCCCTACCTGAGGATGAGCTTGCAGTACTCCAGCGCCGTGCGTGGGCAGCCCCGCTTCTCCAGGAAGCTCATCTGCTTGTAGAGGGCCAGGTAGAAGCTCCTAGACCCAAGACAGTTCCTCGTGAATGAGAGCACGGCAGGCAGCAGAGCACGTCGCCTGGCGCCTCGTCCGGCACTGCGTCCACCCTCTGCCCGCGGGCTTCGCCGGCATTTCCCGTGTGGCCTAATCAGCGTGAACGTTCGCCAGGGTCCTGTCTGCAGAGAAGGTGACTCTGCTTGTTGTTTGCGGTCACATGTGTGTGCACGGACAAAAAACCAAGCCTATTTGTTCGTGGAGATCTGCATCTTCTTGGGCATTTTTTAAAAAAACTATCCTTTAAGGGAAGAGAGTTAGAATCTGCTGCCGTGTCGACCGTCTAGATCTACCCTGGTGGGCCGCCGCTTTGATCAGCGGCTCCTGCCCTGTTAATGCCTGGGAGCGCTAGTATTTTATAGCATCGCAAAGAACTAAGAAGTTCATCGGAGAGACAAAGCTCACACAACTAGAAGCAAGAGAGAGAATTCGGAGCCCACACGCCCTGCACACAATCTGTGCAGTGGGGGTCACTGTGCCCTGGGGCCCACGACAGCCCCCAAGCCGGAGAACACATCCTACAAGGGACACGACCCAGGACGGCCGGAGACCACGGGGGGTGGGGGGGTGGGGGCGCCCGGAGTGGAGAGCGTGCCCAGGCCCGCAAGGCCCTGAGGAGCAGGCGGTGGGTGAGAGGCTAGAGGCTGAGGTCAGCAGTGAGGCCGCGGCATCCGCTCAGGCCTGCGCTGCTGAGAACGGGGGCTTCGGGGCAAGAGAGTCTGCAGGAAGAGGGTCCCACGGGCGTGCGTGACAGGAACACGGTGGGGTTGCGTTCACGCTGCTGCCCGCAAGGCGTTCCCGAGGATCCCAAACGCGTGGGCTGCGGACTGAGTCCAAACACGCAGGGAAACACGACTACAGGTCCCATGGCGGTGAGGTGGCTGGCGAGGCTCCCTCCTAACATGGACAAATTTAAACCCCAGGCCAGCCTGATCCGTCCACCCTCAGGTCCAGCCCTCCTGCATTTAAGCTTTAAACACAGCACGAAGCCCTGGGACCCCAGCGGGACCCCTCGTGGACAGTCCCGTGGCACCTGCCCCCCGTGCGCCCACCCTAGCACCCACGTCACCTGTGACGCCTACGACACACTCGCGAGGGAAGATGGTGTGCGCCTATGAACGCTGGGTGGCCGACTCACCTGTTCTCGGGCCTGCGGTAGTCCAGCCGGCAGGTCCCGCTGGTGAGGCTGAACAAGGGGTGGAAGGCACACTCCATGCTGTACAGCGCGCGCTCTGCAGGCGACAGACACGGGGCGGCTGTCAGCCTCTGCGCGGTGGCTGCAAACCCGTCCTCTGTGGCTCCTGAGGAAAGCTCCAGAAGGGAGGTGGCCACGAGACTAGGAGTTGGAAGGTGACGGGCGAGGACGTGCCCACGGGGATCACGTCAATCACAGAGGTGTGACCTGGCCACGCCCGCTCCGGCCGGAGGAACCACATGCCTCCCCTGAAGCCCACGCACCCCCAGGGGCTGATCTTCAGGAGCCGAGGGTGGAAACAGGCCACGAGACGTGGACCATACATCCTCACAAAAGGAATGACGTCCTGACACACGGCTCACACAGGTGAACACTGAGAACATCACGGTAAATGACAGAAGCCAGGTGGAGACGTGTGTCGTGATTCCATTTACAGGAAAGTCCGGAGACAGAGGGCGGACCGGCGGTTGCCAGGGGCTAGGGGAGGCGGGTTTCTTTCGCACATGGTGGAAGTGACCCAGAAGCAACACGGATGAGGCTGTACGAGTCTGCATATACTAAAAACCAAGGAACTGTAGGCTCTAAAGGGGCGAATTTCACGGTAGATGAATTTTATCTCAATAAAGCTGTTACTTAAAGAACATCCTGGCAAACCCACCACATCCCCAACAGCTGAGGTGGGGCCGCCCGCTAGGCCTTACCCACGAGGTCCCGCGCCATCTCCTGGTCCTCCTGGAAGCGGCAGGCGTCGCTGAGTTGCAGGAGCGAGTCCACGTGATAGGGGCTGGTCTGCAGCAGGACCTGTGAGGCAGGAGGAAGCTGATGGGACGAGGCCCAGGAAGGCCCCGGCCCCACCTCCGGCAGCTCGGCTCGCGCCGCGCCTCCACGACCCCACAGGGTGCCCGCGCACCACCATGTTGTTGGGCTCCATGGACTCCACGGCGGCCAGGAACCTGTGCTGCGTCTGCTGGTACTCTTCACTGTGCTCAAAGGCGAAGGCTGAGCGGCCTTTCCTAGACTCTAGCAGCCGCATCGACAGACCTGGGGTGGTGGGGTGCCTGCGTCAGGATGCCCAGGGCGGGCTGCCCGCAGCTTGGGCCGCACCAGCAACACGCGCCTCCACACCTTTCCTGCGGAGACGTGCCTCCCCCCAGGAGCGTGGGCGGAGCAGCGGCACCCCAGGACAACAGGGAGGGGACACGCACAGCCCGCCCCCCCCATCCGGTCAGCGCCAGACACTGTCTGCTTAGAGCCATGATGCAGGCGGGCGTGGGACAGGGCGCAGGGGCCACTGCCAGGCCTCGAGACGACAGGGACTGCTAAGCCACGACGTCCTCTCTCTGCTTCTTGCGCTGACTCTGGGTGGACGGGGTCCAGGGTCTTCTCAGGAGCCTGACAACTTCATCTCCCTTCGTCACCTTCAGGAGACCGGTCAGGGTCCCGGACGCCCCTGGCGACACCCTCCTAAAGGCCCCATCGAGGGCAGCCCTACAGGACCCCATGGCAATGAGCCCCTCTCTCTGCCTGTGCTCAGGGGCCGCTGCTGGGAACATGGGAGTGAAGGAGAAGGAGGGTGAGATGCCCACTAGGGCCATGGCTTCCCGTGTCCTCGCTGAGCACAGGGGGTCTCGCAGGGCATCCCAGGCCCCGGGGCCCCCTGATCCTGGATGCCACACAGCCAAGCCCCCCCGGCAGGGCATGACCCTGCACCCAAACCTTTCTGCACTGCTGCTGGTTTTCTTTAAATTACTAATTTAAATTATTAAACGAATGTTAATTTTCTTTAAATTATTAATTATTAAATCACTCTCCAGTTTGCAACAACATATAAAATATCACCGTTCACAAACGAACTTGATTGCTTCCTATGGCGTAGGAGCCACAGCACAAAGGAAGAAGGTGGAGCAACGCGGATTGCACATGGCCAGGAAAACACACGGCGGGTAGGGTCTGTGCCCAGACAGGGGGCTCCCCCCAGCCCCACGCAGGGCCCTCGGCCGCACACACGCACGCTGGCTCTGCACACGCAGAGGCGTGGCCCTGCAGCCCCGCGCCCTCACCTGGTTTGGTGTACCGGGGCCAGGCGCTCTTAGGGGTGGTCAGCCACGTACACTTGGGGTACACGCGCTGTCTCTGCCGCGGCCTGAGGAGAAACGGTACGGCTTTACCTCCGTGCTGCCGGACCCTTGCGGGCAAGGGCAGGACAAGGACAGAACGCAAAGCGCCTTGACAACGGCCGTCACCCTGCCGGACGAGACGGCAGACTGTGATCCGATCAACCGAACCACCACGGAAGAGGGAAGAAAAACAGGAAACCCGTAGTCCAGCAAAACGTTAGGAAAGGGAGAAAAGAAACAGAAGGTGAGAACCTAACGTGAAGACGACAAGGTGAGAGCGAGCCGGCGGTGACCCGCGGACACAAATGAGCTGCCTTCCCATGGACAACGCGGCTGCGCGGGGCAGAGGGCCCTTCTCATCTGCCCTCTCAGGAGGCCCCACCCCGACAAGCAACGGAGATGGGGCATCAGCAGCAAACACCCACACACTTCTGGAAGAAAGCCAGCCAGACACAGGAGCACGAGCGGGCAGCGGGGCCGGCCCAGCTCCCTCCCCCAGGCTCGGTGCCGCGGCTCTCTCATTCGGGGGTCTCTGCTGCAGGTGCGAGCCCCTCCCCACAGCCGTGGTCACACCAAGGGCTTTCTGCTCTATCACTGATGCTTTATTTCTTGAGCTGAGTAGTGGCCAAGTGGACCCATGTATATTACACTGTATATCTTTTTTGATAGTATGAACTATTTCATTAAGAAAAAAATTGAGTAAAAATCTGGATTGTGTTAGGAATGGCATGAAATAAAAGTAAAAAACTGCAGGAGAAAAAACAACTCTTCAAGAAAACCATGGTCAAAATCTGAAGGAAACTAAAATGTGGGATGATTCTGGGTAATTGGTAATTGTGAAAAAAAGGAGAATTAACTGGATGCTCAGAACTGTCCTGTCTGGAATCCCAGGGATGGTCCAGCCCTGCAGTGAGCCGTCCATGCAGAAGAGGCTGCCACTGGGAGGTGGGGCACCAACGGGGGAGCAGACACCAGCGGCAGAGGAGGTCCAGATGGGAGGACCCGGCAGAGAGCAGCACACACGGCACCTGGAGATCCCGAGGGGACGAGGAGGGACCACGGCTTCTCAAGGTAGCCCATGCACAGGACTTCATTGTTTAAGGAAGGAAACGTGATAAACAACAACTATAGTAACACTGCGAAAAACAGTAAGTGCAGTTACGATGAACTAACTACTAGTAATAAGTGTAATATGCACAGAAATAAGACCAGGCGAACATGTATAGACAGACCAGGCAGACGCAAAGGAAGCGAGGGCGGGTTGGGGTGGGAGGTCCAGCCCAGGGCAATACAGGTAAAAAAGGGGACCGTTTTGAGTTAAAGTGTTTTTCATTAATATTCCAAAAAAGAAGACAAAGTCAGAGACCATTCTGTCCTGAGTAACTTCACACCAAAAATAAAAGCAAATTATACAGCAAATGCAATGAGAAATACAAGGAAAGTGTGAGCGAATGACATGAAAAAATTCCTCAACCTCACTCAAAATCAAACAAATAGAAGTCAGGGGCTTCCCTGGCGGCCCAGCGGTTAAGACTCTGCACTTCCACCGCAGGGGGCATGGGTTCAACCCCTGGCTGGGGAACCAAGATCCCTCATGCCACCTGGCACGGCCAAAACAAAACAACAGAAGTCAAAAACGTGGAGACTATACAACAGTGTAAAACAACTACACCCCAATTCAAAAAAGACCAAAAACACAAACACACGGAGACTATTCTTCGTCTTCACATTATGACAGACTTGAAAGCCTCCTACACCTGCCAAGGATCCGAGGAGGAAGCAGCACGCAGACGGGGGGCAGCGGGTGACACCCCTCCCGGGCACCCTTGCGCCAAGTGCCAGCAGGCACTGCAGCCAAGTGCACCCCGACACCTGTGCCCGGGGCGCCTGCTCCCCCCATGCTGCTGGCGCTGCTGCTGCTGGCACAGTAGTGCAGGGTAAATGGTGCTCAGGACCCAGCCTGCAAACCAGGCGTGTGAGAGATAGAAGAACCCTACGGCCCCAGGAAACAAGACATGTGCACGGGGCCCAGGACGCGCAGCAAACAGCCTTGAAGGGTCATCTGTGGGAGGCAAGGGCGACGGCTCGGAACTGCTTGAATAAGCAGCTCTTTTTCATAAGCCTCTGCCGAGGGAAAGCTCCCACAGTCGGGGCTGGGCCCTGCGAGGGAGCAGCCCAGGCAGAAGAGCCCCCTTCCCACGGGAGGTCTGGGATCCCCATGCCCCGGATGCTCCCGCGGCGCTGACTGCACGGCACCAGCCACCAGAACTCACGTTCACGAAGGTCAAACTTATCGCAAAACCCAAACCCCACATCGGTATTGCTCTCAACCGAAAAGCAAAAATGAATCTGGCTAAGATTTCAAGGCCAGAAGCTCAAACTTCAGAATCTTTGTAAAACTAGGACTCTCGGGGGAGAGCAGGCGGTGCGTGATGGAGCCCGACACCCACAGACAAGGCCACGCGACTTCTCCTCGACTCCCCTTCGGGTCCCGTGGGCTTCCTTTCTCACTGTGGCTGTAAACACCCTCCCTTCCCTTCCCTCAGCTGAGAACACAGCAGTGTTGGTCTTACCTCTGCTCCCCCAGGACGGCTCGGGCACCAAAATACCTTTTCAGTTCCGTGTCTGGATTCAAGTGTCTAGAGAATTGAAAATTTTACAGAGAAAAATGAAATTGAGTGTGTTAACAACGCTCCTGAGAATGTCAGAAAGTCACATAAGGACCCAGCATGGAGAGCGGCTCTCCAGCAGGCCTGATTTCTCTGCAACCACACGGCCCGTGGCCGAGACCGGCCACCACTCGCCAGGCCGAGTCAGAGCAGCGTGAGCCCAGGCACGAGATCGAGGGGTCTTCACTGCCTTAGGAAGGAAGGTGGCTGATTTTGAATGCTGGCAACAGTCTGCGGTAGGGACAGGGTTTCATTAAGCACCTACAGGGACAGGGGGTGGAAAATTCACCCCCGAATGGCAGCTTTAATGCAGCTCAAGAAAGAACGTTCCCAGACACGCAGAGCTAGAGAAAGGTCCTGGAAGGTCAGGGCTGCCCCGTCCCCTCCCCTCTGTCCCCGAAGACGAGCGCTCCTCACTCGGCGAAGCCACACCTGTGCTCCACGTACAGGACATGCTTCTTGGCACTCAGTGGGGGCGGGCCTGGGCGGCTGGAGCCGCTGGCATCCTCAATCCTCTCCAGGATGCGGTCGATGTCCTCCAGCCCATTCTCCTGCAAGTCCCCAAATGACATGTTCACTACCACACTGACTTGCTGACTTTATAAGTAACCATCAATAGCAAGAGTTACTCTTACAAAGAACAAGTATTATATTGTGTTTCCTTCCTGAAAGACAGTCCAATCTGAACACCCTGTACTGCACGTACATTTAGAAAAAAGAAGAGATGCTTCGTAAGAGGAACAGTCAGAATCACAGACCAGGAAGGGTCTCTGCCAACGGAAGAGCATCATTTCAGACGTTTGCTAGAAAATGGAAAGCACGGAGATGGGCTCTAACCCTCAAGGATCGAAGGGAACAAATTTGGTAATTTCCCCTGACCTCTGAATTAGTCAAATAAAATATCAAGAAAAAACGAAATGTTCTCAACACCACCTCAAGAAACATTCCGAAAAGAACACAGAGAGCAAATCCACCAGCCACACATACCGAGCTTTCTCCTGCAGCGTTTTTCTTATTTTTCTGTTTCCTTTTCTTCTTGCGGAGTTTGCCACTTGTATTAGACTGACAAAAGAAGCTCATTTCGGTCAATGGAAAGACACAATGACGTCTTAAATCCAAGAACTAGAGCAGCCAGCTGCAGAGGGACAGCCAGCTGCAGGAAGACAGAGCAACGGGCCCACCGCCCTGCCGTCCACCTTCTGAATGTCCTATGAACACATCCACTTCTCTCCAGCAGCTGACACCTCCCACTGGTCTCCCTGACTCTGGCTGGCCCCCACCTTTCTGAGGTCTCCCTGACCACTCACGGGGTCTGGACCCTCCGCCCACCTGCCCTCCGCTCTCACCCGTCACCGTGTCAACCACTCTCTGCCACACTCAGCCGGCCTGGAGCCCAGGGCTCCGCACCGCAGGCCGCCACACCTGTAGTCCCCCCACCTCAAGGCCGCTCGTGCCTTCCCCCGGCCACCACCTTCCATCAGTGTGAAGGTCCTCGAGGAAGCCCCCCGGCACCCCAAGACCAGTCGAGGGCCCAGCTGCACCAGAGGTCCCTGGGGGGCACAGACTGGCTCGCAGTGAGCACTTGCTGGGTGAGTGACAAAGAGCCTCCTACAGGGACCCCCTTCCTCACCGTGCTGCTCAGGTGCCACACCCAACCCTGACCTGGCCTATGTGTCTCTTCAAGGGCACCCACCAAGGGCCCTGGTCCACCCGGCCCGAGCTGCAGACACACAGTCGCAAAGAACACACCCGACCTGGGCAGAAGGGCACTCTCCCAAAACAGAGGGGGCAGGCCTCGTGCCAGGGAGACGTGTCTAGGGGACCCGGACTGTGGCCCCTCGCCAGCCGCCACCAGTCTTGAGGACTCCAAGCCAATCTGATAAGGGCTCCCAAGGAAGTCTGGGGGCAGCCGGGCAATTCACAAAATGGCCCTCAGAGAATGCCAACGGGGTGTGTAGGGGGAGCTGCACCTGCTCTGGGGGAACCGCCGCGTCCGTCACGTCGCCATCCTTCTTGGACTCTGAGTGTCCACGCTGGGCCCTCCTTTTGTTCCCCGATGCTGCGGCGTCAATGAGCAGACAGTCGGTCCTGTCCCCGTTCACCCCGGGCACCTCCTCGAGGTCCTCGATGTTTATCTGGAAACACAGACGGGCGAGCAAGGGCATTACGGGTGCGTCCTAGTCACAAATGAAAAGGTGACTCTCAGATGCACGCGTGTTGCAGGGAAAGGTGGGCGGGCACCTTCCAGGTCGCTGAGGTTGTAGAGGGAGGACCACAGATGTCCAGTAGCCCAGTGGCCACGACGCTCCCCTCTCAGCAGCGTGGGGCCAGGGCCACTTCAGTCATGGTCCCAGAGAACGCGGGGGCGCTGTGTGGCTACGGGATCTGTCCTCAGGGTGACATGATGAGGAATCCCACACGGGACAACTTCTCCCCCTACCAAGCACCACCCCAGAGTAAACACACACGCTCAGCTAATGCCTCACTCTTCCCTCCTCCCACCTGGACTCCGGCCAGCTGTTCTACACCAGCAGACAGGACCAGTGCCTGGGGGAAGACAAGGCCCAGGAGGTACTCAGTAACAAGAATGGTAACGCATCCATCAGGGGAGCCTTAGACAGTGGTGAACAGGGATGAACCACGCTCGTGTGCACACGCAGGCCTCAGGAACACGATGCAGAAAGGAAGGTCCCAGGAGACTCACACCCTCGCTCTGGAGGAGACGGGGCAGGGACAAGTCACGGGACAAGTTCTGGCCCTTCTGCTAGTAAATGAATCAGCAAACAAAGGAGGCGACATGCAGTACCAACACCACGCTTCACGGGCCAGATCAGAGGGATGCAATCTGGTTCACCGAGGTCCAAAAATAAATTTTAAAAACTACACAAAAGATTCAGAACATCCGAAAAATATAAAGCTAAAAAAATAAAAATAAAATCCACTCTAAACCCCAGAACCCTGAGATGATTTCCAAACAAAACTGGGGGGCTTCCCTAGTGGCGCAGTGGTTGCGAGTCCGCCTGCCAATGCAGGGGACACGGGTTCGTGCCCCGGTCCGGGAAGATCCCACATGCCGCGGAGCGGCTGGGCCCGTGAGCCATGGCCGCTGAGCCTGCGCGTCCGGAGCCTGTGCTCCGCAACAGGAGAGGCCACAACAGTGAGAGGCCCGCATACCGCAAAACAAACAAACAAACAAAAAACTGGGGCGAAGTCCTCAGCGACTGGCCACTGCCTGTCCCCGCGGGGCCCGGGGCTCTGACCTTAGTCTCAAGGGAAGGGACGCATGCACGTCTGTGCTCCCTGGTTTCGCATCTTCACCAGCGGAGGTTCCCACGCGGCAAGGATGAAGCTCAGGGCTGTGTGACGCCTGCTTGTCTAGCAAATTCACAGATCTTTTTCTGTAACGACAGCACCACGCAGACCGCGATGGGGACAGCACCGTGAGGCCAGGCCCCGCCGTGGACCTCGGTGCGAAGGGAGGAGCTGCAGTGAGGGCCCCGCGGACGGTTCTTCTCCACAGCAGGGGTCCCAGAGGAACAGCCCCACGCTTTGTCCAGCATTCAGCACTGGTGACGCCTCCCAGGGAAGCCCGGGACTGCTTTACTTTTATTAAGTCATGCTCACATCCTTAAAAAAAAAAAATTCTCATTTTTGAGCCCCCTGTGGAAGCTTGAGGTGTTTCCAGAAATTCCAGTTTATAAGGAGCTCCACGCCAAGGTCAACTTCAACGGACAGCAAAACTCTGACTCTTGCACGCAGGACCCTGCAGAGCTTTGGCAAGAGCTCTGGGAAGAAGCACGATTCGCTGCCACCCACGCTGCTACCCAAGCTGTCCAGCGTCCTGACGTCGATCTGACTTGCAATCCAGGAGCTGCCATGGTCATCAGTTTTGAGGTCCCAACGGGTCCCTATTTCCAGAGGGTCGTGTCTGCTGCCTGTGTGCTCTCTGGAATCCCCAGGACAAGGCACCATGAACCCTTCGGTGAGGACGGGGGAGGGGCTGGATCTCTGTTGGGGGGTAGGAAGCTTTTTCTTTAAAAAACAAAACCAAACCGTGGTACAATTGACATCTCTTGAAATGAATGTACAGGGCAAGTTTTGGCAGAGCTGTGTAACCTATACTCTTATCAAGAGACAAAACTCTCCTGTTATGCCAGAAATACAGGCCTCATTCCACCCCCAGCTAAGCCTCCTGCCGATGCTGGCGAACCCTAGGGTTTTCACCACTGTGACTTTGCCTGTCCCAGGACGCCGTGCCCGCACGGTCAGTGTCTTCTGAGTGCACGGCTTCTGAGGCTTGTCCCGCTCTTGTATTAGGCGTTAGCTCCTGGTTCCTGGTGACCCGTATTCCTTTGCATGGATTCTACCACATAAAGTTTATCCACTGGGAGTCTTTTGTTTCCGTTTTGGGGTTACTGTGGATTAAGCTGCTGTGAAGATTTGTGAAGTCTTCTGGGTAAGTGTTCACAAGTGGTTGCTGGGGTGTGAGGCGTCAGGTTTATGCTGAATTGCCAGGCCTGTTTCCAACGGTCGGACAATTTCATCCCCCGCCAAGGCTGCTGGCCCCAGCAGCCTTGAGCTGCTCTCATTTTGGCCATACTGGTGGGTGCACAGGGGTACTGTATTACGATTTTTTTATAATTTTTTAAAATAAATTTATTTATTTATCATTTTGGCCCCGTACACCTTAGTATCGAGCCCAAGACTCCGAGCAGGCTTCCGGAACTCCTTCTCTCCAGCACCCTCCCCCTTAACTCCAGCCACTTCTACAGACCCCACATCTGACCTGCTCCCTGGCTCAGCATGAGCTCCACGATCTGCTGGGCCAGCCTCCCTGTGCTCATCTCTGGAGAGTGTCTCCAGTCAGAAAGCCGGCACAGGGGGCTAGGGGACCTCGGACCTGCAGTGCTTGTGGTCTAATGTCTGCAAACAGTTCACTCATGCATTTTGCTAGTTTGATAGTTATTCAGGGCAAGAAGGCGGCTCGAGTACCAGTTATTCTGCCACGGCTAGAAGCTGAAGTCTTACTTTTGTTTCCATTCATCCACTGCTTGGTTTACTGAGAGATTGTTTTTGGCTCTGTAAAAATAAGCCTTTCGGGGACTTCCTGGCGGCCCAGTGGTTATGACGCGGCACTTTCACTGCTGGGACCGGGTTTGATCCCTGGTCGGGGAACTAAGATCCCACAAGTCACACGGTGCGGCCGAAAAAGACAAAACAAAACAAAAAACATCTTTCGTTTTAGGGCCCCTAAGAGTGCTACTGGAAAAAAAAAGTTATTTTTCCTATTAAAAGAGGGAAAACATTAAAACTTTACATTACTGAGGAAGTTCTTCTCTGGCGTGCAGTCGGGGATGACAAAGCCTCATCTTTCTACCACCTTTCAGTAGGTAGAAACTGGCACGGATGAGGCCCCCTCTGCTAAAGCTTTTCTCACAGACTTGAGGACAAAAGAAGTGATGTGACGTGAAGCTAACCTGAAGAATCTTAGAACATTATTGTAATCCACGACCAAATGTGCCCTTGAGCAGTGAAAAAATCTACAGGGGTTCCAATACCACCTGTTACCAAATGCGTTTGTGAATGTGAACCCAGGGTCTGGCTGCTGCTGCCAGCAGAACCGGGCATCAAACATGAAGATGACCCATGTCCGCGAGTCGACGGTCACCAAACAACGTCCAGTTCTTATTCCAGTCAAACAAGAGCAACCTCATCAATGACGCTTTTACTTCGGAACAAGTTTGCTTTTATTTAATTACACAATTTAGATTTCTTCCAATCTAGATTTATTTCAGAGACTGGCCACTATATTGTACATGAAAACAGAGAGACATAAACATGTAATCTTCAGAAAAGAACAATCTTCCTCGCTAAAACTTTTCAATGATATAGAATAAATCCTGATAGTTTTTCTTTATTTTTTTTTTTATTTTTTGCGGTACGTGGGCCTCTCACTGTTATGGCCTCTCCCGTTGCAGAGCACAGGCTCTGAACGCGCAGACTCAGCGGCCATGGCTCACGGGCCTAGCCGCTCCGCGGCACGTGGGATCTTCCCGGACCGGGGCATGAACCCGTGTCCCCTGCATCGGCAGGTGGACTCTCGACCACTGCGCCACCAGGGAAGCCCAATCCTGATAGTTTTTAAAAGCTTATGTGGTTTTCTATCAGATTGTCAAAGTGGTCCCTGACCCCAAAACACTAATAAATTCTATTTTACAACACCATTTTTAACAGTTGCACAGTACGTTATGCTGCAAAACTCAAACTATACCCTTAAAACAGGTGCATTTATTACATATAAATTATATTTCAATAAAACCGATTTTCAAAAACCAGTCTGGATGAGGTAGGAAAGATGATTTCTAATCTAAGGCCAAGGAAACTCACCCAAGAGCCAGCAAAGAGGACAGTCCCAGCCATTAAGTCACAGAAGGGTGTCTTCCCACTCCCCAGGGGGAGAGGGGTGTACCAGCCCCTAGAAACGCCTCTAATCCACTTAGGGTCACACGTTTCTATTGACGTTCTTGGCTGTCAACACGATGTAATATCAACATTTGCTGAGTACTGTGCGCCTGGCATGGGCTAAGGGCTGTACACGTTAGTTCACTGACTCTTCGTGACAACCCCATGAGGTAAGTAACATCATCCCCAGGAAACAGGGGAGCCGACGTGTATGCTAGGAACCCTGTCCAAGTTCTCACAGGTAAGAAGAGGCGGAGCCGGGATGCAAAGCCCGTGTGCAGACGCTCACTCACACTCTGTCCTCAGAGGAAACACTGACTCATGCCGCGACCTCTCCGCACACCTACGAGAACAGACACTGTTCCGGGGGTGGGGATACGCGAGGGAACAACAAAGTCTCTGTTCTCACGCAGCTGATACTCTCCGGCAGTGGGGGCCAAGCAGCACGAGATAAAAAGAACACGTCGGTAACTTGTAGGGTTTGTTCTGTGATAACTTCCAGAGAAAAAGGAGAAAGATCAGAAGAACGGGGAGAGGGGCTGTAACTTTAAATCGGTGGGGAGGGTAAGCAAGACTCAGAAGGTGACATCTGAGCGAAGCCTGAGCGGGGGAAGCAACACAGGAACATGGGGTGTTCCGGGTAGAGGGGACAGTGGGGAGACCTGCGTTCCAGGCCTGTGGCTGGAGCAGAGCGGGCAAGATCAGGGAGACATGAGGCGGGCGATCCGGGCCCTGGGGGGCTGTGAGAAAGGAGGGCTGAGAGCAGATGTGGGCCTAACAGGATCCTTGTGGCTGCTGCACCCAGACAGGCTGCAGAGGCCAAGAGGACGAGCGGGACCGGGTCAGAAGTATCCAGGCAGAGGCAACGGCCACACCGCAGGTGCTACACCTGCAGCCGCCCACGACTTCACCAGGGTTTGCATGTGGTGTGTGAGAGAAAAAGGTCAGGGGTATATTCCAGGCTGCTGGCCTTGGCAAGAGGAAGAGTGGAGCTGCCCTCGACAGACAGGGAAGGCTGGAGGAGGCAGAGAGGGCAGTTAAAGTCTGGACACACTGAGCCTGAGACGTCTGCGAGACACCTAAAGGAGATGATGTAAAGATGGCGTTTGAATCCACAGACTACGATGGAGGTCTGTGCAACACCAGGGTCCTGCCGGAGAGCAGAAGAGGATACGCACAGCACAGCACTCAGCAGGGGCAGCTGTTGGGTCCCTCTGACCTGACCGATACCACAGGGAGTCCAGAAAAGCACCTTTTCTCTCTATTCACACACAGAAGCACCTGCTTTTTTTTTTTTTTCATCTATCCCCTCACCCTGGCCCACTGTCCATCTATCCTCCTTTCTTCTTCAGAAGGAACGCTAACTTTGCTTCAGAGACAAACACCTGGGCACGGTTAAGTGTACAATTTTAGGGACTTCCTCAGCGGCGCAGTGGTTAAGAACCCGCCTGCCAATGCAGGGGACACGGGTTTGAGCTCTGGTCTGGGAAGATCCCACGTGCCGCAGAGCAACTAAGCCCGTGCACCACAACTACTGAGCCTGTGCTCTAGAGCCCGTGAGCCACAACTACTGAGCCTGTGTGCCACAACTACTGAAGCCCACGTGCCTAGAGCCCATGCTCCGCAATGAGAGAAGCCACCACGATGAGAAGCCCATGCACTGCAATGAAAAGTAGCCCCCGCTCGCTGCAACCAGAGAAAGCCCGCGCACAGCTACAAAGACCCAACGCAGCCAAAAATAAATATGTAAATAAATTTATTAAAAAAAAAAAAAAGAGCCCAGAACCTGGATTTCACTGTGGGTGTCACTTACTACCTCATTTGTACAATGGGGACAACATGACCTTCCCAGACCATAAGACACATGACATCGCAGCAGGGCCTGGAACGTGCAAACGTTTTCCAAATGAGTTACCATTGTTTAAGACTGAGAAAAAAAGAAGACTAAACCTGGAGGATGTCAGAATAAGGAGAAAGTACACTTGACAGACGGTCAGGGAAAACAGCCAACTTCAGCACAAACCCATTTCAGCCTGTTAACAAGTGGGATGGAAAGAAGCCTTGAGGGTTTTGAAAGAAGTCAAAAAATGACTGGAGGGCTTCCCTGGTGGCGCAGTGGTTGGGAGTCCGCCTGCCGATGTGGGGGACGCGGGTTCGTGCCCCCGTCTGGGAAGATCCCACATGCCGCGGTGCGGCTGGGCCCGTGAGCCATGGCAGCTGCGCCTGCGCGTCCGGAGCCTGTGCTCCGCAGCGGGAGAGGCCACAGCAGTGAGAGGCCTGCGTACCGGAAAAAAAAAAAAAAAAAAGACTGGAAAACCTAGGGATAAATGATGTGATGGGAGCACTGGGGAAAAACCGCCCATGTGTGGAGAGCCGTGGAAGCTGGGTGGGGGCCCGTGAAGGTTACTTGTACTGCTCTATTTTTGCATGTGTTTGAAATTTTCCATAATAAAAAATTAAAAACAAAGAAATGGCAAGAAACAAGGGAGCGGGGAGGCTCTGAAGAGGTGGCGGGATAGTCTGGAGAATTTGAAGACGGACTTGGTCCCGCTTCCAGCAGAAACTACAGGGTGAGGCTGCCTCTTACCTTGGAGGAACGTGGACAATCTCTAAACCAAACTACCAGACTGGCAGCCCACACGCCCCAGTCTTAGGATGGGCCCCTAACCTGCCAACTTCCTGTGAAGTTGGGAGCGGTTGCCAGACTAACAGACCTTACAGACGGCAGCTGGTGTTCTCCACGATCTTCACACCTACTGGTACTCCTCCAATCACTCGGCAACCGCGGTCGCGCCCTAGTGTGCGCCGGGCGCACGGTGCTGGGGACACACGGTGCGCAAAGCAGACACGCTACCTGCCGCTCGGGGCGGTCAAGGGAGCGAGAACGAGCACGTGCAAAATTACAGACTGAGGCCAGCACTACGGAGATGGGGGTGTGGGGGGGGTTGGCGTTATTTCTCTGTGCCAGACACCTGCTACGGGGACGCAGCGATGGGCAAGAGCGAGGCACCGAGTCCTGGGTTGTGAGGAGCAACCGAGATCGTTTGCGAAGGCCCTGCGACGGCACCGCGAGGGAGACACTTAACCCTGAAATGAGGATTGGCGACCCCAGACCCTGGGAGCGAAGCCTCGCCCACTGAGCTGAGGCCCCGCCCACAGACGGCAGGCCCCGCCCACCCAGCTGCAGCCAGGGCCCCACTTACCCCGCCCGCGGACGTATGGCCCCGCCCCCCACCGCAGCCCAAAGCCAACGTAGCCACGCCCCCGGCCTCAGGCCACCGCCCACTCCTTTCGCCCCGCCCCCCACTGCAGCCCAGACCCCAGTCGCCCCGCCCCGTGACGTCACGGACCCTCCTCGCATGCCGCCCCCACCCCGGGCCCTCACCCCGGGCCCCCACCCCGGGCAGCCCGACGCCTCACCAACTCGAACCGGTTGTTGACTCGGACGCCCTCCTTCCCTGGGCCCCGGGGGCGCCGGCCACCGGGCCCCCGCTTTGGGCCTTCTTCCACATCATCGTCATCGTGGAGGACAAACTGCAGGGCGCCGGGCCCAAGGGGCTCCTGGCCGCGCTGTTCCCCCCTCAGCCTCCGGAGGGCCCGGCGCGACATAGGACCCAACAGCCGCTGACGTCTAGAGACTGGCAGAAGGAAGAGCGGAAAAGAGAGCGGACAGCGCGCCTGCGCACTTAAGGCGCGGTGGCGCGAGTCTGGCGTGTCGCGTCTGCGCGCTGCGGCCTTCCGGAACTTCCTCTCTGTCTGCGATGGCATCAAAGAAGGCGCAGGCACTTCCGGGCGAGTTCTCGCGCGATTTGGGCGGTGTCTTCGGGTTTTCTGGAGGCGCGCCAGCGAGACACGTTTGGACGGCGCGGGGCTCCGAGCCTCCAGTAGCGAGTGCGGGCCGGCGGGGCGGGGACGGGGGCGGGGCGGGGGCGGGGCGGGGCGGCAGCTGGGGGCGGGTCGCGGAGGGGTGCGCCCAGCCGCTGCAGGCCGCCTCCAGGGGCTGCCGGCGAGGCAGTTCTGTCCTCATTAAAAGTAGGCGCGTCCAAGCCGAGGAGCTTCCCAAAGCTGCGGATCTCGACCCCCCTCCCACGGCAGGCTGAAACCGACCCTTAGGGTACGCCCTGGGCGTTTGCTTTTTGTCGTCATTAGTGCGTCCCAGGTGATTTTCCTGTACATCTAGGTGTGGGAATCCGTGGTCTAAGGTGGAGGCTCGCCACCCTTACCGTGTGTCGTCATCTCCTGGGGGGATTTTTACAGTGAAGGTCGAGGACTCATCCCTAGAAATTCCAATGTGGGGTCTAGCATTGACATTTTTAAAAAAAGGTCTTCAGGAGTTTAGAGTGTACAGGCAGATTGAGAACCCCTGCTAGGGCAGGGTGGTCTGGTGTGGGGAAGGGGCCCTCCCACCCAGACGGAGGAGGGTCGCGGACGACCCTCACTGTGGCACCAAGCCCTGTCCTGAGTTCTTACCTGGCCGTGGAAGGTAGACGTCCTCACCTTTATGGGTAAAGAAACTGGGACTCAGAGAGTAAGGAAATGGCCCAGGTAGAATGTGGGTCTGCCTTTGTGTCTGTGGTTCCAGAGCTGAGATGAGGAAGGCTGCTGGCACAGCCCCAGAAGGGAAGCAGGTGTGTGTGCCAGTGCTCGCACTGCTGGCCTGGCAGCCATACTGGTCACCGGGATCTTGAACTGCTTCACGCTGGCTGGCACGTGGCTGCTGCCTCACACACACACACACACACACACAAAATCCAGCCACTAAGCCTCACGCTCAGCACATACAGGATCTCCAGGGCACCATCCTCCTAAAAACTCTGATTGTTCAGGGATCAGGCTAGTTGTTAGATAGATTCTGTGTCACTGCTGTTCCAAGGTGTGACCAGCTTATGCAGGCTTACCGCCTCACCTGTGGGTGGAGACGAGGGGAGTGTCACCAGGAGCTGCCTCCTGCCCTGCCGTCTGTTAAGTTGGCAGCCGGGGGGTTGTGAGGGGTGCCTCTCCCTGGGCTCCCGAAGGCCCGTTCCTCAGCGAGAAGCTTGGTTGTAAACAGTTCTAGAGCGGGCGACCTCCATCCGTCAGGATCTAAATTAGGCGAGTGGAGGCAGGGCTGGGCTCCCTGGGCCAGCACTGCAGCTTTCTGCGCCTGGGGTCGGCGGGAGGTGCGCCCCAGCAGCCGGGACAGCAGGACCCTCCCTCCTGACCTCACCCTGGCGCCATGCGGGCCCTCCTGGCTTAGCCCAGCTGCCCCAGAATGGGGTTTATTCTGTTTTCCGATGGGCTTTCATTTCAAGGTGTTCCTGTGAGGATTAGAACCTGGGTCTCCCCCTATTGGGAGCATGGCCCTGCTAGTGTCACCTGCCCTGTTTCCGCACCTGCAGGGTTATCTGCCCTTGGAAGTGCTTTCTCCTTGCTGGTTGTGTGACCGGGGACAATTCTTTACCCTCTCTGTGCCAGTTTTCTCATTTTAAAATGGGGATAACAATACTGCCTGCCCATGAAGTACTCAGAACAAGTGCTGGGAACGGGCTGTTTCTCCTGGCTGCTCTAATTGTTATTGAGGGTCCTGGACCCTAGCTGAAGAAAGCATCTCACCGGTAGGCCCGTCTGTTACAAGTTCTGTCCCTTGGGGCCTCCTCCGGGCCCATATCTGTGTGCCAGGCCTTAGAGCCTGGCATCCGATAGGCCTGGCTGAAGATCCTGGGCAAGCTGTGCATCTGTGGCCAAATTCCCTCACCTCTTTGAGCCTCAGTTTCCTCATCTGTAAGATGGGGGTGACAACAGAAGCCCCCGTCCTTGTGGGCAGAGCACCTGGGTGCTCACCCACACGTTTCCCCCAAACCTGCCGGCCCTGAGGGAACCCTTTGCCTGGAGAACAGGAGTAGAGATGTGGCGGATGAGGCCAAAGGGTCCCCAGGCTGGGAGGTGACAGGCAGCAGGCTGTGCGGCTGTCACACAGACACACACAGCCCTTGTCGGCTGTAGGACCAAGATGGCCAGATCATGGAGTGGGCCTGAGCACGCTCGTGTCATGACGGCACCAGGCGGCAGGTGGCCCCTCAGAGCCCAGTGTCCGCCCTTGGAGCACAGGCCCACCCCTGCAACTGCAGAGCTCTCAGTGCACACCCCGGCCAGGAGACTGTGAGACCACATTTATTCGGCCAGCAGTGGCCTTGTGTACAATTTACAGAGCTCCTTCCCGTACCAGGACCGCCAGCACCGCCAGGGCCCCCAGGCCAGCACCATCCCCGCACCTCTGAGTGCGGGAGGCCAGCGATACTGGCTGCGTGGCAGATGGCCAGGGTACGGATGTCAGGTGGGGGCCGGGAGTGAGCTTGGCCTTAGACCTTCCACATGGAGGGCTGGGATGCCCAACAGGGGAATCCTAGCCCACTCAGAGGTTTCCCAGGTGCCTCCGCAGCCCACGGCCCTGCTAGGAGAGCACAGGTGCGAGGGGGGTGCTCCAAGCCCCCTGGGGACCAAGGACCCCTGTCCCGGCCTGGACGTCCACCCAGGGAGGGGAAGCTGCCGGAAAAGAAAACGTGCGGGTAGGACCTTCTTCCCCAGAGCCCCTCTGCTGTATGCCCACGTGCCCCCTCTGCATCTGAGTGAGAAGACCTGTTCCCATCCGCCCCACCCCCACCCCACCCCCGCTCTGCTCAAGGAATCCTGAGAGGAAACAGCCTCCCCCAGGGAGGGTCCTGGAGTGAGTCTGACCCCAAATGAACTCTGGGGCCAGGAAGCATGAATATAAATATATATGCTGTGTGTATATATTATATAAACGTATCTGTATATGTATATATGTACATGCACATCACGAGGGCCGGGGGCCGCCGTGCCCCAGGACGGGGGCTTCTCCGCCTGGTCCAGGACTAGCCTGGCTCCTCCCCAGAAGCACGGCCACCCGGGCACCCCGAAAAGCCTCGGACCGGGCGGCCAGGGGGCCGCAGCCAGGGGCCCACGACCATCACTTGAGGTCGAGTGTCCAGGTGTTCGGGACGTAGAGGGACTGGGTCTGGCGGGCGCGGCGGGGCGTGGTGTTGAGGGCGTCCACACTCCTGCGGCTGGAGCGCACCACGTCTGCCACGAAGCCGGTGCAGTCGCTGCAGACGTCCTTCAGGACGCAGCCGTGGGTGTAGATGTGCGGGAACTCCTCCTCCACGCTCCGCCAGTGGGGCCCCTGCAGGGGTCTGGGGCAGGACGGGGCCGTCAGGGGTCCTCCCGAGTCTCCACATCCCCCCGCGCCCACATCAGGCAGAGCAAAGTCCATCCCGCAGCAGCTCTTCCTTGGGAGGAATTTGGGTCCTGGGCTCTGACCTCTCAGCCCCACCCCACCCCAGCACACAGGCCCCCACCCAGCTTCCAGGTGACTGTGACGCCTGCCCACCACAGGGACGTCACCAAGGGCAGGCACGCACTGGAAGGCGTCTCTTCTCTGTGCCAGCGTGACTTTGGCGGTTGACACCCTCTGAGGACTCTCGAAGCCCAGCGTGTACACGGGAATGTGTGCAAACTTCTTAGACGGCATCTTCATCTGCAACACAGAGAGACACTCCAGGCACCCTGGTCCCCCCGAGCAGCTGCCAACACACAAGATGGAGCATTGCGGGCTGTATGTAATCAGCACTTAACACTGACGAGGTGGTCTCTCTACAGCCAAGTGGCAGCATGAAAAGTAAGGGCTTGAAAATAGTGGTGGTAAAAATCCCTCAAACAGATGATTGTTTCTGGGACGAGGTGTAAAGGGGTGACATCCTTCCAAATATTATCCTTTACCTCTGTGCACACCTGCGTGTATGCAGACACCCCAAGCTGCTATAAAATGAGGCTTTCCAAAAACACTCAAGGAATTTGGGGTGTCAGAAGGAGGACTTTTAGAGAAAGAGACGGGTCTCCTGGCACTGGCCTACTAACACAGAATATTTAATTTTTAAAAAAAGGGACCATTTACAAGGGTCTTTAAAAACTGCAGTTTTGGGAAGTGTAGAAGTGGATCGCTCTGGAGGAAGGAGCTGAAGAGGTGAGTAGTGAGCAGGGATCACCCGACAGGAGACAGCAGAGCCTCTGCCCACCCCCGGACAGGCCCGGTCGGGCCGCAGAGATGTGGGCCCTCGCTCTGACCCCAGGTGGTCCTCACCTTTATACTGCAGGAACTGCAGACAGCTCTGGAGAGAAAAGAAGAGGGTTTGCAGTGTCAGCTGTGAGGGATCCAGCACCCGCCCGGCACACAGGCGAGGCCAGGCTGTCACTGCCTCCCGCTTGACCCCTGGCCACGTCAGTGCTTTACTTTCATTTTACTCCCAAATCTTGCTTTTCTTTTTACTCAGCTCTGCACCCAAAATACTTCTGCCCCTCCTCGCTCTTGCTGGGGAGCATCTGGTCTGGAGTGGAGGGTACCTGACCCCTCTCTCCACAAGCACTGTCAGAGCCAGAGGGCCCTCAAGTGAGATGCCCATCTTTAAGCAGTGATTAACAGTGTTTATTTCCCATACGTGATTTCAAAAGTAAATGCCTTCTTGTTGTAAAAATTCAAACACTAGAGAGAATTTTAGTTTAGACACGAGTCCTCTCCCGTAAAGCCCATCCTAGAGACGATCCCTCCTATCAGCAGTTTCCATTCTCCACATCTAAGCATAAATTAACAAAAACATACATTTAAAGTAAAAATACAGTAAATGAAATGGGGTATCATGTGTACTATCGTATAAAGATACACCAGGGCTCTTCTCCACATCAGTACAAATTGTCCAAATTCATTTTTTAAAACAAGGGACCATGCACTCTTGCATGGATGTCCCATAATTAATTCGCCGTCAACAAACCTCTGTATTAGTTTGATTTTATTTTACTGTGGTCAGGAAACATACTTTGTATGATATGAATCCTTCTGCATTTTTGAGACTTGTTTTGACCCAGAATAGTCAATTCTGGTGCACGTTCCGTGCACTTGATAAGAACATACATCACACTGTTCGGTCTAGTTTCTCTAAATGCCGCTAAGATCAAGTTGGTGGTAGTGTCATGCAAACCTCCTAGACCCTTAGGGTTTCGTATCTCTAACTATAAGCATGGATTTAGCTATTTTTCCTTGCAGTCTGTCAATGTTTTGTTCCATGTATATTGAATCTCTTGCTAGGTGTGGAAAATGTTCAGGATTATTTCCTCCTTTTAGTGTTATGAAATGAACTCCTTTAACTCTGATAATACTCTTTACTCCATAGTCTACTTTGTATCATATTAATATATCAAGTCAAGCTTTCTTTAGACTAATGTTGGTGTGGTGTATCTTCCTCCACCCACCTCCCTCCAACCAGTTTGTGACTTTTATTTAATGTACATGTCTTGGGAATTCCATGGCGGTCCAGTGGTTAGGACTCCATGCTTGGGTTTGCAGGGGGCTTGGGTTTGATCCCTGGTCGGGGAACTAAGATCCTGCAAGCTGTGCAGCGTAGCCAAAAAATAAAATAAAATTAAAAATAAATTACATGTCTTGTAGACAGCAGATTGTCTCGCTTTCTTTATTCAATCCGAGAAGCTCTGCCTTTTAATTGGATTGTTTACACCATTTACGTTTAATGTAATTGTTGATATAATTGAGTTTAAGTCTATCATCTTGTGATTTGTTTTCTTTTTGTCCTATTTGTTCTTTGTTCCCTTTTCCTGTTTATGCTTTCTGTATTGAGTGTTTTTTATGATTCCATTTTATCTTCTTTGTTGACATACAAGCCATTCCAGTGGTTGCTTTTGGGCTCATAGGATAGTCTTTAACTTATCACAGTCTTCCTTCAAGTAATATTTTACCATCTCATATAAAAACTTATACCAGCATACTTACAGTCCTCCATCTCTGGTCTTAATGCTACTGTTATATTTTTTTACTTACAGATATGTGATAACCCCCAAAATACATTTTTATTAATTATTTGCATGCCTGGTAATCTTTGGATGATGGACACTGAATTTTACCTTGTTGGGTGCTGGGTATTGGTTTACCTTTTAAAGAGGTACAAGAAGATAATCTTATATGTTAGGAGTTGCTGTTCCTAGTGCTCTTATTGCTTTGTGTACATTCAGGTCTCCATCTGGTGTCACTTTCCATCTACGTGGCAGACCTCATTTAACATTTGTTCCAGTGTGGGTCTGCTGGTGAAGAATTTTTTTGGCTTCTGTATTTCTGGAAATCTTTACTTTTGCCTCTTGCTGGGTACAGAATTCTAGATTGACCGTTTTTTTCTTCTTCTTCTTTCAGTACCTTAAAGATGTTGTTCCACTGACATCTTGCCTGCAATGTTTTGATGAGGAACCTGCAGTCATCTTTCTCTTTCTCTGTACATAACATGTCTTTATTTGCTGACTGACTTTAGGAATTTCTCTTTATCACCGGTTTTGATCAATTTAATTATCATGTGTCTTGGTGTGATTTTATTCATATTTCTTGTGCTTGGGGTTCACTGAGTTTCTTGTAGGTTTATATTTTTCATCAAATTTGGAACACCTTTTTAGCTGTTATTTCTTCAAATACTTTTTCTGCCCCCACATCTTTGGGAACTTTAATTACACCTATATTAGGCTTCTTAATGTTATCCCACAGCTTGCCAACACATTTTTCATTTTCAAATTATTTTTTCTCTCAGTGTTTTTGTTTTGGGTAATTTTGTTTTGGATAGTTTCTATTGCTAGGTCTTCAAGTTAACTAATCTTTTCTTCTGCACATTCCTCTGAATGTCTAACCTGCTATAAATCATCCAGTGTAATTTTCATCCCAAACATTCCAGCTTTCATGTCTAGAGGTTCGATTTGTCTCTCCTTTACCTTTTCCATGTCTTTAACTTTGGCAGCATATGAAATGCAGTTCAAAACTTTTCATGTCCACAGGACTTCCCTGGTGGTCCAGTGGTTAAGACTCCGCACTTCCACTGCAGGGGGCGCGGGGTTCAATCTCTGGTTGGGGAGCTCAGATCCCGCATGCTGTGCGGTGTGGCCAAAAAAACAAAAACAAAAAACCTTCCAATGTCCTTATCTGCTAACCCTAAAATGTGTGTCAGTTCTGGGTGGTGTGGGTCATGGGTCATGTTCCCCTGCTTCTTGACATGCCTGGTAATGTCTGACTGGACGCCAGGCCTTTCATCTTGCTGGCTGCTGGATATATTTTTATTCCTATTCTTGAGTTTTGCTCTGGGAAGCTGTCAGGATACTTGGGAATAGTTTGGTCCTTTCTGGTCTTGCTTTTGTGATTTGTTAGTTCTGGAGCAGTGCTCAGTCTAGGGGCACTTATTCCCGCTAGTGAGGCAAGACCTTCCTGTGTATTCCACTCAGCAGCCATGAATCACAACTTTCCACCATGGCTGGTGGGAATAGACACTATTCCTGGTGCTGTTCCTTTAAACCCTTAGGACAGGGTCAGTCAACTTTTCCTGTAAAAGCTCAGATAGTCAACATTTTAGGTGTGACTAAATGAATAATAAACAGATGGGTGTGGCTGTGTTCCAATAAAACTTTATTTATAAAATAGGCAGTGGGCCAGATTTAGCTCATGGGCTGGAGTTTGCCAATCTGTGCTTCAAGATGATTCCTTCCAAACCCTCAGTAATTTCCTTGCGTGTATGTGCTGATCAGAACTCTGAACACTCAAGGGGGACCTTCTGCAGGTCTCTTGAGACCTGCTTCCTGGAGGACTCTCTCCAGAGGGGAGAACACTAGCTGCCCGGGTGCCCTCGTTCTCAGCTTTAGCTCCGCCACCCCAGGAGCTGAATAGGCTCCTAGTCCAGAGTTGAGGCCGTCCTAGGATAGAGCTCACCCTGTCTGCTTCCCGTTGGTTGCTTGATACCCGATGTCTTGAGAACCAGTGTTTCATGTCTTTGAGGGGTTTTTTTCTTTCTTTTTGGCTGTTTCATGCGGAAGATGCCTGTCCTGCTTCCTGTTACCCCACCTTGGCTGAAAGTGGGGGCTGCTCAGCCGTTACGATTAGATAAAAAATTCTGTCTCTTCCTTGCACAACTCACAGTGCCTGACAGATCGTCCTCAGAATCGCAGGAAGCTCTACTAGACAGAAGCCTAGAGGCTTCTTACCCCTCCTTCCCATGTTAATTCACAGCCAAGGTGCATTCAGAAGGCTCACTCACCTCTTGCAAAAGAGACAGGTGGACGGCCAGGAGAACAGTGGGAACTTGGTCCGGCAGCAGCAGCAAATCTGTATGGAAAGGCCTGGTTAGAGCCCAGTTTTGTCCAGAACTCGCCAGGCCCGGTCCTGCCCTCGCCTGCCCCAACCCCGGGCCCCTCACCTTCCCCTTCTTCAGACTGCTGAAGAGCTCCTTATTCTGCAGGAACTTCTCCATCTCGGCCTTCACCAGCACACGGCGCACGTCCATCACCTCCTCCACCGTCAGAGCCAGGCTCTCCACGGGGTGGCTGAACTCCTATGGCAGGAGGCCCGAGGGGCCGGTCTCAGGCTCTCAGGGCGTCTCCTTAAGTTCCCCTCTTCCCGGAGGACCCTGGCACCTCCCTGGCCTCGGTCCACCAAGCCCAGCAGCTCCATAATACGTCCCGCTCCTCAGCTCGGCCACGCCAGGGAGCCGTACCGCTCCCTGGGACTTCTCTGTGCATGGCTACAGGCAAGGCTTCTCTGACCTGGCCCCGCCCACCCCACCGGCCAGCCCCCAGCCCGTCGCACATGTAACCCTTCAGCCCATCCCACCTTCGTCCGCAGTGCTCCCAGACCTGAAGCATCTGCCTCCAGCCTTGCTCCCCACCTGCCAACACCAGGCCAGTCAGAGCCAGCCAGAGTCCCAATGCCCACTGCCCTTCCTCCTGGAACCCTCCCCCGCTCCCACCTCCCTCCCAGCGCCAACCATCCACTGCGACTCCGGGTCTGCCAGTCAGGTGGTTGCACCTGTCCACCTCGTCATAAGCGCCCGGCCCTTTGGGCCGCCATGACGAGTACACCCTGTCCTAGCCCCCAGGGAAACAGTCCTGTGTTCTTAGCACAGAACTCCGTCTCTCAAAGCATCAGCAAGGTGCCCTGTGGCCCCCCAGGCACCTCACTGTTCTCATCGCATTTGATAAAATCATGCACCAGGGTTCAGGTCCAAGTGGGGACCGCAAAACGTCAGCCACTGTTAGCTCTTCACAATGAAAAGTCAGACAAAATTCACAGCCAATGAAACGGAGGCGCCGAGAGGGAGCGGCACAGAGTCAAGACCTGAGAAAGTGCTCTCCAGTGTCACCAGGCTGCCTTCCAGGCACAGGGCGATGGGCTTCTCACCTGTCCTGAGCCCCCAGAGGTGGAACTGGGCTGTCCCCTTAGCAAGGCCCCTCTCCGGCCCCGGGGGCCGCAGTACCCAGAAGGTCCAGGGGGCGGCAGCAAAGCCCAACCTGCCCAGGTTGGGTGGCTGGAGCGCGGAGCCCGCACACCACTGAGGGGAGCCCTCACCCCTCCTGAGCCCAGCTGGCACACCAGCCCAACACAGCCACCTTGGACCACCGCGCCTCCGTCACTCACCAGCCACTCGGAGGCCCCAGGCCTGTCCTCGACTGAGCCCAGGTCACTGCGTGGCGGGGAGCTGGGGTCATGCCGGGACTGGACGCTGACAGAACCTGGTAGAAGAGCCGGGGGCTGTCAGGACAACCTGCAGGTGTTCTGGCGTTGGACAGCTGTGCCCAGGGAAGGGGGAGATGGCCCTCCAGGCAGCAGGAGGTGATGGTGCGGTGGTTTCCTGGGGGTGAGGGGTCTAGTAGAGGACACATCACCCACATCGAGGGCCTATGCAGTGCGGCAGGCCAGAGGGGCCCGTATCTGAGCCCCATGATGGGGCCGTGGCAGCCTTGGTCAGCGCCCCTCACCACCCTTTGCCTGGAGACCCAGAGGGGCAGAGAGGGTCGGAGGGGGAAGAGGGGGTCCACCTCCACCATGGGGGGACAGTGAGGTACGGAATGCCTGGCCTGGACCTCTTCACACCAGGAGTGAGTCATAGCCACCACATGAGACCATCCCGAGAGGGGCCAGAAAGCAACACAGGGGCTCAAGGTGACCCTGAGGGGAGAGAAGGGGGCCTGGCCATGCCTGGTGGGAGGCACTGGGCAGGGTGGCAACCCTGTGACCCGGGGCACTTGGTGGGGCCCAGCCTTCACCACGGAGGGGACCAACTAACCCTGCGTGGCCAGCAGAACCGTACCGTCCTGCGTGCTGACCGACGGGGAAAGGGCGGGGCTCGTGACAAAACCCAGGGCACTGGTCAGGCTCCAGAGTGGTGTGTGCTACTCTGTGGGCACGTCTCCATTGACAGAAACACTAGAAGGATCTGTCAATCGTCCATCCATCCAGCTTTCTTTCTATACACCAATATGTCAACGGCAATTATCCCTAGGTAATAGAATGACGGGAACTTTTTTTTAAAGTTTTACAATGAGTGTGTATTACTAATTTAATAAAGTTTCGAAAGGTGGGGGATGGCTGCCTGGGGTGATAAATACCCTTCCTGCAGGTGTGAGCTCCCTGTACCCTCTGAAGCCGCTGGGACCGGGCAGGGGCAAAGGGCGCCCGCAGGAGGGTGCCCAGGGAAGGGAGGGCAGCACCCACCTGGCTCCTGGGCGCTGGGCGTCCAGGACTGCACGCTGTCCGCACGCGGCCGAGCCCGTTCCAGGCCTCCAGGGGGCTGTAGGCCAGAGGTCACCTCGCTCCGGAGCTGGGCCAGGTCGTGCTCCGAGAAAGAGCGGTCTCGCCTCAGTGTCACCTCCCCACACGGCGACTCTTCCTCCTGCGAACACGGCAGCCGGCACCTCCCTGACCTCTCTGCCTGCTAGCGCCTCCTGCCGGTCCTTGGACCAAGGTGTCGGGCACAGGGGCCTCCGCTACACACTGCCCAGGCCAGGGGGAGGCGGGTGCCTCAAAAACCACACCCTGGTCTGCGGCTCCTGGAAAGTCCTGGGAGGGCAGGTCTGGGGGGCAGGTGGGGCCCGTGGACGTGGCCACCACCCTGGTCTCTGGGCTCAGAGGGCAGCAGCCAGGATGCAGAGCCCCGCTGGGACATGCTGGCTTTTCACCTCTGAGGGGGGCTGCCCAGCTTCCCAGCCCCAGGAGGACGGAGCACTCTGCTTTAGACCTTTCTGTGCAGAGGCCACAGTGGTTCAAGGCCACCGTCCCAGTGACCCTTCTGAGCCGCCAAGATGGGAAAGGGTCCTGAGCCCGGCCATGCTTGCCCCCAGGGCAGACCCAGCCCCACAGCAGGACACCGGCTTCAAAGCAGGGCGCGCCCCACAGAGCTGGACGCCGGATGGACGCTGGCTGTGTCCTTGCCCCCTCCCTCCTCCCCTCCTCCTCCCCCTCCCCCCCCTCCTCCTCAGTCTCTCTTCAGGAACCCGTGGGCTCTGACCTCGGATATGTTCATCTCCTCCATCTCAGCCAATGTGGGCGCCTTGAGCAGGACCCGGGGCCGCTGGCGCTGGGCACTGCTCCCGGCATCCGTGATGGACAGGTTGATGCAGGAAGTGGACTTGACGTCCCCAGAGCAGGCGTTGAGGATGCAGGGCAGAGAGCCGAACCCTGGGGCAGGCAGCAGGTAAGGCAGGACAGGACAGGACGGGTTGGGGGGTGGAGGGGAGGCAAGGGGCAGAGGAGGGGGTGTCCCGTGCTTACCCCGCTCACCCCGCCCATCCCAGTGCCTGTCCTCCACGGGGCGCAGCCTGCGTTCCTGCTTGATCTCCTCCAGGATCTTCTCATGCAGCGTTCTCTGTTTCTGGGGTAAGGGGCGAAGCCTTCTCTCTGAGACCTGCAGGGGGTGTGGCAGCGCCAGGTGGGGGCCGACTCCCAAGCTGGGGAGGAACCCTGCATGAGGAATCCGGAGCCCACGGCATCACAAGGTCGGACATGGAGGCCCTGTGTGCTCCTGGGGCAGTGAGCGCCCCAGAACCAACCTTCCAAACGCCCCAAGGGAGCCGGTACCTGCTTCAGCGGAGGCCGGGAGCGGATGAAGTCCAGGATAAGTTCGTGGGCATCCTTCTTCACCCTGGGAGGGATGTCCCCGTTGACCTGTGTGTGGGGTGAGGGCAGCAAGGCTAAGGGCCCACCTGCCAGGGCTGTGGCCTTGAGAGGGCCTCATGCAGCCATGGGCAGCACCTGGACCTCACTCCAGCCTCCCTCTCAGTGGCTGTGCGGCCGTGGCCTTCAAGGCCTGACCACAGGCTTTCCCTGCATCTCAGATTCTTCATGTGGAAATGGGGGTTAGCGGCACCAGCTCAAAGGGTTGTTATGACGATGAAATTAACTCGCACGTTTAAGATTCTCAGCGATGCTGGCACACAGCAGGGGCTATGTGAGCGTTAAATGCGACAATCCTGCAGCCTCAGCTCCTGCCCCTGGTCCCCTTCTCCCTGCCCTTGTCACACTGTGTCCCTGAAAGGACCATGCACCACGTGACTCCGGGCCACGTCTGCCCCAGTTCAGTGGCCAGCACACCAAGCAGGGGCTCCAGCGAGCAGAGGGGGGCTGAACGTGGACCCCCTTCAACACGGCCTACCATGACCTTGAGAGGCCCACCATGACCTAGAGAGGCCCACCATGACCTTCAGAGGCCCACCATGACCTTGAAGGGCCCACCATGACCTTGAGGGGCCCACCATGACCTTCAGAGGCCCACCATGACCTTGAAGGGCCCACCATGACCTAGAGAGGCCCACCATGACCTTGAGGGGCCCACCATGACCTTGAGGGGCACACCATGGCCTAGAGAGGCCCACCATGACCTTGAGGGGCCCACCATGACCTTGAGGGGCGCACCATGACCTTGAGGGGCGCACCATGACCTTGAGGGGCCCACCATGACCTTGAGGGGCGCACCATGACCTTGCGCAGCTTGTAGTTCCTGGCGCGGATGTCCTGCATCAGCATCTCAAAGGGGGTGAGCTGGAACTCTGTGGGCAGGGAGTTGAACTCCTGCTCCTGCACCTTCTTCAGCTTCACTCCGTGGCGCAGCTCCCGCATGAGCTGGACCCAGAGTCGGGCCTGGGGCCCCGAGAAGATGAAAATGGCCCTTAGCCCCGGGCAGGGCTCCCGGGCTGTGCCCCGGGCCAGCGGGGGCCACGTCTTACCCAGTCCGTGCGCCCCAGGCTGTCGAGCTCCATCAGGGGCTTTTCTGACTGCGGCTCATCCTCCCGAAGCTTCTGCAGCATCTGTAAGTCCAGGAGAAAGGGGAGAAGAGCAGCTGTGGGGATGTGGGCCCTGCTGGCCTGTCTCCCACATGGGCTACTGGTCCACCAGCTACAAAAGGGACAAGTGGGCATTTTGGACAAGGCTTTGGGGCTCAGAAAGATATCTGGGGGAACCAGGCCATCAGCCTTGGAGCCCCACGGGAACACTGGAGTCCCACTGGCTATCTGTGGCCGCATCTCCCAGGCAAGGGCAGGGGAGAAAGCACAACCTCCACGTAGCACCCACACAGTACCTCCTGGCTGCAGTAGAATCTGCCCCCTTCCCTCACTGATCCCCCTCACTGAGGGCTTCAGACCTCAGCTCACAGGGCCCCCGGGCCCCACGCACACCCACCCTCATGGGACACCCTCGGCCGCTTCTCTGCACAGGATCCCATCTGCAGTTATACATCTATCTGCTGCTTTGATTGTTGTCTGAATGGTTGGCTCCATGAGGCCAGAACCACGTTTTCTGTTTTTGCTTTTATTTTTTTATCTTAGTGTTTCTGGCTCCTAGCACTGTGTGAGACATGTGCTAGGTCTTAAACATTGGTTGAATGAATAAATGAATCAATAAATGGGTAGTTGGATGGGTGGGTGGACAGCCGAGAGGGTGAGTTACTCAGCAGGCCAAGGCAAACAGTCACAGGGATGGACTTCACGGCCTGGGGAAAATGCTGCCGTCACGGTGAGGCCCCAGAAGGATGCCGGGGATCGTGGGGCAGCTGTTCTGTGCTGAGAATCTGGGAAGAAGCTGCTAGGTTCGCTGCCCTGATCTTCGCAGCAGCTGCCGTTCTTCCTCCAATCTTCCTCCCTGGAGAAGCAGCTGCCTCTGGCGCACAGCCTCGCCCTCCCCATCCCCCAAATCAGACAGAACCGGTTACCCTGGCTTTCACCCCAAGCCACTTGCCAAACTGCTTTGGACGCTCTAGAAAACTCTGCCAAGTCTCTGAGAAGCACAAGGTGTGTGATTCTAAAAATAGACCTGCGTGTGACCTGGCGGTCTCTGCAAAGGGCAGGAAGGTGGGTCTCCTGTCGTTCCTGGAGTATCTCTACCTGCCCCCTGAGTAGGCTGTTTCTGCCCTAAATGCCAGCCCAGCTGCGCCCCACCAACAGCCTCCCTCTCACCACCTCCTCCAATTTCCCAGACTTCTCTTGGGTCAACTGCTTGAAGTCTAGAGCTGTTTGCTCCTAAAACAAAGAGCTTTTATTGCTTGGGTAAGGAATTGACCTCAGCAACAGGACAGGTGACAGAAAACCATTAGGACCATCCACAATGAGAGCACTGGAAGGACATCTCTGAGATGCCGGGGAAGCGTGGGGAGGGAAGAAGGGGGATGGGGCTTCGGAGGCACAGGCTGTGCAGAGGGGCCACCCCCCCTTGGGCTAGGATTGGGCTGTAGATGAGGGCCAAGTGGCTCAAGGAGCATCTGAATTGTCCTGCGCTGGGTCCCAGGCCCATCGATCAAAACAACCCTGAGAGCCTGCTCGAGCTCAGAGCCAGAGGAGCTGCGCAGGAACGCTTCCTGGTCAGAGGAAACGAGAGACACGTGTCCCCAAGGGCCAGGGTGGAATCAGGGACCAGCAGCAGTTAATTCCAAAAATACCTCCCGACCTCTCCAAAAATCTCTGCTTTTTCTCATCTGTGAAATGCTGGTGGAAGGCAGGGGTCCCTGTGGGCTGTGACCCCCGTTTCAAGGAAACACCTCAGTTCCTGCCAAGGGAGAGGCTGGGAGAGCTGGGGCGGAGACTGTCACCTCCTGTGACTTTGAGACCACGAAGAAGCAGAGCAGCCCCGGGAGAAGGCCAGCTGGGAGCCGGGTCAGGCCCCCTCTGCTCTGTACTAGCTGTGGCGTGGGGCAAGGACACAGCCTCTCAGAGGCTTTCCAACTGCTCATCCGGAAAAAGGGTGATAACCGCGGAGGGAGGCGGAGGGGAACAGCAGACTGTCACCAGCGGGGCAAACACCTGGGCGAGTGTCCTCTCACTGAACTGCCCACCTCCCCAAAGCTCCAGCACGCTGGCACCTCTGCATGGGTCCTGGGCCGCCCTCTGCACCCTATTTTCGGAAGGAACCATCACCTGGGCAGGTGAGCCGGAGGCAGGAGGCACAGCCCCTTTTGCAGATGCAAACATGGGGATCCGAGAAGTTAGTAACTAACTTAGAGGCAACAGGAGTGAGGTCACGGGGCAAAGGTGCCACTTATATAAGCTTCTGAGCCTCAGTTCCCTCCTGTGCAAAACCGGGTGCGCAGGAGGTGTGCGGGTTAAGCTAAAACCTACAAAGCGTTCAGGGCACTCCCACACAGAGCGACACAGGGAAGGAGGCAGGGACTGGGGAGGGACAGCCGGGCCCCGCCCTCCCGGCCCCGCCTCTGCGGGTGGAGGCGCCTTCACGGCCCCACCCCTTGCTCCACCCGCCCCCACGTGCCCCGTCTGCCTCGCCCTCAGCCCCTGCCTGGCGCCCCCATGTCCTTGGTCCCTACGGCCTGGGCGTCGCCCAGTCTCCACTCACCTCCTTGGCCTCCCGGACCCTGGCGAGGAAGGCGCGCAGCTCCAGCGTCTCCACGAAGAGTGCGCGGCACACGGCCTGGTAGTGGGTCTGAGCGCCCCGGGGCTCGGTCAGGCGCGCGGCGCACAGGCGCATGGCCTGTGTGAACGTGCGCACGGCGCGGGGGCCGCCCTCGGCCTCCTCCTCCTCCTCGGGGGCCCCGTAGCCCTCGTCGGCTGCCCCGCCACCGCCATCGTCGTCGCAGTCGCTGTTGGCCATGAGGTCGATGAGCCGCTCCAGCTGCGGGCTGAGCTCGCGCTCCACGTGCTCCGCCAGCCCCCAGTCCAGCGCGCGGTAGATGGCGAAGCCCAGCGACTGAACCACCTGCGGGACAGGGGCCCGCGGTCACAAACAGGCAGGGAGGGCACACACGAACTGGAGGGGTGCCGGGAGTGGGCCGGCGGCGGGCCGGGGTCCCAGCTGCCGCAGGAGAAAGTCACCACCGCGCGGCTTCTAATGGTGAAATGGAACAGCAGCTGTCCTCCCTGGGGATGCGCCCAGGGTCACCCAAACGGGGAACAGGGTGCTCCCCGTGCAGCACAGCCACTGTGGAAAACCGTGTGGCAAGTTCTTGTAATCCAACACGCTTTTGCCACGGGACTGCAGCTCCTCTCTGGGGAATTGAACCAAGAGAGAGGAAAAACGTGTATCCACGCTAGTCGTGAGCTGGGCAGCCGTGTGGAGCCCTGACCCCCGTGCACAGCCCAGAGCCAGAACTCCAGGCTGCTGGGCTCCGCATACAAATCTACAGTCCCCAAGGGCAGGCCCACGGCTCCCAGCCGGCATGGGGGGTGGAGGTTGCAGCAGCATAGGAACGTTGGAAAAGGTCTGTGTTCTTGAGTACAGTGTCGCTTACATGGTATACACGTTGGTCAGAACTCACCAAATGTGAGTTACCCCAACGGCTTTGTTTAAAAAAAGACAGAGAGGCAACCTAGTGAAACATTAGCTTTTCATATGCTGTAACAGTATATTTTAAATCAGAAGAGAAAGACTAGCTTATTCGATAAAGTTTGACACTGGAACTCACAAAAAGCAAGATCCCCTCCCTTCAGTATTTTAAGCTGCATGTAAATTTCAGTGTATGTAAATTTAACCTGAAAAAGAAAAACCTAAAAAGTAATTGTACCTGAGGACGGGGAGCAGGGTGGGGTCACCAGGGGGCAGGTGGGGAGGGAAGGGGCGGGGCCCGCAGGGAACAGGTGTGTCCTTAGCTGCGGGGGGGGGGGGGGCCCACCATGCTATTCTGCTGGCTTTGTATATGCTTGAAATTCTTTCTCCATAATAAGTTTTTTTTAATTAATTAATCAATTAATTTTTGGCTGCGTTGGGTCCTTGTTGCTGCGCGCAGGCTTTCTCTAGTTGCGGCGAGTGGGGGCTGCTCTTAGTCACGTTGCGCGGGCTTCTCACTGTGCCAGCTTCTCTTGTGGCGGAGCAAGGGCTCTAGGCACGCGGGCTTCAGTAGTTGTGGCACATGGACTCAGTAGTTGTGGCACGTGGGCTCAGTAGTTGTGGCTCGCGAGCTTTAGCTGCTCCACGGCATGTGGGATCTTCCCAGACCAGGGCATGAACCTGTGTCCCCTGCATTGGCAGGCGGACTCTTAACCACTGTGCCAGCAGGGAAGCCCCATAATAAGTTTTTTAAAAAGTGGATTAGCATATTAGAAACATGAGTCCTGCGGTAGAGAGACCTCTCCACTCTGCTTTCAATTTTACTTGGTGGGCAACCCTGTTTTCACAGACTGCCATTAACATCTAGGAAGCCAGGTTCTGTGGAAGACAGTCATCTGTCCCAGTGCCGTGTGCATCCCACAGTGGCCCTGGGACGCGGGTCTGCTCGACAGGGAGGCACCAAGGGGAAAGCAGTTCCACGCCAGCCAGTGGCGCAGCTGAGCCTAAGAAATAAGAATGAGGAAGCTGGACTTCCCTGGTGGCGCAGTGGTTCAGAATCCGCCTGCCGACGCAGGAGACACGGGTTCGAGCCCTGGTCCGGGAAGATCCCACATGCCGCGGAGCAGCTAAGCCCGCGAGCCACAACTACTGAGCCCGCATGCCACAACTACTGAAGTCCGTGCGCCTAGAGCCCGTGCTCCACAACGAGAAGCCACCACAGTGAGAATCATGTGCACTGCAACGAAGAGTAGCTCCCGCTCGCCGCAACTAGAGGAAGCCCGCGCGCAGCAACGAAGACCCAACGCAGCCAAAAATAAATAAATAAATCCTTAAAAAAAAAAATACTAAGGAAGCTGCATCCAGTGTGCACCGCACTTTGTTTTTGTGTTTGAAACTGCTTTCGTGGTTTCCCTTGAGGACAATGATGCAGAAGATACGCACATGCCAAGATGACAACAGCTCTTTGCCACTCAACCTTGCCACAAGCCTTGAGGTAACGTCTGGTTTCACAGGTGGGGCAGAGACACAGAATGGCACAGGATGGCCGCGCTGGCCTGGGGGTCGGGTTGCCCTGCAGCCGGTGCCCAGACCTTGTGCCACGGACAGAGCTGCACCCTCACCAGGCACGTGCGGGCCACCTGGCCTCTGGGGCCCTTCTGGCCTCTCCTCTTCTTTCCTGAGATCCTACCCCCCTGGGCCCCAAGGGAGTGGGCTGGAGCAGAGCTGAAGGACAGGCGCGAGTGTCAGTGCTGTGCAGGGGACAGGGCACAAGAACAGGCCTTCCCTGTCCTGCAGAAACGCCTCCGAAGACACCCTGAGCCTGGAGGGGGCCTAGGGGCGTAAGCCTGGCTCGGGACACTGGACGCGTGGGAAGAGCAAGGGCCCAGTGGGAGAAAAGTTCCAGCAAAAGTCAACAACACTCCCAGCCTGGAGATGTCTTATCTCTGCCTCAGGAGGCGAGGGTCAGACCTAGCTCCAAGTCGCACCCTAGAACCATGAGTCAGAGGCCCAAAGGCCGAAGGCCGGCCACATCTGACAGGTGACCGAAGGGCCAGGCCGTGGCTGGTGCAGTCCCTGCAGCAGTGGGATCTCCAGAAAGCGCCTGGATGCCCCTCAGGACCGCTGGGTGGGCAAGGGCCCCACTTTACACAAATTTCCAGCGGTCCTTTCTTGGCTCAGAGGTGGGGGCCAGGAAGGAGATGGTAGGGGGGAGTGAACTCCACTCCCACCCCCCCGGGGGGACCTCACAGCCCCCGCCAACCACAGGGGTGGCCCTGACTCAGTCTCTCCAAAGGAGGCCACTGTGCCCCATGGGGTGGGGCAGGCAGCAAAGCTCCCCTGCTCCAGCGCAGCACAGCCTGTCGCCCACCCAGCCTCCCCCGGTGGTCCTGGTCGCAGGCCCGTGCGGGCATCACATCAGTGAAAGGGTTAACTCCACTGCAGTCTCTTATCTGATAGCTGCTCCTTAAAAGCTTCTCAGAGGCAAAGACCACCGGCTTCCCCATAAGGAACAACCTGGGCAGCCAGCCAAGAGCCTCAGAACCCTGAACCCCGCCTGCCCGGGCAGCGTGGGAACCAGGCACCCGCAGGCCCAGTGGGCCAGCCCCAGGGACCGGCCCGAGTAACCGAAGGGCCAGTGTGAGAATCTAGGCAAACCGCACGGGGGACTGCCCTGCCCCACTTCCTCGGGTGGGGCTCTCAGGCTGATTGATGAGGCTCCAGGCAGAACGGTGCAGACTGGACCCCTACATACAGAGTTCCTTGTAAATAGTTTCAAAACTGCTAACAAGAGGCCTCCTTTGGAGCGGGAGGTCGTGAACACAAGTCTACTCGAGGCCTGCGGGCAGCAGGGCAGCCCCGGCAGCAGGAGCCGGCAAGCAGTGAAATCGGTTCTTGGAAACGCGTGGCTGGGCTTTTCCCCCTCAAATTCCAGAAAACTGTATAGCACAGAGTTCACGGCAATCCCACGGGAAAGCCATGCTGTGTAAACAGCAGGGCATCCACCCCAGCCAGAGGGGTATCTTATCACTGACATTATTAAGAATGGCCAGCATGGGGCGATGAGAAAATGTCAGAAAACTTGGGGATGGTTTTATTATTGTTTCTGAATTCTACTCAGCAAACCACACAGCCTCGTTTGGCCTGTGCCCACACCCTTGCTCTAACACTGTGTTTAATATATAAATATGTATTTGCACAAAACTGGTTTTCATAAGGCAGGAGGATGATAAACATCAAATTCAATTACCTGCGGGTGGGCAGATGGGACGGGAGACACAGGAAGAGGTCCTGCCGGTGAGGTTTGCGTTCTGGGTTGGATGGGGGCTCCGGGACATTGGTTGTGGGCTGCTTTTCCTGTTTGTCCCCCGGACCCAATTCCTGTCCAACACTCTGTGACCAGGGGGCCCCGGAGACCACATCACCTTTGCCCCCCCTCCTCCCTCGGGTCAGTGTGAGGTCCCTCCAGGAGCCCGGGGGTCGCAGGGGAGAGGGAGGGAGGTACATCACTCCCCCTGAACCTCGGGCCCACCGCATCCACACCACCCTGGCGGGCTCCCCCATCACCGCCTGCCCTCTGGGCTCAATCTCCCTATCAAGCCCTTCCACTAAGCCACTGAGCATTTATCTGCGTCCTGCCTCACGGGAACAACTGTATAACTTTAAGTGTGTTATACAAGACACCTAACTTGTAACGTGTAGAGTTTGTTTTTAAAGTACCTGGGCTTCCGAGCTGGCCGGTGACACCATCGCTGTGGACTCTGCAAGGGGAGAGAAGAGGCAGTTGGGACCAGCGTCAGCGGCCCTGGGACCCGACACACGGGGCCGGCCCCCACCCCCCACTGGCCCCCCACCAGGAGCACACAGCGCATCGCCCAAGGTCTCCATCAGAAACCAGAAAGCTGAGCCGTCGGTCACTGGACGGACACCAACAAGGCCCAGCTCCCGGCTGGACACCAGGCGAGCCGTGCAGCCCTGCCCCAGGGGCGGAGGGGCGGCTGGCAAAGACAGCCCCTACTCGCCCTGCACAGCGACCACTCAGAGGGGGCAGCCAACAGGGCCACGGAGTCCATCCTGCCCCCTCGGGAAGCAAGGCTGGGGGCACGAGTGAAAGGGGAGAGAGGAAGTAGCCAGGGGCCAGCTCGGGTCAGCCAGGCCCAGGGAAAGCCCTCACGGTCGGAAGCCGCACACCCCCAAATCAGAGCTAGATGAGAAACCCAGACGCAGTGGAAAGGGCAGGCCTTGCTCCAGAGTTCCCGACAGCTGCGCTGGGTCAGCTGGCATCTGGCCACCACCTCTGGGGATTTCTCCGCAGACTGTCTCTGCCAGAGACTCAGAGTCCCTGGGACGAAACCCAGGTGCTGAACTGGGCTCTAAGTATTTTATTAGGTTTATCGTTAAACATGGCACTGAGTTGGCATGTTTACAAGTACTCAGTTGTGTAACCGGTATACAGCCCAGGAGGTAGATGGTTCTCGTACCCATTTCACAGATGAGGAAACAGAGGCCCAAGGGAGTGAGCTCGTTTGCCCCAAGTTGTCACAGCTAGTAAGTGGTGGTGCCAGCTGTGGCCAGGCTGGGGGACCCCAGAATCTATGCTCCAGTCACTCCCTGAGCCACCCACGGGCCTCCCAAGAGGCCAGGCTGGACGAGACACAGAAAACCCACCTCCTTCCACCACCTTCCTTGAATAAGGCACGCAGAACTGTGTTAGGCTATGAAGTTTAGCTGCCTTAAATTGAGGTGGAAAAAAAACACAAACCGTTGGGCTTCCCTGGTGGCGCAGTGGTTGAGAGTCCGCCTGCCGATGCAGGGGACACGGGTTCGTGCCCCGGTCCGGGAAGATCCCACATGCCGCGGAGCAGCTGGGCCCATGTGAGCCCAGTGAGCCATGGCCGCTGAGCCTGCGCGTCTGGAGCCTGTGCTCCGCAACGGGAGAGGCCACAACAGAGAGGCCCGCATACCGCAAAAAAAAAAAAAAAAAAAAACCCAAACCGTGAAATTCTCTGCTAAGCGAACCTGCTGACTCTGCAAATATTTTCAAAACGCCATCAAAAGGCAGGAAGATCGCCAAAGACAAAGGGCGTTTGTGTCGGGCTGGTCCATTAAATAATGGCAGACACTGCAGCCCAGCATCAGTGGAGTTAATGCAACAGTGAGCATTAACTCCCAGCGAGCAGCTGGCCGTATACAGGTGTTGGATGGTCAGTAAAAGCCTGTAGCTGTGAACGGCGGCCATGGAAGGTGAGAGGGATCACACTTGACAAAGGTGCTTCCCGGAGGTGCCAGGGCCCCGAGTTTCCCTGATTTCAAGGGGGCAGGGGGCAGCCAACCCTCAGCGCCCATCACAACCCAGCACCGTCTGGAAGGTGAGTGTTCACCAGCCCAGTTGTATTTTAAATCGCAAGGACTGGGGGGCCCCACGGTGGTTCCGTGCCCAGCGCTTTGCTGCAGAGCTAGCAGATGACTTACCGTGGCTGCAGCCGGCACAGACTCCTCGTGGAGGCTGGCGCCACGCCTCCCTCTTTACAGAGGAGGAAACTGGAGCTCAGAGAGATACAGAGATTTACCAAGACCACACAGCTAACAAAAGGTGGAGCTGGGGCTTCCGGGCGGAGCTGACACAGTGGTGAGCACCCTGTGCTCAGGCGCCCTGGGCTCAGGACAGGCCCATCTGCCCAGTTACAGGGGTGCCAACTCCAAGCCACCTCCTCCTTGACTGGGCCGTACCCGGAGGCCAAACTCCCTCCCAGGAGTCTAACAGGATCACAGCGAAACCCTAGCATCTGACACTCACTGGCGTATCTGCTTAGATGGCCACGTCCTGGGACCAGAGTAACCAGTGCCCAGTGCTCCGTTTGTGGGCCCCCACAGCGTGGCCCTGGCACTGAACCGTTGATGCTGTCCCGGGGACCAAGGACTCCTTCTGCGTGAAGACCTGGGTAGCAGGAGTGGGGCCCTACAGGGGCAGAGAGGCTGGGCTGCATACCCCATGAGCGAAGCCTCCAGGGCACACGGGTCCCCCAGGGACCCCAAAGACCTGAAGCCTCTCCTAGAAGCATGGGGCAGAACTGGCAAAGGGCCGGGTGGGCTGAGCGTACCGTGGGGTCATTTGTCATGGGACCCCAGGCATAGGCATCTCACAGGTGTCCCAACAGGGAACACAGCTTGTCGAGGGACTGCCTTCCTGTGAGGTAATCCTTGCTCAGAGGTGAGACTAAATCTCAATGCTATCTACAAGCACACCAGCTCACACAGTCACACCCTGCCCGCGCCTGCACACACACGCACGCACGCACGCACGCACGCACGCCCACCTGCCCCATGCAGTGCCTTCAGCCCTCGGCCCCATTTTCTGAAGGGGGTGCTTGGTGTTCTCTGCAGCGGAGGATGTTTCCCATCAAGAACTGTGCCGTGGAGCAGAGCCCAGGCCCCTGACTCCCGCAGTCCTGCTCTGGGCCCAGCACGTGAACCTGCAGGAGCTGCTTCCCTAGCTGTGTCTGGGGAGGTGCACAGGGGACCGGGATCACAGCCCACAAGCCAGCGCCTCCGGGGCCAGGTATGCCCCAAGGCTCCCCAAACATCCACATGGCCTCTGGGGCAGTTGCTATCAAAGCCCCGCTGCACAGAGAATGAAACTGAGGCACCCAGAGGCCTAAGTAACTTCCCAAGGTCAGGCAGGGGTGGGCGCAAGCTAAGGCTGAGTCTACTCGCCAGCGCCGTCCCCACCTCTCCCCGAGGGTGACTGCATGGCTGCTTTGCTTCCTGAACCTCGGTTTTCTCGTCTGTAGGATGGGCTCACAGCAGTGCTTCCCTCGCTCCCCGTCTCCCAGGATGGCAAGGTGGAACCGCTGCATCCCCGGACCATATCTTGACTGTGTGACCCCACAGGAGCAAAGGGCCCAGGAGGACCCCTGCGTGACAGCAAGGGTGCATGGTAGCTTTGGTGGGGGGGTCAAGAAGCAGGAGACAAAAGCCATACGGGAAGGACCTGGTTCAAAGAAAATGTTTCAACCAGAAACACTCTGGCTGCCAGGAGGAGATTCAGCGAAGTATGCTCTCCTCGGAAGCAGGATTTCATCTTTCCAGCCAGCCCCTACTCTCCTCTCACTGCTGGACACTCAGCCCTCACCTGTATGTCCATCTGTGTGGAGAGCCACTTAAAAAGACACAGGTGGGACTTCCCTGGTGGTGCCGTGGTTAAGAACCCGCCTGCCAATGCAGGGGACATGGGTTTGAGCCCTGGTCTGGGAAGATCCCACATGCTGCAGAGCAGCTAAGCCCGTGCGCCACAACTACTGAGCCTGCGCTACAACTACTGAGCCTGCACTCTAAAGCCCACGAGCCACATCTACTGAGCCCACGTGCCACAACTAACGAAGCCTGCGTGCCTACAGCCCGTGCTCCGCAACAAGAGGAGCTACCGCAATGAGAAGCCCGCGCGCCGCAACGAAGAGTAGCCCCCGCTCGCCGCAACTAGAGAAAGCCCGCGCAGAGCAACAAAGACCCAACGCAGCCAAAAATAAATACAATTTTTAAAAAAGATATAGGCAAGCTATAAAGGCAGTCCCTGGTCACTCAGGAGGCGATCTCCCAGTGAGGCCCAGCAAGTCCACCTTGAGGGCCCGGAGCCCACAGGACACGCAGGGTTGCCTGGAACACCAGGGGTCCCCCTTCAGCTCCTGGGAAGGGACGTGCTGGGCCAGGAGGCGTCGGAAGGGGCATCTCCAGTGAGCACAGACGGCCCCACGTACACACACAGTGACAGCAGCACAGAAACAGCAGCACATGTGTCTCTGTGTCTGTGTGCACAGATCCCTGGGCCCAGGGTGATGTGGGCTCCATACTGATGTTCCCTCATGAGTCCTCCCCACTCCCTGGGCATGTGCCACTCTCAGCCCAGTTTATGCAGGAGAAGTGGGGGCCCCAGCACTGCTACTTCTCCACCTACTGGGCTGGAGGTAAAGAGGTAGATAGAGAACCGGGCCCCATGAAGCTCATGACACAGGGGTGCCAAGGTCCAACACAGGACAAACTAAATGGTCTCGGTGTTTGGCACTCAGGGCTGCACGCGAGGTGAACTGGGAAGGCCTCGCCTCTAGGCAGCGGTGGGCTGCACGGGGGAAGCTTCACCCTGGAGACAGGGCCCGGTGCTTGGTGTGGGGGGGCGGGCCTGGAAGGGCCAGTGGCCTCAGAACTACAGGCAGGAAAGGGCAGAGTGGGAAGAGGGGTGCAGGGGCAGGTGTGACCTGGCGGACAGGTCGCATGAGCACCCAAGCGTGAAGAGAGGGGCCTGTGAAAAATTCCAGCATCAAAACTGACAAGAAAAAACCCCAGAAAAGCAGGGCAATGTGTAAATTAGCGTAAGCAGAGTGGAGAAGGCCGGAGGTGAAAGGAACCCCATCGACACCCTGCGCCCACCCTCCACCTGCCCAAGGGGGTTTTCACGGTGGAGAGCCTGGTGCCTGGAGAAAAGTATGCTGTTTCCCCGCAAATGTCGGCTGGGAGGATGGGAGGTCTCAGGCAAGGTGACAGCCGAGAGCTGCTTTGGAGCAGGCAGTGTCCTGGCGGGCCTGCCCTGGAGGCATCAGGCGGACAAATGCCACTGAAAGTGTCCCAGGACCACTGACCACTGGCCACGCTGCATGAACGGGCTTTGCCTCAGAGGATGGTCAGCACACGCACTGCAGAGATGCCTGATGGACTTTCTTGCCTCAATTTAAAAACAAAACAAAACACCCTTCCCCATCAGGAGGTTTTAATAATGGCCTCTTAAAAATAACTTCACTGTTAGGGCTTCCCTGGTGGCGCAGTGGTTAAGGATCCGCCTGCCAAGGCAGGGGACACGGGTTCGAGCCCTGGTCTGGGAAGATCCCACATGCCGCGGAGCGGCTAAGCCCGTGTGCCACAACTACGGAGCCTGCGCTCTAGAGCCCGCGAGCCACAGCTACTGAGCCCGCGAGCCACAACTACTGAAACCCGCGCACCTGGAGCCCGTGCTCCGCGAAGAAAGAAGCCACCGCAATGAAAGCCCGCGTGCAGCAACGAAGACCCAATGCAGCCGTAAATTAATTAATTTAAAAAATATTAAAAAAAAATAACTTCACTGTTAACATGTTTTTCCATTTTCCCACTTGAAAAAGGGGGCTTCCAAGCAGTTATGAAGAAGTCTTCAGACTTGCCGACTAGGAAGTTTACTCAAGTAAGCTTCCCCTGCTTAGCTGGAAGTGGGAAGTATTCCCACTCCTATGCTAAAGTAATAGTACTCCTCCACACCTCCGGCCCCCCGCAAGTCAGGTTTAGTTTGGTTGTTGATGTCTTTCCTTTTTTCTTCTTTTTGGCCACGCAGAATGTGCGATCTTAGCTCCCTGACCAGGGGTCAAACCTGCTCCCCCTGCAGTGGAAGCACAGAGTCTCAACCTCTGGACCGCCAGGGAAGTCCCTGGTTGTTGCTTTGTTTAAAGTTATTTTAAACGTTGACTTAATGCCTACATTTACCAGAACTTCCTGAGGGAGGATGGGAACCTTCTTCTCAACTGCGATTACAGCACGAGATAAACACGCATCTTTCAGTGAATCCAGTAATCACTCAAGTCCCAGAGAAACGCTGGGTTAGCTACCTTAGGGAGACAGCTGGTCTAAAGTTTCAGCTGATTCACAAAAGCTCAACAGGGACAGAAGAGAAAGTTCAGGGTAATCTATTTTTCTTAACCTTTAAAGAGGCAGCAAGTCACAAACCTCATCCACCTTTACAAGACGTGTTTATGGACAGAAACCAAAGACCCTGTCTAAGGGAAAATGAAATTGGGCCCCTGTGTCGTGGGCTGGGACGTCCCCATACAGGTCAGTGGAGAGTGGCCACACGTGAGCTTTGAAGCGCAGCCTTGGACTTCCAGTCGACCTGTGGGAAGGCAGCACAAGCGCCGCTGGGCCTGCAGGGACCAGGAAGAAGGGGCTGACACATCGCCGGGTCTGGAGAAGTGGACAGAACCAGATGACCGCTGCACCCGAGGATGGCCCTTGTGGTCCACTGTGGAGAGTACTGACCCCACAGTCAGAGATGCAGGGACCCCTCAGCTCTGCACCTGACTGGTGGCAAACCACTTACCACTCTGTGCCTCAGCTTCCCCATCTTTAAAATCAGAGGGTCAGACCAGGCAGGCCCATTATAGTCCTGTACTGCTCTGCGGTGCCAGAAGCCACCCCCTGGGTTACACTGTGTGCCTTCAGGGATGAGGAGGGCCACAGGGAAGGTCTTTTAAGGAGGACATACAGCTTTACGAGAAAAGCTCTTGGTGAATATGCAGACTCCAGGGCCCCCCCGATGACGAGAGGCCATCCTGTATCGTGCTCTCAGCCCAGCCTTTGAAGACAGTGGACACAGGCATTGAGAGCATCAGGGCTGAATCCAAATCCTGCCGCTTCCTGTGTGACTATGGGTAAGCCTGAGCCTCAGCTTACCCGACTGTAAAATGGGAACAGTACTGTTTGGGTCCAGCTCTTATTATTTTCTCCTGTCAAGTAAGTGTTTTTGTGGAAAATAGAGCAACTCTCAAGTGTCACACAGCTGAGGTGTTAAGGGAGGTGGGAGCAGGGTTCAGAGATGAGAAGGAGCTTGTGGAGAAATAGTGTCGGTCGTAGTGGGTGGGAGAGGTTCCGCGGACCCCTCCCTGTTACCAAAGGAGCTGTCGCTTCTGGCTAGCTTTGCCCTGGTCCTTCCCAGACCTCCATGAGTTTGCCCATGGATTTCTGCAAACCCACCCCCTCCAGCACACACAGCTGGCCTGTGTGCTTCCCCAAGGGTATCACTTTTGGGGGTAATATCGTCATATGCTCCGTCCCAGCACTCTGCTTCTCCAGGAAGAAAACTTTTTTCTTAAAGAGGCTACAAATCACTTAAACTCATCATTCTCCATAGACTTCAAGTACCTTTCAAGGGCTTCATTGTTGGTTCCCGTTCATGGTTCAGAGCAGAACACTAAGCAAGTTGTTCCCCAAATTTCACACATTCTCTGTTAAATCCTCATACCCACGGAAAACGAGCCCGAGAAAAACGTGTTTCCTTTCGTGCCTAAGCGCCTGTCCTGTACCTACCAGTCCAACAAGGATCCACACCACCAGTCACTGGGTGGGAAGGTCTGAGGGTTGCAGACCCCCAGAGGAAAAAGGAAGCAGCCCAGGCGGGGAGAACCGCGGTAGGAGGGGCAGAGTCCAGTCTCCCTGCTGAAGGGCCTCAGGCAAGGAGCCAAAACCCCCTCCCTCCTCTCCAGCCAGCAGCGGGCCCTGATGTTAAGATGGGTTTCAGGTGGGGGGAATCCAGGAAAGGGGGGGGTGAGGTTCCCAGGTCGAGAGAGTGACTTTCATGTCTAGCAGAGGGAAAGAGGAAAAGCAGGGGCAAGGGGCGGAGGTCCGCGTCCCAGCGGAGAGTTGCTGGGGGCTCCCAATCCAGAAAGGGGAGAGGAGGAAGGAGAGCCTTCCAGTCTCGTAGAGAGAGAAGGCGGAGGAGGGGCCCCCAGTGCGGCAGAGGGAGGGCGCGGAAATGGGAGAGGTCGGCGGGTCCACAGAGGGAAGGCGCCAGAAGCGGGGCGCCGGGTCCGGGGCCAGGTCCAGCAAAGGGAGGGAGGGTCTCAGCCCCTCCCCGCGAGCGGACACCGCCCCCCGCCACCGGCCTCACCAGCCGCGCCGGGCTCCCGCTGCGCGCTGACCGAGCCGTCCCTGCGCAGGAGGATGTCCGCTGTGTCCCGGATGCGCCGCCGGCCGCCCGGCGCGCCCCGCAGCCCGCGGCAGCACTGGAAGCACACGGCCCACGCCTGCTCCTCGTTGATGGGCTGCTCGTACGCCTTCAGCACCTCCTCCAGGGACAGCTCCCACGGTTCTGGCCGCCCAGCGCCCCCGGCCCGCTCGCCCGCTGCCGCGTTGCCGCTGGAGCTGCCGGCCCGGGCCATGGCCGCCCCATCATCGCCGCCTGCGCGCCCAGCCCGTTTCCATAACAGCCGCGCCAGGGCCGACGCGCCCGAGAAGCGCGGGGGGCGGATCCCGCGCCGCCAGCCGCTGCTTTGTCATCGTCGGGCCCCGCCCAGCGCGAGCGGCCGCAGGTGAGGCCTGGGAGAGGAGGGGGAGGGAAGGGGAGGGGAGGAGGGGGAGGGGAGGGGCGGGAGGGGGAGGGGAGGGGCGGAGGGGGAGGGGAGGGGAGGAGGGGGAGGGGAGGGCGGGAGGGGGAGGGGAGGGGAGGGGCGGGAGGGGAGGGGAGGGGGCGGGAGGGGAGCGGAGGGGAGGGGAGGGGAGGGGAGGGGGGAGGGCTGTGGAGAGGGTGAGGCAGGTGGGAGGGGGTGGAGAAGCCGGGATCCGGTTGCTGGGGGGAGGGTCCGGGGGAGGGGGCGCGGTGAGGAAGGTGGAAGGGACGGGGAGGGCGGTGTTCAGAGCCGGGACCCGCAGAGGGACGCTTGGAGGGAGGCGCGTACTGAGACGCGGTTCTCGTCGCCCTGCCCGCGAACCCACGCCAGGTTCTCACACGCGTGCCAGGCCAGCATCCAGCCCAAGACCCACCGCGGTAATAGTGGGGCCCCGGCACGTTGGACTCTGGGCTGCGGCAGAGACGGGAGGCCCGTGACTGCAGGAGGAGCAGACGGTGCCGCAGAGCCGGCTGGCAGAGTGACCTCAGGAGCCACCACTCAGGGTGATGAGAGGCAGAAAGACCCGAGTAGGAAGCACTTAATAGGCGTCCCTTTCCAGCGGGGACACGCGGCAGCGTTAAGAGCCCCGGTGTCTCCGTGGAACATGCGCAGAGGCGCAGTTCACCGGCGGTGGAGCAGCGCTTCGTACCCGGCTGGCCTCTCCCCGTGCGCGGGAGGCGGCACCGGCTCACAGCCTCAGGCGAGGCCTATTCAGCCCTGGCTGTACCGGGTCAGAATAACACGGCCAAACGGCCCTGGGAAGTAAGAGGCAAAAAGGCAAGGGTCCGACCCTGGATCCCCTGGGGAGCTGATGTCGTGCAGATTCCTGGAAATTTCTCCATGCTGGCGATATTTTCAGGTCTGAGGTGGAACTTGGAACTTGAAAGTTCCCTGGGAATTCCTTACTGTCAGATAACCGCATCTGGAATTTTAATCTTCCAACAAAAAGGAGTTTGGTAAAGATGAATTGTATCAAAAGTTTTGGTGTTCAGCAGCCGGACACTTTCAGGGCCTTCCTGGCCCTCGGCGTTTATGCAGCCCAAAATCGCAGCAGCGCTCTCACTTTGCAGATGGAAAGTTGGAGCCTGGGGCTTGCAGTCTCCGGAGTGAACCGCAGGCACCTGGGACTCAGGTCAATCTTCCCGCCTAATGTTTACCCACTCTAAACCCCCATCCATGGTTGTCAGTAGACGGAAGGGAGAATCTCCGGGTCTGTCTTAGATCAGCGACAGCGAGAAACCCACAGTGGGGAGTTCCCATACAGTGGTTAGGAAAGGCCCTAACTCACAACACACAGTGCCAGGGATGTGCGATACGCAGAGCTGTCCTCCCCCACGTGGTGGTTCCTGATGGGCCCACGCAAGGGGTGCTTTTTGCTTTCAGATTCCGTGGGGATAAAGACTTCCACTTGAAACTTTATCAGCTCACCGAAGTTAGGGTCACTGCTCCTACTGTAGGCCGAGCTACCCCTCTGACTCCTGGTGGTGGGAGCATCTCAGGAGGGGCACCCTGGCCCCAGAGCGGAAGGTGGTATACTCTAATTGGAAGCGGGTTGGGTTGTAGCCAGAAGTACCTTCCTTGTTCTTCAAAGGGCCTCAGGTTTCCCTTACTGACCAGACGGTTTTAGGATCTCAGTTGATGACCACGGGCCTTGGTAAGGACCTAGTTCTTGACTAAAAGAAATGCACAACGTGAGAGTTGTGAGTTAAGTTTTATTTGGGGCAAAATGAGGACTATAGCCCGGGAGACAGCATTTCAGAGAGCTCTGAGCAACTGCTCCAAAGGGGTAGCGGGGGAGGTCAGTATATACATGATTTTGGTGAACAGGGGTATGTACAGTCAAGCCCCCTTTTTTTTTTTTTTTTTTTTGCGGTACGCGGGCCTCTCACGGTTGTGGCCTCTCCCGTTGCGGAGCACAGGCTCCGGACGCGCAGGCTCAGCGGCCATGGCTCACGGGCCCAGCCGCTCCGCGGCATGTGGGATCTTCCCGGACCGGGGCACGAACCCGCGTCCCCTGCATCGGCAGGCGGACTCTCAACCACTGCGCCACCAGGGAAGCCCCAAGCCCATTTTTTTGCAGAGAGTTGCTGCAGGTCACGAGGAGCAGATGTCGCCATTAATGATTTTAGTGCTTTTCTAGATACAAGGAGATGCAAGAATTGGGCTCATAAAATCTTCTTGTGAAAAGATCTGGCTATCTGAAGGACTGTTGTGCCAGTCTTTCCCAGTGCCCAGAGGGCCTCTTTCCTGATTTCCACCCCGAACTCCTTTCAGGGGGTGTTGAAGTTCAGCAGCTGAAGCACCTCATGATTTAATCCTCGGAGAGGTAGATGGCAAGTGTCAGTTTGTAGATGGCATAGTGATGACTCGCACCTGCCTGATGCAGGGGCCCTGAGGTCACCTGTGTAACGTATGATACCCTTTCTGATCTGGCATTAATTGTTTTCTCAGGGATCCCTGTGCACTTCAGCCAGCAAGATTTAGAACACTGGGGTTTTACTAAAAAAAAATTTAAGTTAGGTAGGTTCTACTTCCATATCTCTTGGTATCTGAAGGTTTGCCCCTCTAGCCACAAGCAAATAATGAAGAAGCATCCGTCGGCCCCCTAGATGCTCCTAGAAACCATTTCGTTTTTCCCTGCCAGGTCATTTATTCATACATCTCCCAAAAATGTCCTAGATGAGATCTAGAAATGGACATAAGGTGAGAAGTAACAGCCTGCAGGTGGTGGTGGCAGTGAGAGGGGTTTCAAGCTCTTAGATTGGGAGCCCGAGAGTGGCATCTAAGTCAATAAAGGGAAAGGAAGTGAATTCACCAAACCAAAACTGATCAAAGGGGCCCATGACTCAAGTGACCAGATGCAGCAGGCTCTGATCTGGTTGCTAGAAGCTCTGGGTATAGTGACAAGTTCCACCCATTGGTCACAAGTCAGAGTCAAGGTAATCACTTCCTTCCTGGGGTGGAGTACAGCCCAGGCACAGCCATACTTTAAAAAGCCGAGCCAATATTTTAAATCAGACTGAGGGCTCTGCCATGAGGAACTGGTGTGGGTAAATTGATAGCTGTCTGGGCTCCACACACTGAGGGAGAGCAGACGATGCCTGGTTAAAATGGGAACGGAGGGACTTCCCTGGCCGTCCAGTGGTTAAGACTCTGCACTCCCAATGCAGGGGGCACGGGTTCAATCCCTGGTCAGGAAACTAAGATCCTGCATGCTGTGGGCGGGGCCACACACACACACACAAAAGTAGGCATGGGGTTTATCCCAGTGGGAAGTGGCTCTCGGGTTAATATGTGGAGGTCTTTGTCTGCCAAGTACGCAACACAGAACATCAGCGTCAAAGAGATATTAGTTCTTCCATGACTTGAAGTTGCCCCTTGGAGTTTAGAAATGAAACAGGCTATTTCCAGCTGTTCAGAGTCTCAACAGAGAAACATGATAGAAATTGATGGTCAGTCATGGACCCAACCTGGAAAGCATTGGATCCAGGTCATTTCTACACGACGGGATCATCAATAGACCACTCCGGAAGCCACATCCTTTAGCCTTCATTTCCAGTACACGAGGAAGGCCCGGGGAAGGGAGGCTGTGCTTGGAAGCAGAATCGAAACATTTAGTGATGTGACTGATCCACCAGTGCTTGCAGTTGGAGAATCACTCTCAAGTTATCGCATTAGCAAACACACTCCCCAAAGATTCATCTTACAGGGTAGGCTGTTCATTCACACGTATTTGCTGAGCACTGGGCGTTAATGTCTTATGCCTGGGAAAGACCAGTGAAAAACCTGCCCAGGTCCTCCCAAGGATCCACCAGTCTCTCAGGGGGAAACAGCCACGAGGAAACACAGTCTCTGCAGTCGAGGAAGAGCTACAGGTGGCTACATAACGCCACTGGTTATGTTGGTGTTTTCCCATGCTCTGTGTTTGATGCTTTGAGGGAATTAGAGATCATGTCCATGCCAGGGCAGTGCAATCAGAGGGGTGGTTGGCTCATGACTGCCACTGGCCAGAGATTCAGGTCTCCAGGAATTATGCCTCTGAGCATCTTTGCGGACACAGAAACTAAAGGATCCTAATTTTTGGCCCCCGGAAGCCAAAAAGATAATTTAGGACTGGAAGCCCAGGTGCCCTGTGGAATATAGTTATCTGATTGCAGGAGGGGAGGGTGTAGGGCCCCAGGGTCCAAGGTACCACACTGAGAGCACGCTGAGGGTTTTGAGACAAAGGTCAGAGTGAGTCAGGCGTATGAGCGATTGGGTTAAACATCAAAGACAATTTGAGATGAAAGGCCCTTGGACTCCCCTAGACACAGGTAGAACCACTTCACCTGCTGTGAGGGGAAGGCAGAGGCTCTCAGCCTGCACTGAATTCCACTCCAGCTTGAAAAACAGGTCGGCTTCTCCCGAGGGACCTGCACACTGAACGCTGTGAGCAACGAGGCCCTTGTGTCCACGACCCAGAGGTCCCTGAATGCTGTCTTTGTCACGATCCTTGCAGCGAGGCAGGGCTCAGGGGTCCGGGAGGAAAAGCTGAAACTCGAGAGGCTGTGGTTTTGTGCTTTAGGATTATTTTGGGATAATGATAGAGCCCATGAATCCCCAGGGATGCCAGATAGGCCCAGGCTGTGCTTGATCTCTAAAAGGGAGCCCAGTACAGCTCTGGGGAAAGGGCTCTAGGACTGGCATGGCTGCAGGATTTCTAGGCTGGCATTAGGAAGAGGTGGAGACAGGAGAAGAGGCGGGGACCCAGGGCTCAGCTAAGCCCAGGTGATGAGAGGAAATCCCACAAGATGATGGGAAGAGGAGGGGAGGCAGACAGGGCTGTCCTGTGAAGGAGGGAACGAGGAGTACTTACATGCTTACCCCGGATTCCCGATCAGGAGCCGAGAAAATACTCGAGAACACTGTTTGCTCCCCACTGATGACACTGGCGGTCATTTGCAGTTGTATTTATGTTGTGAAAATTAACAGAAGCCTCATTTAAAATGGAGTCAGGAGGCCAGAAGGGGGAACATTCACGCCCTACGACCCCACCTCAACTACAGACCCAAGAGGAAGAAGCTTACTACTTTCCTACCCATCAGGGCAAGGAAGAGTTTCTCCCTGCCCGCAACAGCCCAGCCAATGAGACACCGCCACAGCTCAGCCAATGAAAAGCCACTACACTTCCAAGTCCCAGTTTCCTCCAATGGACCCTTTGTTTACAACATCCTCTCCCCAAACGCCTTTCTCTCCTCTATAAAAGAAGTTCCTCTCCTTTGTCCTCTGGACTTGCCTGGGGTTCGCCGTAGTTTGCATGTCCTGAGTCGCAATTCTTTGCTATTCCTGAGTAAACCCATTTTGCTGGTAAAATAACTGGCCGTTTCATTGTTTTAGGTCAACAATGTTTTGAACAGGTAATGCAGGGAAGTTAAAAAGGAATCAAACGTTTTCCAAATGTACACACACACTAGCTGCTGTATCAACTTCTCTGTCGTACCACGTCTTCCGCTGCACAGACTGGAGTGAGGCAAGCTTTACCTCAGAGCTGACATGTGATCTTGGATGGGGGGGTGAGCCTCAAATGCTTGCTGGGGCCTGAACTTGGTAAGATTGTAGAAATAACTGTGTAAATTGCTGTTGGCTAATTTGACATGGATCGATGTTCAAAAGTACAAAAAGGTATAAACTGCAAAATCTTCCACCAGACACTGGCCCCAGGGGTAGTCACTGTGTCTGGCTTTTTGTTTATCCTTCTAGAACTTCTAGTCATATGCTTGTTTCAAACACACATGTCCCGAGGTCAGCACATCATACACCCTGTCCTGTGCTCTGCGTATTTACTCATCAGTGGGGGTGGGGGGTGGGGAATGGTTCGTATCGGCATGTGAAGAGCTTCTGCGTTCTCTGTACAGCTGCATATCCCCGCCGGGGGCGGGGGGGGGGGCAGGGGGAATAGGTTTTTTCCAGTCTTGAATGGATAACTTTGTACGCAGTGCTTTGTGAGGGCATAGATTTTGTTGGCTTAATTACTGCTGCCCCAAGTATCTTGGACAGTGTAAGAGCACAGCTGATACTTGTGCAGTATAAATTCTAAGAAATGGACTTGCTGGGGCAAAGGATATACAAATCTGTCATTTTAATAAGTATTATCAAACCGCCCTTCACAGAGGCTGCACACGATACACTCCCACTAGTAATGTTTGAGGGTCTTTATTTCCCTAAGCTCCCTTGACGCAGGGTGTGATCAAACTTTTGTATCTTTGATGCGTGAAAAATGGCTTAATTTGCGTTTTTCTTATTGGAGTGAAGTTGAACAACAGATTCTTTTAAAAAATTATTTAACTCAACTAGTATTTATCAATGCATTTCTGAATGCTGGACGGTGTTCTAACTGATAGGGTATAGCAGTGAATGAAATAAACCTGACCTTTCCTCATTCACAAAGCAACAGCACATTTTTAGTGATGACCCTGACCATTCGGGTAAAATTTATTTTATGTTAACCATTGCACTTGAGGTTTGCAGATCGTCACAATTATTTTACATTCCTAGAGCAATGGCTCTGACACTTCAGCATGCATCGGAATCCACAGGAAGTCTTGTTGAGACCTAGGTGTCTGGAACCCTTCCCGGGTTATTTTCTGTCTCATTTGGTCTGAGGTGTGGCCCGAAAATTTGCATGTCTAACAAAACCTGGGTGATGCTGAGGCTACTGCTGGTCTGGACACACTGAGAACACTGCCTAAAATCACCTTGTTCTGTGACGTAAACATCTCCCTACTCTTGTCTGATCAGTGTTATAAATTGTCAAATACAACCCGCATGGAATAGCTTACTAGAAAAGAACTATCAATTCTCATAAAGACCATTTTATGTTTGGAAATCTCACCAATGAGTGTTTGGCGGGGCTGGGTCACGAGGTGGCTGGGTGCGGAACCTGGGTCTAGTGCTGGCTCACTGGTGGGCAGGGGCAGGGTCCAGGAGATCCCGGGGCTTCACCCACTGATGGGTGAAGCCAGGTCCTGGGGCTAGTGCAGGCCCACTGGCGGACAGAGCCAGGCTCTGAGGTCTGGCTGCAGGGCCCAGGGGTCCCAGAGGTGGTGTCGGGCTGCTGATAGATGGGGCCAGTTCCTGACACAGCTGGCTGCGGGGTCTGGGGATGTCCCGAAGCTTGTGCCTGCTGCGGAGTGGGGCTGGGTCCTAGGTGGCTAGTTGAGGGGCCTAAGGTGTCTCAGAGCTGGGCTCGATCCTACCAAGGCCGGCTGTGGGGCCACAGTTGTCCTGGGGCCGCTGTCTGCCTACTGATGGGTGAGGCTGGTCCAGAGTCTAGAGCAGGCTCACTGGTGGGCGGGGCCTGGGCCCAGGGGATTCCGGAGCTGGTGCCCGCCCACTGGTGGGTGGAGCTGGGTCCCAGGCTCTCCAGCTGCAGGGCTTTGGGGTATAAGGTCCAGTGCTCGTGCACTGGTATGCGGGGCCAGGTCCTGGGCTTTCTGGTGGGCAGGGATGTGTCCAGGGGCGGCTGTGGGTTCGGGGTCATAAGGCAGCCTGTCTGCTGGTGGATGGAGCCGCGTCCCTGCCTAGATAGCTGCTTGGCCAGTATTGATTCCTACGGGCTGGTGGGCCCAGGTGGGGCTGGGTCCTGAGGCTAATAAGCTAGAGGAGGATTCCACAATGGCATCTACCAGCACCAGAGCCTACATGGTAGAATGAGCTCCCACAGTGACCGCAGCCAGCGGTCTGTGTCCCCCGGGTGAGCTGTAGGTGCCTCCCGCCTCTGCGGGAGGCTCTCCAAGCTCAGCCAGTGGGTCTGACCCAGGCTCCTTTCAAATTACAGCTTCTGCCCTGGATCCTGGAGCGTGCGAGGTTTTGTGTGAGCTCTTTAAGAGTGGAGCCTCTCTTTCCCACTGCCCTCTGGCTCTCCCAGAATAAGCCCTGCTGGCCTTTAAAGCCAAATGCTCTGGGGTTTTGTCTTCCCGGTATAGACCCTTGGACTGGGGAGCCCGATGTGGGGCTCCCTCGCTCCTTAGGGAGAACCTCTGCGGTTGTAATTGTCCTCCCGTTTGTGGGTTGCCCACCTGGGGATATGGGTCTTGGCTAACCCACAACCCCGCGTGACTACCCATCTCGTTGAAGTTCCTTCTTTATGTCTTAGTCGTGGAAGATGTTTTCTAGTGGCTCAGTCTTTTTCATCAATAGCTGCTCTGTAAATAGTTGTAATTTTGGAGTGCCTTTGGGAGGAGGTGAGTTCAGGGTCTTCCTGCTCTGCCATCTTCAGTGATTCCCCCATGAGAGTTAAATTTTTAATTGAAGTATAACGTACAGACAGTAAAATTCACCCCTTTTAATGTATATGTTAATGATTTTTGACAAACACAGTCATATAACCACTGCCACAATTGATACGTTCCATGACCCTTACAACTGTTCACTTCCAGTTCTTGGGTCCAATCCTCTGGGCTAGCACTGGCATACATTTTATTTTTACATACGCAATAAACCTGCAATTCAGTGCTACTGTTTTTGCTTGAAACAGACAATTACCTTTTAGAGTGATTTATATTTACCTTCAATGTATTCGTCTGTGTGTAGATCCAGGCGTCTGATACATTCCTTCTGACTGGAGAGCTTTCTTGAATATTTATTCTAATGCAGGTCTGGTGATAAACTTGTTCACGTCTGAAAAGTCTTTATTTTGCTTTTTATTTTTAAAAAGATGTCTTTGCTAGGTATAGAAATGTGGGTTGATTTTCCCCCCCAACCCTTTATATATGTCACTTTGTTGTCTTCTGTTTGCATAGTTTCTCAAGAAGAATCTGCTGTAATTCTTATCTTTGTTATTCTGCATTTAAGGCACCTTTGTTTTCTAGCTGCCTTCAGGACTCTATTTCTTTGGTTTCAGCAGTTTGAATATGGGGTGCGTGTGTGTGTGTGTGTGTGTGTTTCATCCCATGTTTATCCTGTTTTGTGTCTTCTGAACTTCTTAGATCTGGTGTTTGCTGTCTCATTATTTTGGGAACATTCTTGGCCATTACCTCGCAAATATTTTTTCTGCATTGTTTTCTCTTTCTTCTTTTTTCGGGAGTCCTATGACATGTATGTTATACCATTTGGTAGTATCCCACAGCTCTTAGGTGCTTTTTTTTTTTTTTTTTCACGGTACGTGGGCCTCTCACTGTTGTGGCCTCTCCCACTGCGGAGCGCAGGCTCCGGACGCGCAGGCTCAGCAGCCATGGCTCATGGGCCTAGCCACTCCGCGGCATGTGGGATCCTCCCGGACCGGGGCACGAACCCGTGTCCCCTGCATCGGCAGGCGGACTCTCAACCACTGCGCCACCAGGGAAGCCCGGCGCTCTTTTTTTTCCTTAAGTTCCTCTTTGTTTTCCTGCTAGAGTAATTTTTATTTCTCCTCACCTGTGTTGAGCCCACTGATGAGCCATTGAAGGCACTCTTTATCTCTGTGACCATGTTTTTCTCTCTCATACTTTTCACGTGTCTGCTGAATCTCCTCATTCCTTCATGCACGTTGCCCACCTTTTCCACCAGAGACTTTAGCATATGAACCATAGTTACTTAAAATTCCCTGTGTGACTCTTCCAACATCTGGGCCACATCTGGGTTTGGTTCTGTTACCTACCTTGCCTTTTAGGGATGGGTTGACTTTTTTTCTCTTGCTTCTTTTGTCTGTCTCGTAATTTTTGATTGCATGCCCAACATTGTGTGTGGGCCAGGAGAGTCTGAGGTAGTGTTCATGCCTCCTTCTCTGCTCGGTCATTAGTGGGGTTGGGGGGTGAGTCAGTCTGGTCTGGAGTTGAGCTGGATCTGTGTTTCAGTGTGCTGTGGCCACCTTCCACACGAGACTCCTCCAGCCCTGCCCTGTGCTTATGGTGGGGATGAGGGATGCTGCTGAGGGGTTTTCTCAGTGCAGCTGCCCACTCTCCGCTGACAGCCTTCCTTGTCTCTGCACACTTTGGCCTCACCCGGAGTGGTGGCTGCTGTTACTATCACTCAGCACTTGTTAGCTTGGTGGTGATGGGAGCGGTGTTTTCTGTTGTCCCAATCCAGCCTCAGCGATGGTCTTTGAAGCTTTCCACATCCTAGATGCAAGTTAAATTCGCGAGGTGATTTCAGGTGAAACAAAGGCAAATTTTAAACAGATTTCTTTAAGTTGTTTCATATTTAGTTTATGATACAGGAGAATAATGGATTTCCATTTATATTGGCACATACAGTTTTCTTTTAAATTAGATTTTGGTTTTTAAGAAGTGATTAAATGTAACGGAAAGTAGTCCCTAAATAATGCTGATTATCAGTGGACGCTGGGAAGGCACATGCACGAGCGATGTTTTGGAAACACTGAGCTATGGCCGATTTCTGATAGAAGGTCTCACCCGGCACAGGAGGCACGCAGGTCATGACAACGGCATGTTCGATGTGCTTCAAATAGCTGCTTTTCATCGTTCTTTGAAGCAGAAGGATGAGGACTGCGATGATGGGCAGGGAGGGATAGCTCTGGTGTGCCTGGGGCGTGTGTACGCGTGTGTGGGTGTATGTACATACGTGTGTGTTGAAGCTTCTACGACCTACTTCCCCCGGCAGCCCCATCCAGGGGTCTGGCATCTTGAATCTGACACACTCACGTTTGAACTCTGAGCCCCTCCTGTTATTGCCTCTCAAACCGTCCTCCCAGTGTCTCCACCTCTCAGGTGAGGCGTGTGTGTACGTATATGATGCACGTGTATATATGATGTATGCATGGGTATATGATATGTGGATGTATGTACATGATGTGTGTGTACAGTGTATGTATGCATATGGCGTATGTTTGTCTGATGCATGTGGGTGCAATGTATGTGTGCATATGACATGTGTGAATGATACGTGCATGTGTATCTGACGTATGCATGATGTGTGTATATGTGTGTGCATGACGTGTGTACGATGCATGTGTATGATGCGTGTGTGTATGATGTGTGTATGTATGGTATATATGTGTGTATGATGCATGTTTGTATGTATGTGTGATGCATTATGGTGTGTGTATGTATGGTATATATGTGTGTGAGATGCATGTGTATATGATGTATGTTTGTATGTGTGTATGTATGAGGCATGTATGGTGTGTATGTATGATATATGTGTGTGATGCATGTGTATGTGTATATGATGTATGTTTGTATGATGTGTATCTCTGCCCTCCCAATGGCTTGGGTTAGAAAACTCTGCACTTCTTCCTCACCTGGCAGATCAACCTTCGAAGTAGGAACCGAGCTCATCACTTCTCTCCATCTCATGACCCCCGCGCTGGTCACGCCCCCTGTCCGTTGCCCAATAATGGCCTGAGGCCATCCCCCTGGCCTCTGTGCCCTGCCTTTGCCTCCCTACAGTCTCTCTTCAACCAGCTGCATAGGTCGTGATGTGCACCCCCCAGGGCCCTGCTCCCTTGGCACGGAGGCCGAGGGCTTCACAGCGCTTACAAGGCCACGTGGGTACTCCCCTCCCCTCCTAAGCTGCTGCTTAGTGTGCAGTCGTGTGGTCTCTGGCAGCTCTGGTCTCAGCCAGCCTCTTCCCCTTGTTTACCTCACTGCTGGGTAGTCAGCAGCTGGACGGCCTGTGATGGCCTAATTTCCAGGTCTGGCAGCAGGCAGGCTGCTGGCCAGGGCATGGGACTGCTGGCTGGGCGGCCACCTCTCCTCCACGTGGGTGGTCCTCAGCAGGCTCGCTCACGTGTGTTCCTTGGAGGTACCTGGCTCTCAGCACCATCTCTTTTCAAACTCCTGTTTGTGTCACGTCACTCCTGTGTCATTACCAGCCCAAACGGAAGGGACGGAGGACTCGTGGCCGCTTTTTGCAATCCCCAAGGGCCACGTGCTGTCTAGCAGGGCCACCTCCAGTGGACCCTTGTTTACGCAAGTTTAGCAGCCCCCAACCTGGGTTGGGCAGCAGCAGTTATGCAGGGTGGTCATGGTGTGCATGCAAACTTGAAAACTTGGAGTTTCCAGCCACGCAGTTCAGGAGGTGGCAGTGGTGCTCTTTGAGGGCATCCTGCACCCGCAAGGTCTTCACGGCCGATGGGACCATGTTGTGTGAAAACCCGGACACTGAGACACGGGGCTGCACAGTGATTGTGAGATAACAGAAATGCATGTCGGTCTCTGTGCCTATCGTGGCACAGACCCCGTGAAACCCCTGTAAATTCCTAAGTGGGAAGAATGCTAGGAGCATCTTTTTCTCTAACAGGTGGACACTGGGTGGGCTCCTGGTTGGCTCCGGCACAGGGGCTGAAGGCCAGAAAGGCCAAGCCATGCTTACAAGCCTGGGATTTTCAGCCCTCCTTCCCCCTCATCCTCCAGAGAGGGGAGAGGGGCTGGAAAGGACTTCCTGTGTGTGACCCCTGTGGATGCGACCCCTGGCTGTGCTCGGCCGGGGTGAGCGGCGCTGTCCACCAGGCGGCCTCTCGTTTACACTTAATTGAAGTCAAGGCAGAGCAAGCCTCAGCTCCGCAGTAACACCGCCGCCCCGGGTTCCGCGGGAGACGAGGGCGCAGACGCGTCCTACACGGTTTCCAACTGGCAGCGCGGTTTTAGCGTCTCCCTGGATTTGGGTTTGTCGGATTGCTTCTTCATGCCCAGCTCTGGGTCATCTCGACAGGACTAACGCACAAGGGATGGCACAGTTTTCTCGCCCGTGACGCCGTTTGAATCAGCACCGCAAACCTCCAACGTCAGTGCTACCTACCTGGCCCAGGCGTCAGCCATACCGCGCTCCCGCCACCACCAAGATGGCCGCCGTGCGGCGCCGCCAAGATGGCTACTGAGGCTCCGCCCTGAGGGGTGCGGCCGGGCAGCTGGCAGCCAATGGGCGCGCGCGCTTGTCCGCGGCCAATGGGAAGGAAACGCGGGCCAGAAGCCGAGAGACGTCGCCCGTGGCTCGTTCGCGACATGTCGGCCTCCCAGGCGCGGGGCGCTGCCTCGGACCCGGGGCACGGGGGCTGCAGGCGGGCCTGGGTCGAGCTGCTGGGTAGGTGGGCGCGGGGCCCCAAGACCCCTTCCTGCCCCAGCCTCCTTCGGCCCGTCCCCGTCCCCCCCAACTGCGCCCGATCGCGCCCCGTCCCCCCCTCACCTCGACCCCCTCCCGTCCCCCGCTGACCTCGACCCCCAACCGTCCCCCCCCACCCTGACCCCCGGCCCGTCCCCCGCTCACCCCCGACTCCCGGCCTGTCCCCGCCTCACGACGACCCCCGCCCGTCCCCCCCTCATCCCGGCGCCCGGCCTGTCCCCACCTCATCCCCGCCCGTCCCGCCTCACCCCCCCCGCCCTCCTCCTCCCCCACGCCCACCCCGAGCTGTCCCCTCCTGGCAGCCCTCTGTCCACTCTGTCCAACGAGTGGCCAAGAGGGGTGTTTCCAGAAGGTAGGGAGTTAAGAGTCACTGCGCCCCGCCCCCAGTAGCCTGGATGACAGTAACTGTTCAGCTCCGCGTAGCCCCAGCGTCGCGTAACCTCTTTGAAAAGATCAATCCCAGGAAACGAGCGTTGGTACCATCCTGCCAGCGATACTACACTTTACTCGGGTTTCACCAGTTTTCCCCATAATGCCCTTTTTCTGACCAGTCTCCCGCGTGGCAGTTACTCCCGTCAACTTGGTCTCCTCCAGAGGGTGACAGTTCCTGGGTCTTCCCGACCTGGATGTTTGGAGGAGTGTCCCTCAGTTGGATGTGTCTCAGGATTAGATTAAGCTTGTGTGGTTTTGACAGGAATCCCATGGAAGTGACATTCCCGGGTGCGTCACTTCCAGGGGTACAGGGTGTCACGGTGTCTCCTTGCTTGAGTTTTTAAAGAGTGCTGTAATTTTTTGAAACTGATTTTCTCCCCTAGCGGGAAGGGTCAAGAGGCAGAAATTGGGTCCCGAAGGTGAGCAGAAGGTCAGGGAGTCGGCTCTGCGCCTCCTGAGGGGCCACCTAAACCTGGGTGACCTTGTGCTGGAGGTGAGTGGAAGTTGGTTGCGCCTTTGCCAGCACATTTGGGTTTGGGGATTTTGAGCCCAGCCGAGCATCATCTTCATGAAAGACACCTGGCAAGCCTCGTGAGTATCTGGGAGAAGCACGCACTAAGTTTGCTGTCCAGGTGAGAAAAGTAACCGGGAGCACGTATCTATTTGGAGGTAAAACGGTCCGGAGAGGAATCTGGTAGTTCTCAAAGGCTTCAGTAAGTTTCACCTTTTAAAATGCTTCTTTCCCTCGGAATATTTGGGAATAGCGCAGTAGGCAAGCACTGTGGACGCTCTGGGTGTTTTCAGGACATGGCTTGAATTTTAAAATGGAGTGCTTGGTGTTCGGTTTCTAGGTAGAAGGTCCTCCCGGTAAACAGCTGTGTCTTAACCGGTTGATTGATTATGATGGTCCTGGGGCCCACATTGACCTTTCCAGTTCATTGATAGGTAAGTTAGAGCTTCATTTTCTCAACAGATTGAGTTACGGAAGAGCTTTATGTAAAGTGACTTTTTAAAAACAATTTTATTGCAGTATAGTTGCTTTACAATGTTGTGTTTGTTTTTGCTGTATGTAAAGTGACTTTGATTTGCTTACAACAAGCAGATGTGTAGATTCCCCCAGGTAATGGTTTTCTGCGTATATGTGTGGTCACCAGCCACAAGCTTTTGTGACTTGCTGGAGGTTTGTTATGGGGCTCTTGTTTAAAAACAGTGACTCAGCATCGGACTCAGAAGCAGTAGGAACCAAAGTTACCCTTGGAAAAACGGGACAGAAACATGCCCCTCGTTTCTGGAAGTGGTGAGAACAGGCTCTGCTGGGTAGGGAAGTGCAGCAGGCAGCCAGAGATACAGGCTAACCTGGGGAGACTCTGGTTTGGGTTCATACCACTGCTAGAAAGTGGATATTGCAGGAAAGCGAGTCCCACGAATGTTTCGGTTTCCTGATGCATATAAACTTCATGTTTACACAATAAATACTGTAGTCAACTAAGTGTACAACAGCATTGTCTAAAAAAATGTACATACCTTAATTAAAAAATGCTCTATTATTAAAATTCGAAAAACTGCTTTATTGGGGCTTCCCTGGTGGCGCAGTGGTTGGGAATCTGCCTGCCAATGCAGGGGACGTGGGTTCGAGCCCTGGTCTGGGAAGATCCCACATGCCGTGGAGCATCTAGGCCCGTGCGCCATGACTGCTGAGCCTGCGCTCTAGAGCCCGTGCTCCGCAACGGGAGAGGACACCACAATGAGAGGCCCGTGCACCGCAATGAAGAGTAACCCCTGCTTTCTGCAACTAGAGGAAGCCTGCGCACAGCGGCAAAGACCCAATGCAGCCAAAAATAAATAAATAAAATAAAAAACAAAAAACCTTCCAAAAAAAAACTACTTTATGGCTAAAAATGCTAACCATCATCTAAGCCTTCAGAGATTTGTAATCTTTTTGCTGGTGGAGGGTCTTCCCTCAGTGTTGATGGCTGCTGACTGACCAGAGTGGAGGTTGCTGAAGGCTGGGGGGCTGTGGCCTTTTCTTAAAACATTACAGCAATGAAGTCTGCTGTATCTTCCTTTCACAAATCCTCTCTCTGTAGCCTGCAATGCCGGCTGATAGCATTTTACCCACAGTAGAACTTTCAAAACTGGAGTCAGTCTTTTCAAACCCTGCTGCTGCTTTATCAATTAAGTTTATGTAATAGTCTAAATCCTTTGTTGTCATTTCAACAGTCTTCCTGGCATCTTCATAAGGAGTATGTTCAATCTCAAGAAACCACATCCTTTGCTCAGACACGAGACGCAACTCCTCATCCTTCAAATTTTATCATGAGGTTGCAGCAATTCAGTCACTTCTTCAGGCTCTACTTTTTTTTTCAATTTTTGTAATTTTTTAAATTGAAGTATAGTTGACTTAACAATGCTTCAGGTGTATAATAAAGTGATTCAGTTATACACATATAGATAGCGCGCGCCCTCTCTCCCTCTCTCTCGATACACTTTTTCAGATTCTTTTCCATTATAGGGTATTACAAGACATCCAGTATAGTTCCCTGTGCTATACAGTAGGTCCTGTTGTTTATCTGTGTTTTTTTGGTTTTTGTTTAAGATTTTTTGATGTGGACCATTTTTTTAAATTAAATTTATTTTTATGTATTTATTTTTGGCTGCATTGGGTCTTCGTTGCAGCACGTGGGCTTGCTCTAGTTGCGGTGAGCCGGGGCTACTCTTTGTTGCGGTGTGCGGGCTTTTCATTGCGGTGGCTTCTCTTGTTGCAGAACATGGGCTCTAGGCGCATGGGCTTCAGTAGTTGTGGCACGCAGGCTCAGTAGTTGTGGCTCACAGGCTCTACAGTGCAGGCTCAGTAGTTGTGGTGCACGGGCTTAGTTGCTCCGTGGCATGTGGGATCTTCCTGGACCAGGGCTCGAACCCATGTCCCCTGCATTGGCAGGTGGATTCTTAACCATTGTGCCACCAGGGAAGTCCCTGACGTGGATGATTTTTAAAGTCTTTCTTGAATTTGTTACAGTATTTTTTCTGTATTATGTTTTGGTTTTTTGGCCCCAAGGCATGTGGAATCTTATCTCCCCAACCAGTGATTGAACCCGCATCCCCTGCATTGGAAGGCAAAATCTTAACCACCGGCCTGCCAGAGAAGTCCCTGTTTATCTGTTTTATATATAGTAGTGTGTGTATTTTAATCCCAAACTCCTAATTTATCCCACCCTGCCCCCCTTTCCCCTTTGGTAACCGTAAGTTTTCTATGTCTGTGAGTCTGTTTCTGTTTTGTAAATGGTTCATTTGTATCAATTTTTTAGATTCCACACGTAAGTGATATCATACCGCATTTGTCTGACTTACTTCACTTACTTTGATAATCTTTAGGTGCATCCATGTTGCTGCAAATGGCATTATTTCATTCTTTTTTATGACCGAGTCATATTCCATTGAGTGTATGTAGCACATCTTCTTTACCCATTCACCTGTTGATGGGCACTTACATTGCTTAGGTTATTGTAAATGGTGTTCAGCCTCCACTTTTAATTCTAGTTCTCTTACTATGTCCTCTACATCTGTAGTTACTTCCTTCACTGAATTTTTGAACCCCTCAAAGTCATCCGTGATGGCTGGAATCAACTTCTTCCAAATTCCTGTTAATGTCAACATTTTGATTTTGATATATCCTTCCCATGAATCACAAATGTTCTTAAGTTCTTAATGGCATCTAGAATGGTGAATCCTTTCCAGAAGGCCATCAATTCACTTTGCCCAGATTCACCAGAGCAGTCCCCGTCTATGGTAGCTATAGCCTTACAAAGTGTATTATTTAAATGGTAAGAGTAGAAAGTTGAAATTCTTCCTTGATCCATGGGCTGCAGGATGGGTGTTATGTCAGCAGCCATGAAAACAGCATGAATCTCATTGCCCATCTCCAACAGAGCTCTCGGGTGACCAGGTGCATTGTCAACGAGCAGTTGAAAGGACTCTTCTTTTTCTGAGAAGTAGGTCTCAACGGTGGGCTTAAAATAGTCACTAAACCATGTTGTCAACAGATGTACTGTCATACCGGTTTGTTTTTCCATTTTTTTAGAGCACAGGCACAGTTGATTTACCATAATTCTTAAGCGCCCAAGGATTTTCAGATGGTAAATGAGAATTGGCTTCAACTTAGTCACCAGCTGCATTAGCCCCTAACAGGAGAGTCAGCCTCTTCCTTGCAGCCAGGCACTGACTTCTCCTCCCTGGCTATGAAAGTCCTGGACGGCGTCTTCTTCCAGTAGAAGGCTGTTTCCTCTCCATTGAAAATCTGTGATTCAGTGTCGTCACCTTCATGGATGGTCTGAGCTGGAGCTTCTGGAGGACTCTAGAGAACTCTAGAGACTCTGGAGACTCTGGAGAAGCTGCAGCTTCTCCATCAGCACCTGCTGCTTCACCTGGCACTTCCGTGCTGTGGAGATGGCTTCTGTCCTTCAACCTCATGAACCAACTCCTCCTGGCTTCAGACTTTGCTTCTGTGGCTTCCTCCCCTCTCGCATCCTTCACAGAATTGAAGAGAGTTAGGGCCTGGCCCTGGATCAGGCTTTGGCTGAAGGGAATGTTCTGGCTGGTGTGATCTTCTGTCCAGACCACTCAGACTTTTTCCATATCAGCAATAATCCTGTTTGGCTTCCTTATCATTCACGTGTTCACTGAAGTAGCACTTTTAATTTCCTTAAGAACTTCTCCTTTGGCTTCGCAGCTTGGCTAACTGTTTGGTGCAAGGGGCTTTAGGTCTGTCTCAGCTTTCAACATGCCTTCCTCGCTAAGTCATTTCTAGCTTTTTTTTTTTTTTTTTTTTTTTTTGGTACGCGGGCCTCTCCCTGTTGTGGCCTCTCCCGTTGCAGAGCACAGGCTCCGGACGTGCAGACTCAGCGGCCATGGCTCACGGGCCCAGCCGCTCCACGGCATGTGGGATCTTCCCGGACTGGGGCACGAACCCGTGTCCCCTGCATCAGCAGGCGGACTCTCAACCACTGCGCCACCAGGGGAGCCCCATTTCTAGCTTTTGAGTTAAATTGAGAGATTTGCAACTCTTCGTTTCACTGGAACACTTAGAGGCCACTGTAGGGTTATTAATTGGCCTAATTTCAGTATTGTGTCTCAGGGAAGAGGGAGGCCCGAGAGACGGAGCGAGACAGGGGAGCGGCCGAGAGGTGGAGCAGTCAGCGCACACAGGATGTTTGTGGGTTAAGTTCACCATCATCTGTGGGTGTAGTTAGTGATGCCCCAAAACAGTTACAGTGGTAACATCGGAGATACGCATCACAGATAACATGACAAATGTGATATTAATGAAAAAGCTTGAGATATTGTGAGAATTACCAAAATGTGACACAGAGACACCAAGTGAGCAAGTGCTGTTGGAAAAATGGTGCTGATAGACTTGCTGGGTGCTTACAGACCTTCAGTTTGTAAAAAGAGGCAATCTCTACAAAGTGCGATAAATCGAGGTCTGCTTGTCTGTCTCTAGGTCCCCCACCCCACTTTGAGAATACGAGACAGGGAGAGTTCTGTGGGAATAACAAAAATAAGTTATTTTCTGGTCTTTCACATTTTTATTATGTAATGACTGTCATTTCAGAAAGATGCAGTCGGCCCTCTGTATCCATGGGTCCCACGTCTGTGGATTAAACCAACCTTGGATGGAAATAGTCAGGGGGGAAAAGAATTCCACAAAGTTCCAAAAAGCAAAACTTGAATTTGCTGTGTGCCAGCAACTACTTCCACAGCATTTACATTGCTTTAGGTATTATAAGTAATCTAGAGATGATTTAAAGTGTCCTTGAGGATGTGTGTAGGTTATATACAAACAGTACGCCATCTTGTGTAAGGAACTTGAGCACCTGCGGATTTTGGTGTCCACGGGCGGCCCTGGAAGCAGTCCCCCTGGAATACTGAGGGACGACTGTATTAACTAATTCACTCATTTGTTTTCAATTGCTACTCTGAGAACCCTACACCCCAGGCTTACGTCGGCAGCTGATCCCTGAAGGCCACAGTGCTGCTTCTCTCGGTCGGAATTGTACGTGGATTTCACAGACTGTGCACGGTGCAGGGAGCCAGCTCATCCACACACTCTCTTGTGTGGACTTTTGGATCAGAGCATAAGAACTTAGATAAGAAGCTCTTCACCTTGACCACAGAAATATAAGTAGACTTGCAACTCGTGAATTTTTCAGTTTCTCCTGCTGAAGGTGGTGGCTACCATATGTGTTGGTATTTGTATAAAAATAAAAGCCTTGTAAATAAAAACAGGGATAAACTTTCCCATGGGCACAAATTGGAAACGAATGGCTAGAAATGAGCATTTTCTACATTTCTGCCGTGAGTTATTTCTTGACCACAGTGGTGGATAGTATCTAGTACTGTCACTTGGAACCTTTACAGCTGTTGCACGTGTTCTCACTTCCGTAGTGGTCTGTGCTGCAAAGCCGTGAAGGCGATGGGCATGTGGTACAGTTGCCTGGTTTCTTTACATTAGTTTTGGAGGTCAGATAAGCAGGACGCAGTTTTCTGGTGGCATCGCCTGTCTCCAGGCTGCACAGCATTTCTCTTCCTTGAGTGCAGACCAGGGGCTGGTCCTCGGGGCAGGTGGCTGCCTGCGGGCCCAGCTTCCACCTGGCAGCCCAGGGACCGGCACATCTGTGGCATGCGATGCCCGCCATGTGTGCGGCTGGCATCAGGAAGCCAGACCCGTGTCCAGTCAAACATCATCGTACGGTTGTGGGAGTGGTAACTATAAAAAACTGAAATTTGTTAAAAGTTCTCAATTTATTGTGCTCCTTTGGAAAGAGTTGCTAAAGTTCTTGGTCAGAATGTATCTGCCAAGCTCCCTTGTTTTTGTCATACAAATGCACAGATGTGTGTCTGCAACCATGGGCTTCAGGTGCTGCCCTGATTCTCGTGAGCTTCTTCAATCAGACTGAAGTTGTCTTACTTTCATACCTCATGTTCCCCCCCAGATCTCTTCTCCCCTTCAAAAGGCAATTTTCTGTGGCGCTAGAGCTTCGGAGAAGGCATTTAACCAATCTACTTCAGTTGTACATTTTGTTGTGTGTGTCTGTGTTTTGTCTCATCTTTAAGGCTCTGCTTTGCGCGACCAAGCCGCGCAGCTGGGTGTTCCAGCGGCCGTCCTGTGCAGCCAGGTGGTGGCCTCTGGCCTCGTGCGGGTCTGTGAGGCAGATGCGGTGCCCCCTCCCAAGGTGCTGCTGACACCGGACCAGAGGGTAAGACACAGCACGAGTTGCTATTCAGCTGTTTGGGAAAGTTGGACATTTAATACTGTTTCTTAGAAAAGATTTAATCTCTCTTTTCAGAAGAAACTGTCTTCCTTGTTTGAGATCGCACAGAATTTATTAGCACAAAGCATGTTCTCCCGTCTTTCCTTCTGTCAGGAATTATGGAAAGTACAGGTAAAGTTGAGATTGTAACTCTGACTCCAGGGTTTTCAAGCAGTGTTCTGTTGACTTTGGTGGAGCCAGTAAAATCCCCGGGTTTTGTTAGGAATTCCAGCAAGCATCGTATGAATTACAGAGACTGGGGTGCCTCTGTGGATGGGAAAGAAGGACCATCAGTCACCATATTTGTCAATATTCACCCATCATTAGTAATATTTATTAGAATAGACTATGCACAGAAACATCATGCTTTGCTTTCTTAGGTATATTATGATGAACGATTTCCCAGGGTAGCATAGTAAACTAGAAAAATGTGATTTAAAGTGATTTAAAATCCTTCTTTTTTTTTTGGCCGTGCTGCGTGGCTTTGGGGATCTTATTTCCCCTATCAGGGATTGAACCCGGGCCCCCTGCATTGGGAGCAAGTGGAGTCTTAACTGCTGAACTGCCAGGGAATTCCCTCATCTGTTCTGTTTTGAAACATTTTGAATTCAGTAGGCCTATAGATTTTTTTTTAATTTGAATTTTATGTTGGAGTGTAGTTGATTTACTGATTTTTGAACACTTCAAGCTATTGCTTAGTTATTAAATGAGATCAGTTAAGTATATAGGAGAAGGAAAGAAGAAAACCAAGATGATGGTGCATTCATGGTTTTTTTCCCCCCTTTTATCCAGCATACAGTGTAGAGCTCAGTTGACTATCAGGCGTTGGTATGGCCCCTGCGCCCGTTGGTAACTAGCTAAATGGCCCTGGTGTTTGCAGGTAGCAGAGAAGAGTGGGCGGCCATGGCTGATTGGGTGGTTAGGAAGGGCTTCCTGGAAGGAAGTTGCGTGGGGTGTGAGGCATGAGTTCCTGGGTGAAGAGGAGGGCACTGTGGGTGTTGGGGCCGAGTCCGACGGGGGCTCCTTGTTCGAGGGGGTGGGCACATCAGTGCTATAGCCTGGAGGGCCTCCCTGGGAGGACAGACGAGAGTCTGAACTTTGTCCTGAAAGCTGGGAGGAGCCACAGAAAGGGTTCTAAAGAAGAGGAGAGATTGGCCTGGCCAGTTACATTTTGGAATCTTGTGTTGGCCATAGTGGAGAAAGGCCTGGAGGTGGACTAAGCTAGAGGCTGGGCGGAGAGCAAGCCTGAGCCTGAACCTGGTTGCAGTGGCGGGGGGCGGGGTGAAGGTGGGGATGTGAGTGTTGAGAGGTTTGGTTTTCAGGAGAGCACGTGCTGAAGCACACAGGCTGAACGTCTTGTAGGAAAGTGTGTGCGTGAAGGACTGACTCATAGTTCCTGTCATTTTCTGCAGAATTCTTTGCTGCTTGAAGCTGTGTGGCGCCTTCATGTTCAGAACATCGTGAGCCTCCAAGAGCTGCTGGAAAGGTACGCCAGTGATTATTTACCATTAAAGTAAATCGAACATTTAAGTTAAAAATTAAAATTTTATGTAACATGAAATTTAATTAATATTACATGATTTAGTTTTTTCTAATCTAGTATGATTTATTTATATGTAAAACCAAAAATCACCTACAGAAGCAGTTGCTTTATTATTTAAAGAGAACATTTGTTATAACTGAAGTCTTCATCATGCACAGACTTGGTAATGTTTTCTTTGTATAAGATGTACAGTGCGATAAAATATTTTTAAAAGCTAAAAAAGAGACATTCAGGTAAATACGGCTGATAGAATGTGTGCAACTCTTACCTCCTGAAATGCCACCAACAGTCAGAAAGGGGGTTTTATAAAAGCAATAACCCCATAAGGTTGGGAGAGTCTAGGGGAGGAGAAGCAGGAGGCGGAGGGACGGGTGGTGAATGACTTAGCAAGTGAGCAGGCGGTGCGATGGCGCCGGGTGCCTCTGGGTGAGGGGGTGAAGGGGAGGGGGGCTCAGGATGAGCTGACTGAGAACACACATGAGGAGCATATGGAGCTGGAGGTGGATTGCCTTCTCTGCTCTAGGCAGCCAGGCAGTCAGTCCTCCCGTGGTCGACAGAAGGCTGGAGGTTTACGTGTTTATTCTCTGGTCAGGGAAAACAGACAGTGTCTAGTTTGGGGGACTGTCAAGCACAGTTGAAAATGTTGTATTGAAACCGGTGGCAGCATGACACGTGGGTCACATCCAGAAGTCGTGGAAGATTGATCAGTTTGACTACGTGAAAACCGTATCTCCCAGCCTACATGCCTGATGTCAGGGCTCCAGATACATGAAGCAAAATCTGACAATTGGAGGGAGAGATGGACTTTCAACTGTGGTCATTGGAGCCTTCAGTCCGCCACTTTCAGTAACGGGTGGATCACCTGCTCAGACCAGCAACGACCGGAGACGAGAGAGAGCAGCATTCGCAGCTGGCGCCTGCGGAGCGCCCCACCCGGCGGTGCCCAGCGCCAGGGGAGGCCACCCGCTTCAGGCCATAAGCCAGGCTGGAGTAAGTTTACAAGGGTTGAAACCATACACGGCGTGTTCTCAAGTCACAAAAGAACTGCATAGAATCAACAAGAAGTTTTGGGAAATCCATAATATTGGGAATTAAGCAATAGACTTTTTTTTTGTTTTTAATAAATTTCTTTATTTATTTTCATCTTTGGCTGCATTGGGTCTTCGTTGCTGCGTGAGGCCTTTCTTTAGTTGCGGTGAGCGGGGCTACTCTTCGTTGCTGTGTGCGTGCTTCTCATTGTGGTGGCTTTTCGTTGCAGAGCATGGGCTCTAGGTGTGCGGGCTGCAGTAGTTATGGCACTTGGGCTCAGTAGTTGTGGCCTGTGGGCTCTAGAGCGCAGGCTCAGTAGTAGTGGCTCACGGGCTTAGTTGCTCCGCGGCATGTGGGATCTTCCCGGACCGGAGCTCGAACCCGTGTCCCGTGCATCGGCAGGCGGACTCTCAACCACTGCGCCACCATGGAAGCCCCACACATCCTGTTTTTATTTTAATTAATTAGTTAATTATTTTTGCCCATGCCGTGAGGCATGCAGGATCTTAGTTCCCCGACCAGGGATCAAACCTGTGCTCCCTGCAGTAGAAGTGTGGAGTCCTAACCACTGGGATGCCGGGGAATTCCCCACACATCCGGTTTTTGGAGCTTACTACAAGACTGTAATTATCAAGAAAGTGCAGTCCTGGCATAAGGATTGACATACAGATAACAGTAGGATTGAGGATCCAGATGTAAACTCACACATTTATGGTCAGTTCATTTTTGACAACGGTGCTAAGACCATTTAATGGGGAAAAACGGTCTTTTCAACAATGGTGCTGGAACCACTGGACATCTACATGCAAAAGAGTGGTGTTGGACTCTACTTCACACTACAGATGGCAACTAACTCAGTGCATCAGAGACCTAAACCTGAGGGCTAAAACCATAAACCTCCTAGAAGAAGATCTGAGGGTAAATCTACATGACCTTGGGTCAGGCAGGGGTTTCTTGGATATGACACCGAAAACTCATGCAACAAAAGAAAAAATAGGTCATTTAGCCTTCATCAAGTTTTAAAACTTTAGTGTGTCGGCCCTATCGAAACAATGAAAAGACAATGCATAGAAATTGTTTGCAAATCACATATCTGATAAGAACCTAGTATCTAGAATAAAAGAATTGTTAAACTTCAACAAGAAGAAAAATAATCCAATTAAAAAATGGACAAAGGATTTCAGTAGACATTTCTCTAAAGAAGATTTACGAATAGCCAAGCACGTGAAAAGATGCTCATCACCCTTATTCTCCAGGGAAATACAAATGTGACAGGTGAGGGCTCCCCCACCCCGCTCTGCACCCAGACAAGGACTGTCCTGCAGGGCTGCTGCACTGCTGACGTCTAGAGCCCATTATCGCTACTCTCGCTATTTATTATTACTGAAATTTCTTTTTTCTCCCAAGAATAGTAAGCTACTCCAAATAAATAAACTATTTGAAAAAAGTGATTTTTTTTTTTTTTTTTTGCGGTACGTGGGCCTCTCACTGCCGTGGCCTCTCCCGTTGTAGAGCACAGGCTCCGGACGCGCAGGCTCAGCGGCCATGGCTCAGGGGCCCAGCCGCTCCGCAGCATGTGGGATCTTCCCGGACCGGGCCACGAACCCGCGTCCCCCGCATCAGCAGGCAGACTCTCAACCACTGTGCCACCAGGGAAGCCCAAAAGGGATGATTTTTAACATCAGTGGCAGCCATTCCTGATGCCCCTTGTACATCTGCTGGCCCTGTTGTGGCTTGGGACGGGAAGGCTGAGGTAGTCGCTAGCTCGCTGTCAGTGGAGTGAGTGTGAAAGAAAGTGGAATAATGGGGTCAGGTGAACTGTGTGCTTGTGCCCCCAGCCATGCCGACTCTCAGGCCGTGGTGGCCTGGCTCTCCAGGGACCTGCGCCTGCTGTGTGAGCAGACAGAGGCACCCTGTCAGCACGCCGACGTCGCCAGAGCTATGCTTGCTGGTAAGTTCACGGCAGAGGTGGGTTCCTGGGTACAATTGCTTTAGACCAGTGGGAATGCTTTCTGCTATGACGATCTGTGGGAAGCAGAGCGGCCGACACACTCCAACAGGAAGGCATTGCAGTCCATACCTGTCGTTGTGGGTTTGCATTGAACTTGAGTTGTGGAAATGTCAGCTTGTTGACCCAGTGGGTTGGGCCGGAGCTGGTATGTTAAGGATGTGCACCTTGTGACCTGCTAGCAGAGGCAGGTGGCTCCCCCGGCATCCCAGCTCCCACTTAGGGGAAGCGAGAGTCCAGGACTGATTTGACTGAAGACGCAGTTCCTAGACAATGCGCAAAGGACGTAGGGTCACAGATTGGTTATTTACATATCCCAGGGAGCTGGGGATGGGCCGTCCTCCGTCCAGGTCACAAGCGAGCAGGAGAGAGCACAGCAGAAGGCACCAGTGCTTGTATGGTGGCCACTGGCTTTCCACGGCTCAATTCTAGGCGGTAGTTTTACAAGGTGCCCGGGAGAAGCAACGTGGGAGCCTGGGCAGGAATCCTTATTTGAATGTGGGGACTGTGGGTGAGCAGGGCTGCCCTGCTGTGGACGCCTGGGCAGCGCCACACCCTGTTCTTCTGTCACCTTCCCTTTCTCTCCGAGTCAGCAGGCCCGCCGTCACACATACCGAAGGAATGCAGTCCACAAGTAAACGGAAACCTAGATGGGAGGGGTTCCCTACAGTTAGTTGGCTTGTGGACTGTTTTCCTTTGCAAAAGGTGCATTCCTTTTTCCTAAAACTTTCCTGGTGATGTGAATTATTTCCAATTCCTGAATCCTGTAATCTGGTCCCAGATTAAGTTTAAATTGAAATTTGACAAAATCTTTTTAATTTCAGTCCCATTGGTCGTAACCTTTTCAGAAGTTATGAGTCCATTTCCTGCCTCATTTCCCACAGTGTAATGCTTCCGATCCCTAGAACCGTCCTTGTATGGTTGGTGTAGGAGATTGGCTGAGAGGAAGGCCACGTAAAACCCTTAGTAGATACTTTTTTGTTTTCAGTGAGAAAATCCTTCCTATAAACTTGATGGATTGTGTTTCCTTTTCGCATAGAGTGTGGCTCGGGGAAGAGGCTGTCCTTGGCTGGGTTCGGTGGTGTGGTCAGTGGACTCCCTGGGGCCAGGAGCCAGTGTCCCCTCAGCTCCATGCAGGTCCTCACTCTGCCGGCCCCTCTGAAGCTGGTGGTCTGTGTGATTCACAGCTGTTCAGAGACCACAGTGTATGTAATTGCTTTGGTTTTGTGGGTTTCAGATTTTGTGCAAATGCTTGTTTCGAGGGGATTCCAGAAGAACGCGGATGTGAGAGGAACCGTGGACCCGGAGTGGATGTCCCAGGTAGGAGGACACCGGGCCTCGTGGGGCAGCGGCTGCAGCACGAGGGGCCCACGCTGTAGTTGTCAGCTCTATACGGGGAAGTCCGCTTTGCTGTCACCACAGGGCGCTCCCTGAGTGCAGATGTGAGGGCACGGGCACGGGCCTGGACGGTGGTCTCTCCCCCACAGCTCTTGAGGGTAAAGCCCTCCCCACGACCCAGATCCTGGGCCGTGCCTGAGGGGGAATCTGGAGATGAGCTCTTTGTAAAGTCGAGTCTTGCTTTACTTTGGGGTGACGGCTTGCTCGCTTGTGCCCCTGTGTAACTGCAGCGTTCTGTCCCCGCAGGTGGCCGTCGCTGTTCTCGAGAGGATGCTGGCTTGTGAGTGGCTCTGTGGCCGGGTGGCAAATGGCCTCCCTTGCTGCTTAGGGCTTCCTGTGGTTCGCCGCCTTTGCAGCTCAGTGCTGCTCCGGGGAGGCCTCTTTCACGGTTGTGATTGGGTCTAAACTCACGAACTTGCTTGTTTCTCTCCTGCTGTCAGTTTTGGTGGCTTCACACTTGATCTCCAGAGCAGCAGAGGTGACCAGTTGAATGGTTCATTAGGGAAGCATTTTCTTGCCTACATATTGTGCTTGATTTTCAAGGCTTAAGTCTGGTACCACTGAGACACTTGGGATCTTGCAGGGCTTGTGCGTCGGGGGGCTCGGGGGCCTAGGAGGCCTGTGATGGCAAGGTGTCCGTTACCTGACTTGCCCAGAAGCAGTTGGTCGGGGCTGTTGATGATGGACGGTGATGCTGTGCTGATGTCTCTTTTCTGCCTCAGCCGCGCTCGAAGCTTTGGCGGCCGGGATACAGGAGGGGTCCGCAGCACACAAGGCAGTGAGCTGCTGGTAAGTTCTGGGGGTGGGCCTGCCGGCTGAGTGGTCCCAGGAATGCTGGTCGCCCCCGAAGGCCCAGTGATCCTTTGCCATTGTGGTGACATCGGGAGCTGGAAAGCACTAGAAGTCCTCTGAAGATGAGGCCCTTCCTGTGGGAACCATGCCACCTCCGGGTCTGAGGGGACGGGGTCTGAGGGGTCCCAGCCAGGGAGACCTTGCCCGTCATGCCTGCCCCCACAGGACCCTCCGCTTGCTCTCCTTGGTTCTGTGGAGGCGCATCCAGGTACTTGGGGACCGAACGTTGGGATGTCGGGTTTGCTTCAGAGTAACATGGGGTGAGGCCACCTGGACCTTGGCTCTGTCCTGGGAACCCAGGAGATTTCCCAGCATTTCCAGGCTTTGTCACTCTTTCCATTTTTCCATTATTTTGCTCCTGATTACCTCTTCTCCACGATTACTTTAATCGTCCTCAAACCTGCTGGGTGAGTACTTTACTCATCAGCATATAAAACACTGCTCTGTTCTATGTTTTATTCATTTTCACGATGTGCTGAGTCCGTGCTCAGACTTGTCCCGAGAGTCAGATCACGACTTTTCACGATTTTTATTTAGTTGCCAGCACTTAGAGTCAGACGTCCCCTCCCAGTCTGGGTGGCCATCCTGCCTGGAGCCTCCGCACTGCACGTGTGACATGGGCACTTCACGTGGCTGCTAGGGCCCCGGATTCTCTCCCCTGAGGGGTCGGGTGGGGCTGATCATGACAGCCCGCTGTCGGCCCCGGTCTCCCTTTGTCCCTCCTGACCTGTCAGTGACATCCTGCTCCCTCTCCTTTTCTTGCTTCTCCTGTCGGGAGAAGGATGTCCTTGGCTCCGGGTGGGGTTGAGAGCCTCCATGTGCCGGGGCAGGATCAGGTGCTCAGTGGGAACCATGGCCCTGCCACCTCTGGTTCCCATTTCACAGATGGGGAGACTGAGGCTTTGCGACTGTGCTGGGCCTAGGTCCAGCCACTGGCTGTCGTCACCGTGGCCTCCGTCACCTCCTGCGAGGCCCAGCCTCCTGTGACCTCACTCTGGCCTTCTAGCTTCTCCATGTGACAGCAGCTCCATTGCCTTTGATTCTGTTCTGTTGAAGCGACGCTCCCCTGGATTCCATTTCCATCTGCGGCACGGCAGCCTGGCTGGGGAGGCGTGGGCAGGGCCAGCCTGTGAGCCTGTGAGCCTGAGCTGGGGGTCTGGAGTCGGGGGCCTGCAGGTCCCTGGCTGCTTTGCCAGCGAGCCGCTACTCGTGCGTGAGGTGCCGCTGTCAGGTGCTGACACTGTTGAGTGGCGGAAACCTGCAGGGGTCTCCTCCCCTGAGATCCTCTGCTGCTTCTGCAGGTTCGGTGTGTTCAGTGGACACATGTATGGAAGTATAATTTCAACCGAGTCTCCAAAGAGGTTCTTCTGTCACACTCTGACCCAGATCCTCACCCACAAGCCTGTGCTGAAAGGTGGGTCCTGGTGCCCTGGGTGCCTCCCTTGACAGAAGCTCGGGCCACGGATGTTAATGCTGGGAGGACAGTCCGTTTGTCATTAAATATCTTCTCATTTGAAAGCAACACTTTCCCGTAAAGAAAATTTAGAATTAAAGAAGCGTCATCCATTATTGCCAAAGTAGAATATCTTTAATATGAAGCCCTTCCTGTCTTTCTAGATAGGTTTTTAAAACAGTGCTCGTACTGTGAATTCCAAGGTTCTGTTTCTGCGGCTCACGTCAGCATTTTCTGTGGGTGCATGGCTTTCTGAAGGGTGTCCGACACCCGAGTCATCTTCTGCCTGACGCACTGTCCCGTGAGGGCTGGGCGGTCCGCGAGGCTCCTCATGGTGCCTTCTCTGTGGTGCTGTGTCCAGGGGCGCACGGAAGCCCCCGGCAGAGGCTGCTGCCCTCCCGGAGGGCCTGGCCTGGCTGATGAGTGCTTTCCAACTGTGTCCTTTCAACACGTCCTCACTGACTGCTTATTCTTAGTGAAAGTTTAAAAGCAGCAAAATTAAAGTGTAACTGATGGGTTGGAGGATGTTTATAGCAGATATGATCAAGGATTACCAAAGACAGACAGTTCATGACATAAAAAAATGGCTGGAAAATGGGGAAATGGTGAAGTTCACATACATTTGGAAAAGTGCAAATTAAAACAAGGTACTTTATTGATACTGAACTTTTTGATGATTACTGATGTGACATTATGTGTATTTCCTCCTGAATGAAGTTTCCGACGCCGTTCAGATGCAGAGAGAGTGGAGCTTTGCAAGGACCCCGCCTCTGCTCAGTGGCCTGTACCGTAGGGTAAGTGCACAGGGTGGGGTCCAAGACCTGCTGCACGGGCTCTGTGGGTCCCAGGAGATGCCACAGCCACGGCCGTCCATGGCTGGACTGCCGTCCGGGTGCAGAGACCGAACTTTTCACTTGGGCAAAGCACCTTGTCCCCAGATGAGAACTCCCTGCAGCCACTGCTGGCTGTGGGGGTCAGGAGGGCAGGCGTCTCGAGTCCAGGCTGGGTCCGACGCGGAGTGGGAGGGAGTGGGGGTCCAGCTTTGACACTTCGGTTTCAGCTCTTCGTGGTCCTGAGCCCAGAGGAGCTGGTGGGCCACTTGCAAGAGGCTCTGGAGACACAGGAGGTGAACTGGCAGCACGTGCTGTCCTGCGTGTCCACACTGGTGATCTGCTTGCCAGACGCACAGCAGCTCGTTGATGGTGCGCGGGGATGGGAGCCCCGTTGTGTTCCGTGCGTGCGTGTGCGTGTGATCCGTGGACCGGCGTTGGGGCGAGCCTGCGGGCGGAATCGCTGTGTCTGGCTCAGTGAGGATGGAAGCCCTTCCTGCCTACCCAGTCGGTGCCCTCTGGACCGCCCTCTGCTGTCAGCCTGCCCGTGTACCCGCTGCTCGGCTGCGTGTGGGCCGCCACCCAGGGCCTGGGGGTCGGTGTTGGGTGAGGGGACTGTCCTGCCTGCCCCCGCACCCCCGCCCCAGTCCCCGTCCACAGCCGTGCCACTGTTCTCACCTAGGTTGGGTGTCGCGTTTGCTGACTCATGCGTTCGAGAGCTGTGACCTGGACAGCATGGTCTTGGCGTTCCTGGTTGCACGGCAGGCTGCGCTGGAGGGCCCAGCGGCCTTCCCGTCCTATGCCGCCTGGTTCCAGGTGAGCCGCCTGCGCTCCCGCTGGGGTCGGCTCTGCTGAGGCTGCTCAGATTCCCATCTGCCTCATTGAGCCTCCTGCCGTCTCTCACGAGAAAATGAGTGAAATCCAGCAGGAAAGGGTGAAAGCGAGCACAGCTGCCTTTTTTTGCACAGTGTGCTGCGCTGTGATTGGTTTCACGTCTGTCGGGGAGCGCCCTCCTCTCTTCCCTGTTTCCCTCCACCTGCGCGTGTTTGCCCCTCTTCCCAGGCTGCTGAACCTGGCTGGGCCTGGGGGGCATCTTTGGGATCAGCTTTGACAGCTGGGCGTGTGTGGATTTGGGTTTACGAGCCCTGTTCTTTGCAGAAGCTTTGGGTGGTGTAGCTGTGGCCTCTTTGGAGAGCCCGCCTCTCTCTGCATCCACCGGGCTCTGTGCCTGGTGTGCCATAGAGATGGTGGGCGTGGCTCTTTCTTTCACGGAATGAAGCTCCCTCCTGGCCCCGTGCTTCCCCCAGCTCCACACAGCGGGCCAGGGGCTCCTGCTGGACGCACGTGGACTCAGTGACTGCGTCCACAGTCCTGGCACTGAGGGACTTACCAGAGTCCACTCGGTGCTCCAAGCATAGGTCCAGTGGTGTCGGCCTTGTGTGCTCGTTCTGATGACTTTGTGCCTGTCGTCTGACAGCACAATTGTTAAGAAGAACCACAGGGTGTGCTTTGGAGGAGGAGCTTCCGTGGGCCTCGTGGTGTTGCAGGTGGGCCTCTTGTGGCTGGCATGAGGCGAGTGCTGGTCTCTGCAGGCTCATGGGGACATAATTCAGGGCCGACACCTCTTCAGAACCTCCCTGCCCTGGGCACCCCCAGGCACCCCTGGGTGCCCTGGGTTCTATAAGAGTCCACTGTCCTGCTGTGGCCTGGGCACTTTGCCCGAGGGCCCACCCCTGCAGGGATCTCATCCGCTCAGACGGGCTTGGAGCTGGAGTGGAATGAATTCACCTGTGAGGAAGGGACTCTCGCGGGGTGGTTAACAAATCCTGTCTCTAATGTTCATAGAAAGGCACCATATTTACCATTTTCTCCAGCAATATATTTTTAATTTTTAAAATAAATTTTCAGTCCATCTGTTTAACTAGGCCACAGCCATGCTGTCCTAAAGAAAAATGAACTGAAATGGCTCTGCTTCCCTTTTTCTGCTGTTTTGGAGGCCGGGATGTAGCCACGGCCACCACACGGCAAGTCCTTCCGTCGCCCCCACCTCATGCCCATTCTCTCCACAGGCCACCTTCGGGAGCGCAAGGGGCTTCCACGGCTCCAGCAAGAAGGCGCTGGTCTTCCTCTTCAAGTTCCTGTCTGACCTCGTGCCCTTCGAGGCCCCCCGGTACCTGCAGGTGAGAGGCCGGCGGCACGTTCGGCTCAGGGAAGCCCCGCAAGTGGCAGTCACAGAATGCAAACGCCATCCTGGGGTGTTGGTGCACTCCTGGGGAGGCATGTTTCTTATAGCAAATGCCCAGAAACCAGCCGCATGTGGTCCTAGGAGCTGGTGAGTGAGCAAAGGGGGCCTGGTGCCTGCATAGAAAGGGGCCCCATAGCACGGACGCCGAAGCCGGCGAGTGCCCTGGGTCCCGTGGTTGGTTTTTAAAAATGATATATTTTTATGTATCTGGAAGAATCTGCCCCCAGTGGCTGTGGACGTTCCTTCTGGGAGTGGAAGACTTCACGCTCCAGTTTACGTTCTTTATCACCATGTACATTAGTCTCATGATTAGAAAGCGCCTTGCAGTGAGCTTTCTTTTGTAATCAGATGACTATAACCAGCAACCACTTTGAGGGGTAGGGCACTTGGAAGATGAATCTCACCTTCTTTCTTTAATTAAGAAATGCGTATTTCATTTCAAAGAATACACGTGACGTAACTCATGCAGCCTGGAGTCTGGTCTCCCCGTGCATCTCAGTCCCTGCCGCCCCTCCTGGCCCCGTGCCGAGACCCTCACCCAGGACTCCGTCTGCCCCACCTCCAGCTGTGGCCCTGGGGTCTTTGGCTAATTCTTCAACTTTGTTGCCGTCAGTACGAGTGTCTCCCCCAGAAAGTCAGGACAGCTGACGGGCTGATGGACCTGCTCCGCCCTCTGCCCGCAGGTGCACATCCTCCACCCGCCACTGGTTCCCAGCAAGTACCGCAGCCTCCTCACCGACTACGTGGCGCTGGCCAGGACGCGCCTGGCCGACCTCAAGGCGAGTCCCAGCCTCCCCTGCTGCCTGCCCCTCCTCTGTCTCCACGGAGGCCAGTGCCTATCTGGGTCCTCACATGCGCCCGTGTCTTTGCAGGTTTCTGTAGAAAACATGGGGCTCTATGAGGATTTGTCTTCAGCTGGGGACGTCACGGAGGTAATGTCCCGGGCTTGTCGCTGAGCGTCTCTGCGTGTCCGAGCCTTTTCTGTCTGGGCCCCGGTGCGTGTGCGGCAGCCGGGGTGAGCTGTGCTCCAGGGCTTGTCCGGTCGTATCCACACTCTTCAGAGCAGCAGCGAGGGTCACCTTTTACAGGGATGCTTCTTCCAGGAGGTCCCCCTTCCCGTGGTTTCACGGACAAAGTGGTCTGTAAAACAGTTGGGGAAGGGCGGTGTCATGTTCTTCTAGGAATTACAGAAAAAAGTGTGAACTATATTTATGTAGACCAGATGTCGGATGGCCATATGCGGTGTGTGTGTGCTTTCCTAAGACACTCTGACTTCAAAGTTGCGAGTCTCTGGAGAGCCCTTGCTGTTGGACTGTTAGGCGAATACTTTAAGTTTTCTATTTAAGATTTATCGCTGTTCACAAGTTGCCATTTCATAATTTTTTTAAATCTCAAAAATTAGGTCTTGGCACCTTCCCACCTGAAAATCTTGCATTGGGATCCTTGTCTCTCCCAGAAGGGCAGCAGGAAGCGGGGTGGAGTGCACAGACACATGGAACCTGGGGGTGGCTGTGGCTCCCCAGAGGTGCTGAGCTCTCTGGGGCCGGGCCAGCAGTTGACCCCTCCTTGTGGTTTTGCTGGTATCAGGGCATTTGTCTGCATGTCCGCTTGCTCTGTCATGCCTCTCGCCTGACCACAGAACCGTGGCCCCGCTCTGCTCCTGCCTTTTCTTTTAAATCTTCTGTTTTTTTCCGTCCTCCCCACTTGGAGCCAGCCCCGCTGCCAAGCGGCCCAGGATGTTGAGAAGGCCATCATGGTGTTTGAACACACGGGGAAGATTCCCGCCGCCGTCCTGGAGGCCAGGTGGGGTCACGCTGCCGGAAGGGCTGGTGGGCAGGTGCTGCTGAGCCCCTGCTGTGACATGAGCTCCCTTGCGGAAAGCCCAGGTGCCCCGCAGCACAGACTGTTCAGAGGGACCAGACAGGCCCTCCCTGTGGCCACGATGACTTTTCTTGTTCATGCTTCAACGGTGACCGTGTGAAGCCAGCACAGGGAGTTGAATAGCAAAATTTTGTTGAATTTGGTGTGATGCCAAAACACGTTGAATTCTGGTTGCTACCAGTACGGGGTAGCTGTGGGGTAGGTTTCTTAAGGCTTTGCCTCTGAGAAACGCTCACAGCTTCCAGCTCCCACGGTCGACCTCGTGGCCGCGGATGAACCCAGGTTCCAGGGCCGTGCATCTAGAATCCTCCAGACTCTCAGGGTGCAGGTCACCAGCACAGAGTTCCCTTTGTGTGAAATGTCCCAAAACAGTGGGAAAGAAAACTTGAAAACGTGATATAATGTCATAGCCTTGAAACGTGACACCACGTGGCCCACGCTCTGGCCTGCAGGGACGGCCCTGGCCGGTCATTGCCCTCACTGAGGGTCCTCTGGTCGAGGTGGGGCACCCCTGAGCCTGGCCTTTTCTGTTGCAGCATATTCCGGAGGTCCTACTACCTGTCCCACTTTCTCCCCGCCCTGCTCACACCGCGAGGGGTCAGTACACGTCGCCGTGAACGTGGGGCTGGGTCGGCAGAGAGCGGGGTCCCTGTTGGCGTCTCACCCAAGTCCTGTCTTCCCTCTCAGCTCCCGAGGATCCCTGATTCCCGGGCCGCTCTCATAGAGTCCCTGAGGAGGTATGCGTGGCAGCGCGGCTCGTCTGGGGGCTAACAGCGCAAGGAGCTGTGGCTCTTCTGTAGAGGAATGTGTTTTGTCACATGTATGCTTTACTTATAAAAAGTTGGCTCAAAATTAGTCGGTTAAAATGTTAAAAAGAAAATTTCTTTGATTCTGAATATCACAACTTAGCATTTTTCAATGAACTTTTAGGATGATTAGTCTGGGAATTAAAGAAAATAGTGTTTTTGCTACATAATCATTGGGAAAGGAGGAGAATTTAAGGAAAGAGGGAAAAGGGAGAGGTGAAAGCCTTCCACTGTGATGATTTGGGGAGAGTGGAGACCACGTGTAGCACAGGGGTCCCATCCCCCGGCTCACACTGAGGACCTCCAGGAGCAGAGAGGTGGTAGAAACAGAAAACGATCAACCCTGTTTCCCAGTGTCTTATGGGAAGTGATGGGTCCTGTGAGAAGATTGAAAAGATAAAGGGCCTAGAAAGTAAAAATAAGCTTTTTCATCTTATGATTAGGCCATTCTCTGGGATCCTTACTTCTATTTATTTTTGGCATAAGATATTCCAAAAGTAAAGAGACCAGTAAAAAAAACACCCCTATGCCCCATTCACATTAATATTTTTGCTATCTTTCCTTTTTTCCTTGAAATAGTCCAGATACATCTTACCCCAGGTCTCTGATCCCCTCCCCTTTTCCTCCAAGAAAATCATTATCCTGAAGTTGGTGCATAAATTTTTCCTCTATTTTTTATCCTTTTGTTTTATATGTTTATAACTGTAAATCATGTCCACACACAAACACACCACACAGTGTGCTCTTGTGTGTTTTCAAAGTGGATTTGATAGCAGTGTGTGTTGTTCTGTGACTTGCATTTTCACTCCCCCCACTGGTCGTGTGCTCTGGTTTGTTTAATGCTGTGTGGAGTTCTGTTGTGTCTGCAGACTGCCACGTCGCACCCCCCCGGGTGCAGGACACATGCCTACGGAATAAATAGATGCACTCACCACCCTGGAGTTGGACCCTTGGGTTACTTCACGTTTATGTTCTGTTAGCAGTGCTTCAGTGAACACCCTTGGCTGTATCTCCATGAAAGCTTGAAAATTTTGAGTGCAGTTTCATTGATTCTATAGGTTAACTTGAGGCATTTGGCTTTATTATGGTACTGAGTTTTTCCTTCCAGGAACACAGTACATCTTAGTTTATTCAAGTCTTTTACTAGTGTTTTTTCTTTATAAAACTCTTGTAAATTGTTGTCAGCCTTGCTACTCGGTACCTAGCTTTTGTTGTGAATTGCATGTTCTTTTCTGGCTTCTTCATCAGCTGTTGCTGAGGTGTAGGTGCCCTTGTTTCCGTTAACTGTTGAACTTACTCCCAGCGGGTGGTGAGATTTTCTATGCAGTCACGCTGTCCACAAGATCAAGTTTGCCTCCTCCTGTCTGATTATTATGCCTCTCGGTGTTTGTCACTGTATTGGGTAGGATTTTAGTATAATGAGCAATCGTAGGAGTGAAAGCTGGCCTCGCGTCTTGTTCCTGGCTGAAACAGGACTACTTCTAGAGTTTTACCATTTATATATATATATATATATCCTCCTTACCATATTAAAAGAGTTCCCTCTGTGAATTCGCTAAGGACTTTTAGCAGGAATTCATGCTTTTTTTTTTTGGCAACCCTTAGGATGATTGTGCTGTTCTCCTGTCATCGGCTATGTGATAATTACATTGATAGGTTTTTCCACTGTCTTTGCGTTCCTGGAATACCCCCTAATTGGTAACAGTTTTTTGTTTTATGAACTGCTGAATTTGGTTTACTGATACTTTATTTAGAGTTCAGGCATCTGTGTCTCATTTTGTTACACTCACCTTGGCTGCTTTGCCATTAAGGTATTTGGTTCCTCATGGAACAAACCGGGTAGCCTTCCCTCTTTCCTGTCCCCTGAAATAGTTTGTCACACAGGGATCATGTGTCCCTTAAGGTTTGGTAAAATCTGGCTGCAAAATCATCTGTTCCTGGTGTCTTTTGTGGAGGCGAAACTTTTGGCTGCTGACTCAGTTTCTTGAATGGTTATTGGTTTAGTCAGGTTCTTTATTCTCGAGTTAGCTTTTATATATATTTCTAGAAAATTGTCCATTTCATCTAAGTTTGCAAATCTATTGATGTATCATTTTTCATGATATTCTACTGTGATTTAAAAAATTTGTCTACCTCATCTGTACTTTTCATCCCTTAAAATTTTTTTCATGCTAGTGTTAATTTTGCCTTTTTTTATGACTCATTCATTACTTAAAGACTTGTCTGTTTTATTAATTTTATCACATAACCAGCTTTTAATATTGTGTCCTTCCTGCTGTTTTGGGTTTTTTTAATAAATTTATTTATTTTATTATTTTTATCTTTGGCTGCATTGGGTCTTTGCTGCCGTGCATGGGCTTTTCTCTAGTTGTGGCGAGTTGGGGCTTCTCATTGAGGTGGCCTCTCCTGCTGCGGAGCACGGGCTCTAGGCACACGGGCTGCAGTAGTTGTGGCACGTGGGCTCAGTAGTTGTGGCTCGCGGGCTCTAGACTTCAGGCTCAGTAGTTGTGGTGCATGGGTTTAGCTGCTCTGTGGCATGTGGGATCCTCCCAGACCAGGGCTTGAACCCATGTCCCCTGCATTGGCAGGCGGATTCTTAACCACTGCGCCACCAGAGAAACCCCCTCCCTGCTGTTTTTTTTTTTTTTTAAATAAATTTATTTATTTTTGGCTGCGTTGGGTCTTCGTTGCTGCACGTGGGTTTTTCTCTGGTTGTGGCGAGCCAGGGCTACTCTTCGTTGCGGTGCACAGGCTTCTCATTGTGGTGGCTTCTCTTGTTGTGGAGCGTGGGCTCTAGGTGCGTGGGCTTCAGTAGTTGTGGCATACGGGCTCAGTAATTGTGGCTTGCGGGCTCTAGAGCGCAGGCTCAGTAGTTGTGGTGCATGGGTTTAGCTGCTCTGCGGCATGTGGGATCCTCCCGGACCAGGGCTCGAACCCATGTCCCCTGCATTGGCAGGCGGATTCTCAACTGCTGTGCCACCAGGGAAGCCCCTCCCTGCTGTTTTAAAAAAAATCTTCTATTTGTTTTTAGATTTTAACTTTATTATTTACCTTTTGTTTTCTTTGGGTTTACTATGTTGTTCCTTTTATAACTTCTTAAAGTGGTGGTTTAATCTATTGTTTTATAACTTGTGTTTTAAAACAGGCATATTTTAATAAATTGTACCTCCAGATATCACTTTAGCCGCCTTCCAGAAGTTTCAATGTGTAGTTCTTGCGCTGTCGGTCGGTTCTAAGTAAATACCCAGCCATTGTGCTATGATTTTCTCATAATTTGTAAGTTAGTTTTAAGTAAATTTAAAAAAATTTTAAACATTTAGGTGTTTGCCCATGAGTTTTTATTGTTGAATTCCAATGTTAATTTCATGTTTCACAAAGAATATGATTCACTTTATATGGAGTTTTTTCTACTAGTCAAGACTTCCTTTCAGAATTTGCTTGGAATTTGCAGACATTCCGCGCATCCTTGAAAACAACACATGTCCTTCAGTTTGGGACTGTAGGGTCTGTCTGTTAAATTTTGCTTATTCTCAAGTTTTCTGTATCCTGAATAGTTTTCTGTGTCTTTGGTTTATCAGTTTATTGTGGAGGTGGTTGTGATTTTGTCAGTTTCTCCTTATAATTCTGTCAGATTTGTCTTGTTGCAAGAAAGTTTGTAATTGTTAAAATACAGGCTTCTCTTGCTGGGTGTTTTTCCCTTTGTTATTATGTAATGTCTCTGTTAGGCTTTTTACCTTAGTTTCTGTTTTGTCTGCTATTAAAACCGGCTTTTTTTTTTTTGGTATTTGTATGGTATGCCTTCTTAATTTTTTTTTTATTGGCTGCGTTGGATCTTTGTTGCTGCACGCAGGCTATCTGTAGTTGTGGAGAGCAGGGGCTACTCTTTGTTGCAGTGCGTGGGCTTCTTATTGCGGTGGCTTCTCTTGTTGAGGAGCATGGGCTCTAGGCGCGCGGGCTTCAGTAGTTTTGGTACATGGGCTCAGTAGTTGTGGCTCACGGGCTTAGTTGATCCACGGCATGTGGGATCACATGTCCTGTGCATTGGTAGGTGGATTCCCAACCACTGCGCCACCAGGGAAGTCCCTAATTTTTTGACATATTTATTTCTGATCTTTAAAAACGAGTTTTGTCAGAGTTAAATATAGATATAGATTAAAGAGTCCTGGCAGCAACATGGATGGACCTGGAGATAATCATACTAAGCGAAGTAAGTCAGACAGAGAAAGACAAATACCATATGATATCACTTATGTGTGGAATCTAAACTATGACACAAATGAAACAGTGACAGACTCACAGACATAGAGAACAGACTTGTTGCTGGGGAGTGCAGGGGTGTGGACGGGGAGGAATGGAGTGGGAGTTTGGGATTAGCAGATGCAAACCATTATATATGGAATTGATAAACAACAAGGTCCCACTTATAGCACAGGGAACTATATTCAGTATCCTGTGATAAACCATATTGGAAAAGAATATGAAAAAGAATATATATATATGTATTACTGGGTCACTTTGCTGTACAGCAGAAATTAACACACATTGTAATTCAGCTATACTTGAATAAATTTTTTTTTTAAAGTTAGATTAAAGAGTCAGATACTTCTATGAAGTTTATTAAGAGAAATAGCCAGGGGCTTCCCTGGTGGAGCAGTGGTTAAGAATCTGCCTGCCAATGCAGGAGACATGGGTTCTAGCCCTGGTCTGGGACGATCCCACATGCCGCAGAGCAACTAAGCCCGTGCCCCACAACTACTGAGCCTGCGCTCTAGAGCCCACGAGCCACAACTACTGAGCCTGTGTGCCACAACTACTGAGCCTGAGCACCTAGAGCCCGTGCTCCCAACAAGAGAAGCCACTGCAATGAGAAGCCTGCTCACCACAACGAAGAGTAGCCCCCACTCACCACAACTAGAGAAAGCCCGTGTGCAGCAACAAAGACCCAATGCAGCCAAAAATAAGATAAAATAAAAAAATTTATTTTTTTAAAAAAGAGAGAGAGAAATAGCCACTCCCTACCCATCCCTGCCACTTCACTTTCTTTCTGGAAGCAAGCCTTTTCAACTCAACTGATTTTTCGATATTTCGCCCCGAATCTTCATATAACATTATTATTTTGGTATTAATTTTTCTGTTTTAGTTTTCTTTCCTTTACCAATACACATAGCTGCCCTTCCTGTGTTGGTTTTGAAAAATTGCTTTTTAGGGCTTCCCTGGTAGCGCGGTGGTTGAGAGTCCGCCTGCCGATGCAGGGGACACGGGTTCGTGCCCCGGTCCGGGAGGATCCCACATGCCGCGGAGCGGCTGGGCCCATGCGCCTGGCTGCGTCCAGGGCCTGTGCTCCGCAGCAGGAGGGGCCACAACAGTGAGAGGCCTGCATACCGCAAAAAAAAAAAAAACAACCACAAAAACCCCTGTTTTTTAAGGCTATCTAAACAGTATTCAGAGTTGATCATTAGGAATCGTTACTTTCTGTTTTCTCTGGAGTTTATAATTATCTTGGTTTTATCTTAGTTTTCCTTGTACATATCATGATTCACTGGAAACTCTACCAGTTGTCTAAATGTTCTCTTGTTCAGAATCAAGTATCCCAACGGTTGTATCTTTGGGAAATCTCTTCTAGAGCCTTCTGACCTGCTTCACTCTGACCCACTAGCTTGTTATGCCTCTAAGACCGCTGTCACCCTTGTATCTTCCTTCAGCGTCACCTGGAGACTGACGTCCTTTGCTCTGGCTTGTGCTGGCTTCTCCTTTCTATGCCCGAGATCATCCCCTTTCTTGGTTTACTCCTTTGTCTTGGTGGAAAACACCCCATTGAAGCTTCTTACAAAAGGATGGGTGTGAGGTGGATTTTTCGACACCTTATTTAGCCCTCACATTTGATAGGTAGTCTGGGTGTAGAAATCTAAGTTGGAAATTATTTTCCCTCAAATTGTTAAGAGTCACTCCATTGACTTCTAGCTTCCATTGTTGCGACTGAGGTGTTAGAACTTACAGTTTCTGACTCTTTGCATGGGACTCTGTGTTTTTCTTTCTGGAGGCCTGTAGTGCCTTTTCTTTGTTCCCTGTGTTCTGAAATTTTATAGCAGTGTATTTCATTGTGGGTCTAATTTTACTTCTGGGCTGGGCACATGGTGGGCTTTTTGCTCTGGAAATTCATATCCTTCAGTACTAAGGGATTTTCTTGGATACTTAAAACCTTTTTTTTATGAAAAATTTAAGACAGAAAAGCAGAATAGAATCTTATCACCCAGATTTGTTATCAATAAATGGGCAATCTTGTTTCATCTATAGCCTTCAAACTCACTTACCCACCCAGCATTCTGGATTATTTTGAAGCAAATCCCAGACGCTGATTATTTCTACTTGGTTTATTTCTCTGCAGATGTGTCCTCTTTATGTCCTTTTTCTTCTTAGAACTGCTATGTTTTAGATATTAGATCTCCTGTATTGTCTTCTGATTTTTTTCTCTTTTGTCCTATTTTGCGTATCTGTTTTGTTTTGTTTTTCCTCTCCTTTCTGAGAGATTTCTTCAAGTTTATCTGCAAGTTCTTTTACTGAGTGTTTCATTTCTGTCATCAGATATTCCTTTGTACAGCAGTCCATTCTTCTTTTAAAATTTTAATTTAATTAATTTATCTATTTAGGCTGTGTTGGGTCTTTGTTGTTGCACGCAGGCTTTCTCTGCTGGTGAGCGGGGGCTACTCTTCATTGTGGTGTGCGGGCTTCTCACTGTGGTGGCTTCTCTTGTTGCAGAGCATGGGCTCTAGGCGTGCGGGCTGCAGTAGTTATGGCAGTTGGGCTCAGTAGTTGTGGCTTGTGGGCTCTGGAGCGCAGGAGTTGTGGTGCACGGGCTTAGTTGCTCCACGGCACGTGGGACCTTCCCAGACCAGGGCTCGAACCCATGTCCACTGCATTGGCAGGCAGATTCTTAACCACTGCGCCACCAGGGAAGCCCCTAGCAGTCCATTCTTGTTTCACAGCTGCAGTGTTTTGTCTTACCTCTCTGAAGATACTAATAAAAGTGATGACTGACAGTTTCTTTTCTGTGAATTTCTCCGTTTCCTTGAATTTGTTCTTTCTTTTTATTTGCGTTGGTTTCTGTTTTTTCTTTTCTTCTTGTTGGTTTCTGTTTTTTAAACTGAAGGCTTTCCAGTCCCCAGGGCAGTGGGTGGTGCCCTCAGTTCCTAGTCTCCAGCCAGATTCCCTGCCTCCCTCCAGTCCCGGTGTGGAGGTGTGGATTCTCACTCTGGACCACAGCTACGTCTCTGTTCTTCTAGTTGAATCTCGTTGTCACGGTTTGCAGCACTGATGGCGGGGGGGGGGGGATGCTCTGTGGCTCTCGTCCTTGTACTTACTGCTGTGCCATGACAATGTGCCAGCTGTGTCCGTGCCCTGTAGATGCCCCATGTCCTCATCACAGGACTTGTATTTTTAATGACATTAATTGGATGTTTTCCTTAGTTAGCATTTTTCATTAAAAGTAATATAAGTTCACCTTTAAAATTTGGGAATTACCAAAACTTGAATGAGAGAAGTGAAAATCATTTATGATCTCACTACACAACAAAACCCACTGTTGGGAGATGTTTATATAGGACATATGAAGTAGTCAGGACCGTTTAAGTCCATATGGACAATGTTTTTCCTAAACATAGGGTCATGCTGTGGGGTGTTGTATAATTTGTTTAGATTTACTCTGTTGCCTATTTCTGTTTTATGATAGTCTTTGGGATTGTAAGCTTGAGAATTAATTTGAGTCATAGTTGACTATTTTAATGCTTTCTTCTGATCCAGAGCAGATAAAATTCCCCCCTCCTTATACTCCACCTACCGCCAAGCCTGCTCCACTGTCGGAGAGAAGAAGCCAGAAGGTAAGGTCAGTGGGTCGCTTGGTCCCCAGACGTGCCCACATCTCACCTCCACTTCCCTGACCATGAGACGTGTCGGTGGCACCTTGGTCCATCTGGTCTGCTTCTGTCATGCTGGGTCTGGTCACAGCTGTGGCTTCAGAGACTGCCCAGCACCAGCCCTGGGACAGCTGTGACACCAGGAGGGCTGCCTGTGATGTCATTCCCTGAACACACATGCAGTACAAAATCCACTTGACCATTTCTCATCTTTGTGTGCCCCGCTGAGGCTGTCATGTGGCTTCTGTTTGCCTGTCTGAATTCGAGCTTTTTTTTTTTTTTTTTTTGCGGTACGCGGGCCTCTCACTGTTGTGGCCTCTCCCGTTGCAGAGCACAGGCTCCGTACGCACAGGCTCAGCGGCCATGGCTCACGGGCCCAGCCGCTCCGTGGCATGTGGGATCTTCCCAGACCAGGGCACGAACCCGTGTCCCCTGCATCGGCAGGCGGACTCTCAACCACTGCGCCACCAGGGAAGCCCTGAATTCGAGCTTTAAAGTCAGGTGACCAGCCGGGCCCGAGGCCCGTGGTGCTTGTTCTGCACCGTGTCCTAGTAGGGGGTCTGCCATGGCTCTTTGGCCGTTTGGGGATCTTTCTGCTTCTAGGGGACAGTGATGTGGACCTGGGCCAGTGTGTGAAAGCGTGCATCATTGCTTGGAGCAGCTGGGCAGGCTGTCCGCACCCCATCGCCCCAGGAACGAGGCGCCATCCGGACAGGGCCTGGTCTGTCGGTGTTGAAATGGTGCAGCTGTTTGCTGGTCAATCCCTCTGACGCCTGCAGGGCCAGTTAGGCTGCATGAGCAACTGCAGCTCTGTTTTCTAATTCTGTCTGCCAGAACCCTCCTTGCACAATCTTCCACAGTTTCTGACAGCCAGGGAGACCCACACCTGTTTGGACCAGTATCGAAACATCTTGCAGACAGGATGCCAAGGGGGCCGTAGGGCTGTGTCCACCGTTGAGTGAGGCCTTGCCCTCCTTTCCTAACCCCATGGTCCTGCTTTTGGGGCTTCTAGAATGTTTCCTAATGCTGTATCTCATAGGGCTAATATTTTTTAGTAAACCTACTAAGTGTGTGTTGAGGACTGGTAATCACCTCTAATATACTGATTTTAACTTCCTGTTGTAAAAAACAATATCACAATGTTACTTAAAAGTTTGAGAAACAGGGACTAAACCATCATCTGTACATAATTCTGCTCTCCCCGCCCAGCCTCCCTCCACATGCATTTGGTCTTTGTTCATTACATACCTGCTTTTTACACTTGTGGCGATAGTGTGTATAGAACCATGGTTTTTCTTAAACTTCCTTATGAATGTTTTAACTTTGATAGGACATTAACATCCGCCGTCCAGGGAGAGCGTTTCACTTCCCTCCTCATAGGGCCCCAGTCCTCTGTGTGCCCTCTGCAGGGAGAAGCCAGGGACAGCGTCAGTTCCGTGTGCTTCCTATCTGATCTAACCTGTTTAATTGTTAAAATTATCTCCTGTCTCTCAGATGCAGCCTCGCAGAGGGAGGTGGAGCCCAGCTGTAAGGAGGAGCCGCTGGGTCTGCTCACAACTGCCCTGCGAGAGCTCAGGGCCTCAGTGACAGATCCCACCCAGCGTGACGGTGAGGACAGGGCTGTGGGTCGGGCCGTCCGCAGTGGGTGCCCGTGGGTGCACAGGCCAGTCCTGACGTGCTCAGAGCTTGAGGCTGCTCTGTTGCCCATAGTGGCAGTGGTCAGTGCATTTTCCCTGCAGTTCAGCATCTGGTAGTGAACCTGACCACGGCCTGGTGGGTGTGGAGCGTGCCTCCTTTCTGACACTCAGGCTGTCCCAATGTCTGGGTAGAATATGGTTATTCTGCTACCTGGCGTCTCGGTGGGACAGGAGACATAGAGGAGGAAAGCTGCGTTGTCTCCTTCCTTTACTGCCTGGGTGGCTGTGCTCTTCAGCACTGGGCCTCTGCTTCTGGGACTGTTTCCTATGAGGGGCCTGGAGGACAGGCGTGAGCAGTTCAAAGCGCTCAGTGGCCATAGCGGTCCACAAGTAAAATGTTAGGTTCCGGTGTTTTTAGAGTTTTGCTATGCTAAATGCAGAAACTAAAATACATAAGGCATGCTTTCACCTAGTAACTTCAGTAGATGTTTATTTATTATGAATTCATTTAATTCCTATGAGAGTCTCACGGAGGAAATACAGTTGACCCTTGAACAACACAGTTCGGTTTTTTTAAATTTATTTTTGGCTGCGCTGGGTCTTCGTTGCTGCCCGTGGGCTTTCTCTAGTTGTGGCGAGTGGGGGCTGCTCTTCGTTGCGGTGCACGGGCTTCTCATCGCGGTGACTTTGCTTGTTGCGGAGCACGGGCTCTAGGCACACGGGCTTCAGTAGTTGTGGCTCACGGGCTCTAGAGCGCAGGCTCAGTAGTTGTGGCGCACGGGGGCTTAGTTGCTCCGCGGCATGTGGGATCTTCCTGGACAGGGCTGGAACCCGTGTCCCCTGCATTGGCAGGCGGATTCTTAACCACTGCGCCACCAGAGAAGTCCGCAACACAGTTTTTAACTGTGTGGGTCCACTCAGTATATGCAGATTATTTTCGGTAAATATACTGGAAAATTTTTTGAGATAAATGACAATTGCAAAAATTTCAGATAAACCACATTGCCTAGAAATGTTGAGAAAATTAGGTATGTCGTGAATGCATAAAATACACGTAGATTCACATGACAGGCAAAATACACGGAAGGCTGTGAGGGGTTAAGCTTCGGGTCGGAAGTTACGCACGGATTTTCACCTGTGGTGGAGGGTCGGCAGCCCCAGCTCTGCACTGTTAGCTCTGCCTCCACCGTGGTTGTCCTGAGGGCCCAGGATGTCCCCTCATGGTCAGCGTGACCCTTCCAAACTCTGCTCCTGCAGTACGTGGTTCTTGGGGAGGTCGAGGCCTGTGTGGGGCCCCAGCGCTGCCGCAAGATGGTCAGCCAGCCAGGCCTGTGAGTCCCTGTGCTGGCAGAGCTGCTGAGGCCGGGCCGGGCGGCCGCAGCGGGCGTCAGTGTGTGCAGAGGTGGCTGGCGGGCGAGGGGCGAGGGGCGCGGGGTATAGACACAGGGGCTGTGGTGACGTGAAGAGCTATGCCAGCCCCTCGGAGAAGGCTGGCCACCTGCACTGCAGAAAAGTGGTTCCGCTGCTGGCCGGGCGGGGACGAGAGCGGCCCCAGGGTCAGTTGAGAGTGTGGCCCCTGAGGTGGTGGATGGCGCCCCTGCTCATGGCGCCGGTCCCTGCCTTGCAGCGTTGTTGGCTCAGATGGCAGTGATCTCTGAACAGCTCCGCTCCGCCCTGGGCCTCGGCGAGGATGACAGCGACTTCGAGGGGGCCCCGGTTCAGCTCAGCGTCCGGGCCCCCAAGCTCCAGCCGTGGGAGCAGAGGGTGAGTGTGGGGCACCAGGGAGACCACATGTGAGTTGAGGGTTTCGGGCCGGTGCTGCCGTTTGCGTACAGACTCTGTGTTTGGGAGGAAGTTGTGGCAGAGGCTGCTCGTGGCCCTTTGTGGGCAGGTTTGCTGACCCTGCTCTCTGCTGAGAAGCTCCGTGATGACCCCTGGGGGCCCCTCCCAGGGTTTGGGGATTCCTGTGCTGAGGCGTTGCAGCCTCTTCTCCGGATGGGGGCTCGTTTTCCAGTCTCGTCAGCTCCACTGTGGCCCTGTACGTCCAGGGTGGAAACGCTGTGATGTGGGTTTGCGGCCCTGAGACCTCTCCTCTCTCAGGTCGTGGACCTCCTGCTGACGTCTTTCTGTCAGAACCTCATGGCGGCCTCCAGCGTTGCCCCACCAGACAGGTAGAGGCTAGGCGGTCTCACCGGGTGGTTTGGAGCTGTCCTGGGGCGGCCTGGGTGCTCGTGATGAGAGTGGCCGTCGTTCCTGGTCCAGCTCTGAGCCTGGGGCCCTGGTCCTGCCCCCCGACTTCATGCTGCGCTGGGGAAGGGCCTGGGGGGGGGGGCTGACTTATCCAGCAGGGGCGTGGCGACAGTCAGCGTCGCAACAGGAGACCCTCCTGGTTGGGGAACAGCCTGGTTCTTTCTTCAGTCTCTGGTGCCTGACTGCTCATCCACCAGGCTCCAGGCGGGCAGTGCAGGGCCAGGCCTGGCCGCTGCCACTGTTCTCTGTGGCTGTCCCCACAGGCAGGGCCCCTGGGCCGCCCACTTCGTGAGGACCCTGTGCAGACGCAGGCTCCTGCCGGCTCTGCTCAGCCGGCTCTGCCAACTGCTCCATCACCAGGTAGGGCTGCCACCTCCTCCAGCCCCCACAACGCTGAACCTCTTTTCTTTTTAAATATTTCTGTATTTATCTACGTATGTACGTATGTATGCATGTGGCTGCGCCCGGTCTTCGTTGGGGCATCTGGGCTCTTAGTTGCGGCATGTAGGCTCTTTAGTTGCGGCACATGGGCTCTTAGTTGTAGCACACAGAATCTTTAGTTGCGGCATGCGGGATCTTTAGTTGAAGCACGCGGGCTCTTAGTTGCGGCATGTGGGCTCTTACTTGCGGCATGTGGGATCTCGTTCCCTGGCCAGGGATTGAACCCTGGCCCCCTGCATTGGGAGCGCGGAGTCTTTAGCCACTGGACCACCAGGGAAGTCCCTGAACCACTCTTCTTTCCTATCTTAGGGCCCGAGCCTGAGTGCCTCACATGTGGTGGGGTTGGCTGCCCTGGCCGTCCACCTCGGCGAGTCCAGGTCTGCCCTCCCGGAGGTGCATGTGGGCCCTCCCACCCCTGCCAGGGGCCTGCCCGTCCCTGAGCTCTTCGACATCCTCCTGCCCTGTAGGACCCAGGAGTCCTCAGCCCTGTGTCTGAAGTGAGTGTCCCTCTTGTCAAAAGTAACACGCGTCCATCAGACAAAATTAGCACAAACACACATGCTCTACAGATGCCCAGTCTTTACCGTGTCGGTCTGTACCCTTCCAGAACCTTGTCTTGGGTGTATTTATGTGTGTGTTGGTATCTTCAGTTAGAAAAGTGAGATCACCCTACTTTGCCACCTGCTTTTCAAGATGCTCACAGTGGGCTGCAGGTGCCCTTCTCCAGGTCAGGTGGCCAGCGGCTGGCTGGGCCTGTCCCTCAGGTTAGGTTCCGGGGTCCCTGTGGTGAACAGCTTTCTCTGGGGGAGGTTTCTACACACACAGCTGTCCCATCCAGAGGGTTTGGAGACCCATCGTCCAGTTACGTGCTCATCCACTCGCTGCACACTGCGTGCTAGGCCCCCTCCCGGGACCTGGTGAGTCGCAGGGAGCCCGTAGCCTGGGGTCGGCGGCTGTGAGAGATGGGCGGGGGTTGGGTGAGAGTGGCCATCCCATGGGCAGAGCCCTGGGGAGTGCACGTGTGACTCAGGCCCGAAGGGCTTCCTGTGGCTGCTGAGGTCAGGACGGAAGCCGGAGGCTCCGGTGGGAGATGTTGGGACCAGGGTCGCGGCTCACGGACTGAGCTGGCATTAGGAGAGACAGGGAGAGCTGAGCACAGGAACGCGGCCTGGGACCAGTGCCCGCCAGCTGTCCGCGCCATCCACAGCAGCACCACTGACAAGTCCGCACTGGGAGTCGGGCCCCTTCCTCGCCACAGTCCTGACTCTCTGGGCCTCATGGTCACCTCTGTTCTCGGCAGCCTCTCCCTCCCACACGTCACAGCCCGCCATGGGCAGGCAGAGGCTGAGTTGGAAACCGGACATGCTTCACTCTGGCTCTGAGGTTCTTTTAGGCGGGAACAGTGAATAATTTGCCATCATGCAGATGAACGAGAGCCTTACGCAATCACACAGGGAACACCCACCTCGCACCTCCTCACTTCATTCCCTTGGTTCTGACCGTGGCTCTGGACACGCTGGGAAAGCAAGCCCTTACGTGCAGAGCCTGCGTGTTCATGTGTTTTCTGAGTCTCTCATCAACGTGGAAAGAGCTCAGGCCAGACGGCCTGACTGGGGGCTCTTCCCGAGGGCTCGGAGGAGCCGGCCTGGCTGGGCCTGAGGCTGAGCGCCGAGCGGCCGTCGGGCTGGGAGGCCCTCAGTTCACGTTGTGCAGTTCACGCTCTTCTTCCACCTGTTGTTTTGCGTGGATCCCATTTCTGTGTTATAATCTGTTTTCTATTTTCAGATTTTGTACAGCGGCAATTTCTTATTCTTTGTGTAAGTTTTCTTCCCAGTCACGTGACATCTCGTACAGCTGTTTGTCTCCAGGCCTTATAAAAAAGGTGAGTCTTGTGGGTTCCTTTTTCTGCTCTCCTGTAAGTTCCAGTCTTGTACGGGTTTCTGGCCTGAAGCCTGTGTCGCCTCCATCCCGGCACCGGCCTCGTTCGTAGCAGACTTGTCTCCTGGCGCCACCCTGCCGTCTGCTTGGGTTGAACACTGCCTTTTCCTTCCATCTGAGTTAAGAGGAGGGGCTGGCAGGTGACAGCTACAGATGTCCCTCCTTATTTATGAAGTAGGCAAGTTAGAAGATTGCCGTTCATAGAAAGTGTGTCAGCATTTAAAGAAGCACCCTGCGCTTCCTCTGAAGACGGCCTGGGAAGCCGCGTGTTAGAATCCTCAGCGTCAAAGGCGGCGGTGCCGTCACAGCGGGAACCAGTGTTGCTGCGCCTGCAGAGCTTTAGGGCACGTCTCCCATGAGGTTCGAGCCTGGTTCAGAGTTCCAGGCTCCGCATCGGGCTCCTGGGCGCTGCTGGGAGCTCCACCGCGTCAGGAGCAGCCTGGGGTCCAGGTGCCGACATTTTAAAGTGTGGGATAGAGATCCGGAGGAGCGGCCCAGAAGAGGAAGTCCTCGCCCTGTGTCCCAAGCTCCCCGAGGTCCCCTCGAGCAGCCTGTGGCTCTGTCAGCCTGAGGGTGGGGGTGCGACCTCCTAAGGCAAAGATGTGCGGCTCAGTGCATCACTGAGGGAGCATCTCCTGTAGCCAGGGAGCACACTTCTTAGAATGCCGGTGCCCGCGGGTCGCGCGTGACGGCCGTGCGCGGCTGCACGGCGTGGCAGCTCAGAGATGTGTGGTCAGGGCTGGCTGCCCACTGAGACCAGGGGCTCCTCGCTACCAGCCGGGCGCAGCCAGGCCCCTGCGTGTTTCCTCAGTCTCACAGCACACACGCCACTGTCTTTTTTCAGTTCCAGTTCATGGTGTTCAGATGGTTCTCAGAGGCCCGAGACCCTCCCTCTTGGGAAGACCCGGCCAGCTCTCCCTGGCGGCCCCTGTGCCTGCCCTCCGTGGACTGGCAGCGAGCCACTCTCTGCCTGTGGAAGCAGAGGACCTTGCGGGAACTGCTGAAGCAGGAGGGACTCCATGTAGGTCCCACTGTCCCTTCCGCTGCTTTGCTCCTCCACGCTCTGGGCTCCGTGGGCGCAGGACATGGGCGGCGGGCCTGACCCGACAGAAATCACTCCTGGGATCGTCAGATTTGACACATGCCTGCCAGGCCGTGAGCTGGGGCCGGGTGTCTCCGAGCACAGTCACCGGAAGCTTGGCCGCGCAGACAACGTGCCCATGTGACCGTTTCTGCCACCTCTTCATAACTTTTCATTTATTTCTTGGATGTTTGCCTGCTTGTTCTGGTCTTTAGAGAAGAAGTTGTGTCGTTTTATTGTATATGTTTTTCAACTCTTTTATTGTTAATGATCAGTCATACAAGAGTAGGTCTGACCATCTGCCTGATGCCAGGAGCAACGAGGCAGGAGCAGCCGTGCCTCGATCACTGTCTACACACACGTCCCTGCTGGTGCCGCGCAGCCCCGGCGTTTACACACACTGCGTGTGCTGCATGCGTGTCCCTGAGACACGTTGTTACACACAGTGTGAGGTTTTTTTGTTTTTGAATTCTGATGTCATTTATTGGCACAAAAATTATTCCAGTACAGCATGGTGTCTAGACACGGCTACACTTTATATTCTGTGCATTTAGTTTATATTTCTCTTGCTCCTAATTCCCAACATGCACTAGACCTTCCTTCTCTGTGTCAGCGGTGTGAGGTTTTGAGGTTAGTCTGTGTTGACGCGTGGAGCTGTGACTGTTGGAAGCATGTTGTCACATCGAGTTTATCTTTTGGTCATTTGCACAGCTCAGTGAGCTAGAAAGTGATTGTTGTGCAGATGCTGCGGGCTGTCCAGGACCAGGCAGCGGCGTTGAGGACTGAGTTTAAATACCAGTTTGAACAGTTTTGGTTAGCTTCACGTTCAGAGTTAAATGACTGATTCTTCATCTGGGCTTGGTGCCAGCCTCCCAGTCTAACCCTGGGAGATGGCATAGGACGATATTTCTGACAGACACACAGGAGATCTCCAGCTAATATGAGATAGGGCAGCGTCACAGCCCCAACCTGTGGCTTCTGTGCTCTGTCCTTGCTGTGGTGGTCACTTGGTCCTTCTCTCTCAGTTGACTTACAGAGACTGGTTACAGCTGGAACTAGAAATTCAGCCTGAAGTTGATTCTCTTTCAGATACAGAAAGGTAAGTGTTTAAAGGATCTACCCTTTAAAGTGTTAATACAGTTTTCTACACTGTCTTAAGTCTAAGTTTTGTCATTGTATCCTCAGTGTAATGTTCAGTTTAACATAAGTGTATGAGTACAATTTTATTCATTCTTTTATTTGAGAAACATTTATTGACCTACAGTTTGCCAGACACTTCTAGAATGTTCTAGAAGCTGGGGATGCAGTGTGAACAAGACAGATGGGGCACACGAGGCACATACAGGGCTTCCCACTTGCACTCTGCCCCAACGCCCCTAAGCCGTTCTTCACAGGAACTGTGCAGAACCGGGCCCTGTGTGAGCCTGGGGGCGGGCAGAGTGATAAATAAGGTGGATTAGAGGGCACTGAAGACACCAGATGGGGCTTTGGGAGCTGGTGCCGGCGGGCAAGGATCAGAGAAGGCTGCGCCTGGGGAGGGCCACAGTGGGGAAGCCCTGGAGGGTCTCAGCTGGTGTCGGCCAGCCAGGGAAGCAGAGGGGAGGGTGGGCAGCGCCTTGCCGAGTGCTGGCTTTGAGGCGCGGCACCAGGGGTGAGCGAATCAGAGTCTGAGACCCATGTGAGTCCCGGGGCTGGTGACTGAGACCGCCAAGACGTCAGGTGTGCTATCCTGGCCTCGAGCAGGTGCTCAGGGGCCGTGGGTTTGGGGGTGGGTCAGGGGGTGCAGAAGCCAGAGGTGGCTGTCCTCAAGCCACCATACTTGGAGTGGTCAGAGACGTCCCTGAACACGGGGGTGCTGTGTCGTGGTGTCAGAATCTGACGGAACAAGTAGAATAAGGACGGACAGTGATGGGCAATGGGAGGGATGACCCGCTTCCTTTCCCAGCTCAGTGGGCGCTTCCACCTTTCAGGTTTGTGCGCGGCCTGCCTCCTGTGCGCTTCCTTCCTTGCCAGGAGGGAAAGAAGGAACTAGTTTTCTGGCCTGCGGCTCCATAGGACCCCTTCTTAACTCACCCTCAGGTCACTGTGTGTTGATGGTGTGGGTCCTGTTCAGGGCCTCCTTCCGTCTCCTGATTGCAGTTCCAAACAGGCTTTGGCGGCTCACTCCCTGCCCCTCGTGGTCACATGGGGAGGTCCTGCTTGGGTCCTGTTCTTCCTGCAGGAACAGACTGCAGTGTTGGTGGCTGTCTGTGCTGTGGTTTCAGCACCACGGAGCCTGGTCCATGTGTGGATGCTTTGCTGGTGGGCCTGGGACGGTGCAGGCACCCGCTCCACCCCCAGCTCAGCAGCTGTGGACCTGCATGCAGTCCCCGTCACCCCTGGCTGAAGCAGACCCTGGCCCGTGCCTCCCTCAGCACAGACCCTGGCATTTGCATTGCAGGCAGGACTTCCACCAGTGGGCCATCCACCAGCACTTCCTCCCCGCGCCCGCTGCCACCGGGGGCTGCGATGGAGACCTGGAAGTCGCCTGTGCCACGCTTGTCGACGTGCTCATGGACTTCTGCCAAAGGTTAGGAATGTTAGTGCCCCGAAGAGTCTGTCTTTTGATTTTGGTAGCTCTAAGAACGTTTTTATTTCTCTCAGTCCAGTTTGTGTTATACAGAGCACAGTTGAACATATCCTGATCGCAAGTTTGGGTTTTCGAGATAAAGGCAAGCTTCCGGAATCAGCTTTCTCTCTGTGCCTAGATTTGCCAGTGGCAGTGACCTGGTCTTTCTGCTTTGTCTCCTGGTATCAGGGTTATTAGCAAATGTGATGAGAATAAAAGGTCAAGCAAGTGGTGGGCGCCAGTGTTGTCACCCACAGTGCAGGGAGCACTGGCGTGGACTGCCTGCCATGAAAGGCAGGCGTTCCTGGTACCAAATGGGCTGTGCCAGGTGTGGCCTTCTGACGTGGCCTGTTTTTCTCATCGTCCTCGTGGTTGCTGTGTCGAGGTGGTACGTCGTGTTATCTCATTATGGTTTTGATTTGCTTTTCCCTGATGGCTTATGATGTTGAGCATCTTTTCACGTGCTGGTTGACCATTTGTGTTACCTTTTTTGGACAAATGTCTAATCAGATCCTTTGCCTACTTAAAATTGGGTTATTTGCTTATTGAGTCATAAGAGTTCTTTATATACTCTAGATACTTGGTCCTTACCAGATATATGAGTTGCAGATATTTTCTTTCATTCCATGAGTCATCGGTTCACTCCCTAGAAGGGGTACTTTGATGCACAAAAGTTTTAAATTTTGAAGAAGCCTTATTCATCTATTTTTAGAGTTAGCTCTTATTTTTAGGCCTTTGATCCATTCTGCATTAATTTTTTATATGGTGTGAGGTAGGGATCTGGCCCCATTCTTCTGTATGTGGATATCCAGTTGTCCCCTTTTGTTGAAGAGACTGCCCTTTCCCTGTTGAATGGTCTTGGAACTCCTGTGGAAAGTCCATTAGCCATACATGTGAGAGTTCACTCCTGGACTCCTGATTGTATTCTGCTTACCTATATGTCTATCCTTGTGCCAGGACCACACCATTTTGATTACTATAGCTTTGTAGTAAGTTTTAAAATTGGAAAATGTGGGGATTTCTTGGTGGTCCAGTGGTTAGGACTCTGCACTTTCACTGCTAAGGGCCTGGGTTCAACCCCTGGTCGGGTAACAAGTTCCAACGAGCCATGTGCCATGGCCAAAAATAAATAAATTTTAAAAATTGGAAAATGTGAAATCCTCCAACTTTGTCCTTTTTCAGGATTTTTTTTGGCTATTCTGGGTCCTTTGCACTTCCACCTGAATTTTAGGATCAACTTATCACTTTCTGCAAAACGAGATGAGATTCTGATAATGACGGCATTGTATCTGTAGATCAGTTTGGGTAGCATTGCCATCTTCCTATCCATGAACATGGGGTGGCTTTCCATTTATTAAGGTCATCTTTAATATTTTCAACAATATCTTATAGTTTTTAGCACACAACTCTTGCATCTCCCTGATTAAATTTATTAAGTATTTTATTCTTTTTAGCACCATAGGCTCATTGCTTTAATTTCACTTATTTGCTCTGATGGGTTTTTATTGTGAATTCTTTAGGATTTTCTATATGAAAGGTCTTGAAATCTGCCAGTAGAGATGGTTTAACTTTTTCTTTTCCAATCTGGATGCCTTATATGTACTGATTTATTTATTTGCTGAATTGTCCTGGCCAGAACTTGACAGGGCAGTGTTGACTGGAAGTGGTATGAGCGGACAGTTGTCCTGGTCCTGATCTTAGGAGGACAGTTTTCATCATTAAGAACGGTGTGAACTGAGGGTTTTTCATAGATGCCCTTTGACAGGTTGAGGAAGGTCCCTTTTACTCCTAGTTTTTTTTTTTTGTTTGTTTTTTGTTTTTTTTAAAATCATGAAAGGGTATAGCATTTAATTTAATGCTTTATCTGTGTGGTTTTTGGTTTTTATTCTACTCATATGTTTATTGCATTAATTGATTCTTGCATGTTGAGCCAACCTTGCATTCTTGGGATAAATCCCACTTGGTCGTGGCATGTAATTGTTTTGATGTGTTGCTTGAGTTGGTTGCTGGCTTTTTGCTGTTGTTGGCACACCGTGAGTGTCCTGCTGTCTCCGGGTACGTCCTGGCCCTGTGACCACAGGCCACTCTGGAGGCAGGAGGAGAAGCAGGCAGCCCAGCACAGTTAGGAGACACTTAGGAGGCTTTCACTGTGTTTTCATTTCAGTTCAAGGAGTTATGATCACTCAGAGAATTCTGATTTGGTTCTTGGTGGCTGCACAGGAAATCGTGATATTTTTTCCAGATTGCAGGTGAGTTAGAAGATGTAAAACTCAAGTGTGTCCACTGCATTTAAGCCACGTGCTATTAAGATATTTATTATGAATATCCAGTGAGTCCTAAGGAACCTGACCAGAACGAAAGCTTGAGTCACATACACAGTGGCTTAGACCAGAGAGGCCACGTGCTCTGTGAACTCACCTCACTGTGAACATCACAGGAACACGGAAACGAAAACTGTAATATGGGAAGCATCTCCAGGCTTTAGGACGTTTAAAATTTGAGAACAGGAAGTAAAGATACTGACTTTGGCAGCAGCGTGGCTGCTACTCCTGTTCTCTGCTTTGTAACTCCTGGTGCTGCGTTGGGAGGTCAGGCTCTGAGGATTGACATAAATAACCCTCCACCTGGCCGAGGATCAGGAGTTTGCGGATGTCGGAGGCTGGGAGACTCTCCCGTCTCCCGGGTCACTTGGCAGCAAGGCAGGAGCACTTTTAGGAGAGTGCAGAAACCGTGTTTCTCACGTTGAAGTGAAAGGGGCGTTTCTGTCAGCATCCTGCTCTCCCCAGATCTCTTGAGCGTGAACTCTGGGGTCAGAGTGCAGAGCAAGGCCCCATCCTGCATCCTCGTCCACAGTGTGCACTGGGGGTCTGTAACTTTGGAAGAGTACGTGCAATTCTGTATAATAGGATTCGGTGTTCCCGCTGTCACTCTTAAAAAAGTGCCTGACTTTAGAACATGTGGGGAATGAAAGAGAAATCATGGAGGATGTGGTCTGGAGCACTGGGAAAATGTACTTAAAAATGAGTAAAGCATCCCACAGAGAAAGGACCCGAGTCCCCCAAGCCCTCATCTTGACCTTTGTCCTCCACGTCCGTCATAACTGAACGTGGAAGGTGGTGACCTGTGAGGGCAGACACAGCGGGAGACGTGGGGTTGGGGTCACAGATGACGGGGTGATGATGAGACGGGTGCTCTGCGTCTGGGGGGTGAGAGAACACACGTGTGCCTGCAGGCTGTGTGCGCGCCTCACTGGTGTGATTCACCCTCAGGCTGTACACACCCCCACCTGCACAGGGGAGCAGGTGATAAACGGGTGAAGTGTCAGCCGTGGGGAGTCTGGGGAAGGGTGTTCTTTGCACTGTTCTTTCTTCATTTTTGCAAAATCCTGCAGTTGTTCAGTCATTTCCAAGTGAAAAGGCTAGTTGCACTCACTCCGCTGGCCCCACCTCGGGGCCCTGCTGGGAGTGAGAGGCCCCAGGGTTTCTGCCTCTGGCCGTGCTCTCTTCAGGAGATGGCTGCTGGCCTGGAGCAGGGCCCAGCGCGCCTCGGCCATGCTGCTCCCCGGGGCCACTTCCTCTTTGGAGTTTTCTGCAGACGCCTCCAGGCCCTGGCTCGAGGGTGGGACGTGGCCAGCCGCCTGCAGCGACAGCAGGAGCTGCTCATGTGCAAACGGTAACACGGCTGGTGCCCCAGGGTCTGTCTTCACTTTGGGGTCTCTTCCCACTAGTTGCTCGTCTCTGGCCCCCGCCCCAGCCTGGGACGGCATCTTCCCCGGGTCCCCTGGAGAGCAGGGTCTAGAGGTGTGAAAGCAACTGGGGGTGAAAGTTCTCCTCCTGGGCTTCAGAAACCCCTCAGTTCAAAGACCTCGTGTGGAATGTGCGCTCAGGGTCCTCACTGCATCACGGCTGAGCCGTGATGTCCTTCCCGGTCTCGTGAACTGGTTGGTTAACACGCTGCTCCCTGCCCTTGGTCATCGTGTAACATCACACCTGGTCTGGGGACACACAGTGAGTGTCCGTCGGCCCAGCAGGGCAACAGGCCGCAGACCAGGGCCAGTTCCGAGCGGGCTGGGAGGGTTGGCTGCGCTCCGAGCGTAGCTCTCGGGGTCACCGTCCATGCCTCCCTCCTCGCAGCATCCTCCTCGGCCTGCCCCCCTCCGTGCTTGTCGGCAGCCCCCGCTTGGAGCAGCTGGCCGCCCCCGACTGCGATGACTTCTTCCACTTGGTCAACTCGGAGCTGGTAGGCGCAGGGCAAGTGAGCTGGGCTGTGGGGTTGAGGGGCTACGTGGGCACCTCAGGCTGGCTCTGGAAAACTCACCAGCGCATCCGTGGTCACGTGGAGCCAACGCCTCAGTGCATGTCCTGCCTGCCCACGCCGGGTCTCTGAGGGTAGGACGTGGCGCTCGGAGCTGCGGGTGAGCCCTTCACCTGGCTCGGCACCGGCCTGCGAGGCTAGCGACCGGGCAGCCTCGTCCTCCGGAGCACGACTCCTTCACGGAACCTTCCGCAGGGTGACCAGCTTGGGCCCTGCATGTGCAGACCATCCTGCCCGCCTTGCCTCCCCTCCGTCGGTTTCTTTTGGGGGCACGGAAGCCAGATGGTGCCCCAGCTCTTGTCAGGGGCTCCAAAGGGTGACATCCCTGTGACCTGCACGTGGTCAGGGTCAGGGAGGTGCCGTGCATAAGTGCTCCCCTGCCCACTGCAGGGGAACGGCTTCTACACCAAAGATGGGTTCCCACTTTCTAGAAATGCACACGTGACTAGAGCTTGACCTGAGGTTCTGTTCATTTGTGTGGAACTTTAAAAGGTAACTGGGGAAGCAGCAGAAATGAGATTTTCTTTAAGTTCGTTCTAAAGGCTGTTTCCCTTCGAGCCTTGAGAACGGCCTGTGAAAGCAGCCAGGGAGGACACGGCAGGGACGGCACCTGGCCCGCCCGCCTGGGCCCACGGGGTTTGCACCACGGCTGGCGGGCACGGGGGTGGATGCGAAGCCACACGGAGCCAGCCCTCCGTGGACCGTGGCGGTACCATCCTGCCGCGTGTCCTTACGTGCTGGAGCCCCCAGCAGCTGCCCGCCCTGTCCCGCGCGTGCTTCCTCACTGGCCTCTACTGTTGTGCAGAGAAACTTCTCCCACGACGGCGCCCTGACCCACGACATCACGGCCCACTTCTTCAGGGTAATTTCCTTTCCCTCTGCCCCTCCAGCGTCGCTGCTCACTCAGACCCCAGGGCTGGGCCCTTGGTGCGTGGCAGCTCCCGGGGCCCTGGTCCGCGTGCAAACCCTGCGTGCGGGCGTGTCTCCCCGCAGGGGCTCCTCAACGCCTGTTTACGAAGCAGAGACCCCTCCCTGGCAGCCGACCTGACCCTGACTGCCTGCCAGACCCAGTGCCCCTTGCTTCTGACCTCTGCTCTGGTAGGCTCCCCATCTTTTCAGGGACGTTCCTGGACCTGGCGCAGCCGGGGTCCGCCCAGGGCTTCCTGGCAGCGTGATTCAGGGGAAGCTGCACCAGGAGCAGTTGGGACAGACCACAGGAGTTGGGGTGGGGCTCCTCGGGAGTCTCTGTGCCCGGAGCCGTTCACACTCCTACTTGCTCTGTGCTGACTGGAGCTGAGCGGGGACTGCTGCTCTGCTGGTCCGGCTGCTGCCCCAGCCCCTGCTGGCCCGGCCTTCTCGTGACGTTCCACGGGTGGGGCTCCCACGCGGGCTTTCTCACCCCTTCTCAGTTTTGTCGGGAGGGAGGACGCAGCGCATTCCTTGCTGGCTCCCTGGGCGGCTGTGGCCTCTGGCTCACGGCTCTGCAGCTCAGCAGGGCCGTCCAAGGACCGGGCCATCCTCTGTCCACATCCTGCATCCTCCGCGGATGAGGATGAGCACGCCTCACGGAGCTGCTTTGGACCTTAAATGAGACGCTGTCCTTGCGGTTATGAAGCACTTGATGAGCGGGAGACAGGCTCTGGGGGTGTCGGCCTGCGGGCAGACGTTGCCCACGCAGATCGCCAGCATCACCCGAGGCTTCCCGATCTTCTTGGTGGGGGGGGGGGGGGACTGACCTGTCGGTGCCCGTTCTCTCCCATGAGCTGTGGTGGCCGCACCTGGAGCCCGAGCTTCACCGCCGCTGGAGGAGATGCTCTCAGAGCCCGCTGCCTGCAGAGCTGCGGAGGCTGCAGGAGGCCCGGCACTTTGCCGGGAGGTGAGTGCGGGCAGCGGGACCCACTCTGGGTTACGTGCATGGTGTCTCGGGAGCTGGAGGGGGCCCTGGGGAGGCTCTGTGAGGCCCACGTGTGGAAGGGGGAAGCAGAGCCGAGCGGACACGGTCCCGTCAGACTGGCATCCGGGGTCCACCTGCCCGTCTCCTCGCACATCCGAGTGGTGCTGTCCTCGGAGGTCACAGCAGGGATTGCTGGCCCCATCCAGCCTCCCTGCATCTTCCTTTGTGACCCGTTTTTATCCGAGGCACCTGTGTCCCCCCCACAAAGGGTCAGGGATGCTCGAAATCTCAGAAGACGAAGAAACCAAGTCTGCCCACTGAGTCTAATTCTGCGAAGAGCGGAGAACTTTCTTAAATCACTGCATTATATTCCATTTTTAACTTTCGGCCCAGTTTTAACCTTCTGGAGAACCGTGAACATCACAGTGCAGTCGGAGTGGGGGCTGAGTAGAAGGCGGGTGCAGACTCTGGGGGGAGGACTCCTTGCAAAGCTGAGGCTGCTGGGACCGGGTGCCCCCTCCAGGCATACCGCTTCCTGTGTCCGGGGCAGAGGGGCATGTTGACAGCCAAGGGCCAGCCTGTGGAGACCGGTTGGGAGGCCGGGGGGGGGGGTGCGCTTTGGGTTCTCGCTGTGACGGGCGGGGGGCTCTTGTGGTGACACACACCTCCGTCTGCGGCAGCGTCCTCTCCCCCCTTGCGGCACCCCCCACACCTGGCCCGGCCTGGCTCTGCGCGGCTGCCCTGCACTTCATGATTCGACGGGCCGGGAAGGAGAGCATCCGGCGGGAGCTGGGGCAGCTGGACGGCCAAGGAGAGGAGGTAAGAGTGAGATCCTTTCCCTGCGTGTCCTTTCCCAGCAGCCTCACTGGCTCTCAGGGTTCCGACCACACTGTGCTTTTCAAGGACAGACAAGAGTTTGGGGTGCTGGTAACTTTATTTGGAAGCAAAGACTTACTGGGTTTGTAGGTTTAGTAAGACTTAGGTTCTCAGGCTTGTTGATAAAAAGGGTGCTTTACACTTCATTCTCAAGGGCTTTTATTCGGCCTGTTTATCAACGCAACCCCCGGGGTGGGGGGGTCAGGGCTGGCTGTCAGCTGTCCAGCGGGACCTTCCTTCTCATAGCCTCCAGGCACCCGCACCCCAGTTAGCTGCTGGCAAAGACCAAGGGTGGACAGAGGGCTGCCCGGGTGGCAGGCTGGTGGCCCCACTGGGAGCTGTGGGACCCCCCAGGGCCCCCTACCCAGAGCTGTGGCGTGCTCCCGTGTCTCCCCCAGCTGAACCCCTGGTTCTGTGAAAGCCAGGGTCCCGCAGTAGCTCAGGCCGTACCCACCTGCCTGAGAACAGTTGCTGAGCTGAGTTTTTGGTGATTATAATTTAAAGGAAGAAACTGCCAGGGAGAGTCTATTTTTAAGAGTTTTCAGGTGGTTTTAGCTGGAAGGATTTTAGCGGCTCCAGAGCCTCCAGGCCACTGTCACCTCCTCACACTCTGGCCTGGGGGATCAGCAGAGACAGGTCCCCAAGCAGTAATAGTTTATAACCCATTAAATTTTCTCTTTAAGAGTGACTGGAAACTTTTCTTTCTCTGGAGATCCACTTAAGAGAGATTTATAACCTAGGCCTGTGAATTGTTCAGTTAACGAGGAATGTGTTCTTTCCCCATTTAGAATTACTTTAAGGGAACGGAGCACAGGTAGTTTTATGTTGTCAGTGGACCTGTTTGTATTTGCAGCTGTTGGTTTTCCTGTTTTTTTTTTCCTTGATGGGCCTGCTCTCTTCACATCTGACCCCACAGGTAGGTCAGACCCTCTGCCGCCGTGGGCAGGGCAGCGAGCAGCTGGTACGACCCCCCGGGGCACTTGAAACCATGGGTCTCCCCGTCTCCCCCGAGACCTCCTGAGTTAGGGTCTCATGGTGGTGGTGGGGGTGGGTGCACCTGGGACCCTTGTGTCGAAGGCTTTCTCAGGAGAGAAAACCCCAGGCCGTTGGCCTGCCTCTTGGTGTCTTATGTCCAGAGGCCCCAGGTGGACACCTCTTCCTTGCGCACTTGTCAGCTTAGGGTCCTTCTCCTCCTCCTCCTGTGGGTAACAGGCCGCTGGCTCCCTGAAGCCCCTGGACGTCTGTGCCGAGGTCCTGGGGTGTCTGCAGAGGAAGAGGATTTCCTGGCTGCCGCTCTTTCAGTTGACGGAGACGGGTGAGAAATCCGGAGCCCGACTGGCCGACCTGTGTCTGTCCTGGTTCCCAGCCCTCTGCCGGGAGCACAGGGGGCGGCAGGGTCAGACTGCGGCCCCGTTCTTTAGTCCTCTTCAGAAGCAACTTTCAGATGGTTAAACATGAGCCTCTCCTTGGGGCTCACTTTGAAAACTCATTTTTGCAAGTTTCTGTTCTTGGTTAAGTATGCAGACTCATTTAAGCAAAATAATTTAGTGGAGTATCGAGGATCCCAGGGACCCCGGCCCCCAAGCTCTACTCTGCAGCATGAGGACATCACCCCTGCGTCACCAGGCACACGACGCCCGTGAAGACCCTGACCCTGCAGGGAGGCACCTGCGTTGCTGACGGAGCCCCTCTGTGTTGCAGATGCCGGCCTGGGGCGCACCCTCCTCCGCCTGGCCCCCGACCACCAGGTCAGGCTGCTGCCGGTCGCCTTCTACAGGTAACCCCCGGGGCCTGCTGGTCAGGGGAGGGGCGGCGGGGCTCCCTTGAGATGGGAAAGGCTGCTCCTCTGCTGCCTGCACCGGCCTCAGTGAGGTCAGTGAGGGCCGGGTCACCTGACATCCGTCTCTGCTTTCAGCCTCCTGTCCTACTTTGACGAGGACGCCCTCCTCCAGGAAGACGCCTTCCTGCATGTTGCTGTTAACATGTACCTGAAGCTCGTGGGCCTCTTCGTGGCTGGGGAGACTGGTGCGGTTTGGACTCTGGCCCACAGTGGGGACCTCCAGGCCCAGGCAGGTGCAGGGCCAGGCCTGTCTCCAGACGGACCCGGGCGGCCAGCTCTTGGGGGCCTGTGCAGCCCCTCCTGGCGCAGCGTGCAGCTGTGGGCACCCTGACCGCGGCTCTGTCTTCTCTCCAGGGCGACCCCGTAAGCCTGATTACAAACGCTCGTCTTTTTCTGCTGCAGTCGATACCTCGGTGCCCGAAAAGGAGCTTCTCAGACGTGGCAGAGGTAATGCCCAGATGCTCGCCTTGCTGTCTGTCTTTAAGTCCCCATCACTGTTCACTGTGAGGGTGCTGAACGCCTTCGGGAAAACGAACATGCAGCGTCCAGCACTTGGCATCTCCCCGGGCCCTGGGTGTTTGTTTGGGGGCCATGGGCAGCAGCACGGGCCCAGCACACGGGCTTTCTTGCAGCTGCTGGGTGCGAGTGCGGACTGTGACCCGGAAGTGCGTGCCGCCCTCCTCAGCAGGCAGCAGGCCATGCTGGACCCTGACCTCTACCAGGAGCCCCGACTCTTCTGACAGGATCTGTGCAGGGCATAGCCCAACTCCTCGGTAAATAATTTATTACAAGCGTTAACGTGGAGCTCTCCGTTGCCCTGAAAAGTGGGTTACAAACCTCGACTGCATTAGTGGGGAAGAGGAATCATTTCTTTGAAGTCCGCCTCTGGCCCCAAGTCACTCTGTTTATAGAAGAAACTGCCGGTCCCAGAGCAGAAGCCACAAGGCCCCGTGAGCTGTGTGCTGAGCCCCTGCCACCCAGCACATGGGGTGGAGGCTCGTCGGGGTGCAGAGCTGTGCCGTCAGGCCTGAACCCCCATCACTGCCCACTGAGCTCGGGGGCGGGCGTGCCCTCAGGTAGGCTCAGCCTTCACGGCCTGCCCCGCTGCGGGCCCAGGCGGGGGCTCCGGGGCCTTGTCCGGGGTCTGCGTCAGGGGGTGCACCATGGACATGTGCACGTTGAGGTTGTGAGCCTTCTCGAACCGCCGGCCACACTGGTCGCAGGCGAAGTCCAGCTCCGTCTCGGCCTTGTGCTTGGTCATGTGGTACTTCAGGGATGCCCGCTGCCGGCACTGGAACCCGCAGACTTCGCACCTGGGGGCCGGGGGCAGGTGAGCCAGGGCACCGCTGGTGGGGGAACCCCCCCCAACCCCCCACCCCACTTACTGCAGGGGCTTGGCTCCTGAGTGGCGCATCTGGTGGACCAGGAGGTGCTTCCGCTGCTTGAAGGTCTGCCCACACTCGTCACAGATATAGTTCCGCACCTCTGGGGACCAGAGAGGCAGTGACCACAGGCCCTGACACCCTCCCCTCGGTGCCCAAGTGCCTTACAGGTGCCACAGCTCTGACACAGAGCCCTCCGGGCCGCCTGAACTTGTCACCTGGCTGCAGCTTCCTCTCCAGCTACTGTGTACATTTCACCCGGAGCCTGTTTTCTTGCCCTTTAGGCCGATTTCCTTGAGCACAAATTTTTAGAGGAAGCCAACTCAGCAAGGTTGCATAGATGACTGATGACAGCTGCTGCTACTCTAAGACCCACCGCCACGCTGGGCCCTCTGCGGGGTACCCACTGCAAAGGCAATCTTAACGCTCTTGAACAGAACTTGAACCGTCACGCCCCACGCCAGTGGTTCCACTGCAGGCCGTGCCAGTGGGGCAGCTGCCACACGCTTCCCGCCCCACGTCACTGCACGTCCCACTGCTCCTCTACCAGTACCTGAACCAGCCTCCCAGGCAGGCTCCTCCCTCACTAGGGGCAACCGTCCCCATAGCACACATCTAGCCTCTTTTGTGTTAAAGACAAAAACTGCTTGTGGTCACGACCACTGGCATCCAGACTGAGAACAGCCTGACCCAACCCAAGAGAATCACTGTGTTTGTTAGAGACACAGACAAGAACACTTGGAGCAAAAACACACAAGGAAAACTGTTTCGCTGTGGAACCGACAAGTAAATGTGCGCCAACAATTCAACGGCCAACTCTGAGCGAAGTGACTCATTTTTACAAAGTTCAGAACAAGAAAAACGCTCTCTTAGGCGTAGACACAGATGGAACAAATCTATCTAGAAGGGGGTGCGGTCTGGGAGAGCTGCCTTCTGTGCAGAAGCAGCGACGACGCGCACCAGGCACGTAAGAGTCCAAGGTATGAACGCATGTTCAGAGAGAGAAGGGGGCGCTGGGCCTCACGTGCTGGTGGTGGTGATGACCAGGGCAGGGCACTGTCTTCACTGTGCTTCCTACAACGGATGCGGGTCACTTGTAATCCAAAAAGCACACGTCATCTTCTTAAAGTAGTGATTTAAAAAGACACGACGGTAAACCCACAGAGAGGCACCAGGATTCTTCGGCGCCGGTTTCCCAGGAGGCAGCCCTGTCCACGGGGGCGGGTGGGGGGGGGGGGACGCACCTGTGTGGATGAGCTTGACGTGGCGCTGCAGGTAGCGGTCGATCATGAACACCTTGTTGCAGCCGGGGTGCGGGCAGGGCCTCTCCCGGACCTCCTCGTGGTGCTCCTTGACGTGCTTCTGTGGGAGGGACTGGGGACCTGAGTGCCTCGGCCTGGCGGACACCCCTGGTCACAGCACGTGCCTCCCTCCCACAGGCCCCGCTCAGCACCCTCCTCTCCCCAGAGGAACAGATCCCAGCACTGCAGGCCTGTCCAGCCTCCCCCCCATCCTCACGGGCCGGGGCCCTCACCTTCATGCCGTCAGCCCCACGGTACACGGCCGTGCAGCCCTGGTGAGGACACTTGTAGATGGTGGGCAGCTCCTCCCTGCAATGCAGAGCACACGTGGAGCTGCGGCCCCGACGGGCTGCGTGGCCCCGACGGGCTGCGCGGCCCCGGCCCCTCACCTCTCACAGCGCGGCTTGCCCTTCCAGCCCGGCTTGGGCCCAGGTTTCTTTCGAATTTTTGGTTCTTCTGACTTCTTGGCTTCTTTGCTTTCACTCTTCTTACCAGAGATCCTGGGGGAAAAAGAGGACACCAGTCAGTGATGTTTCTGATTGTTTGCATATGCACTGCGGGAGGTGGGTCTCCTCAGGCCTCCAGGGCTAACCTGCTTCAGTCCCCGTGCTGACTGGCTGGCCCTCAAATTGACCCTTGGCCGCCAAAGCTAGAACAGCTCTTCGGGGAGGTGGAGGCGCTGCACTGCCCCCTCGGGACACAGGAGTGGGCCTTCATGACAACTTTCACTCCCTGTCTGAAATATCAACACCATAATTTTGGAGACAGCATGGAAAAAGGTGGGGCAGGGGAGACTCGGGGGTCAGTCCCTCAACAAAACTATCGTTAAGCTAGAAAAGATCAGGATCCACTCTTCTGGAACCTGCTGGGAGACTCAGGGCAGCCAGGAGAGAGCTCTGCGCCCACTGCCGTCCCCCACTCCACAGCCCCTGGGCAGCGGGGACCTTGTCCTCCACACATGGGGTCATGCATTTCAGCCAGTCTCGCAGGCCCCAGAGGACCAGGCCAGACACAGTAACTTCCCCCCGCCCTGTGGTGTCCTTCAAAGACTTAAAGATACATGCACACTTTTCTTTCTAGATCCAGGAGTTTAAGGAAATCTGTCAGGAATAGAAGGAAACTTCTAGGGCCATAGCAACAAGCCCACAGCTGACACCATGCTCGGTGGTCAAAGACTGGAAGCTTTTCCTCTGAGATCAGGAACAGAGAGAGAGGGGGTGGTGGGCCTCACGTGCTGTTGGCGGTGATGACCAAGCAAGAACAAGACAAAGATGCTCATTTTCACCACTTCTCAACAGAACACTGGAAGTCCTAGCCACAGCAAGTAGGCAAAAAAAAAAAAAAAAAAAAAAGAAAAGGCATCTAAATTAGAAAGGAAAGAAAATTACCTCTTCACGATGTCATGATCTTATATGTAGAAAACCCTAAAGAACCCACACAGAAAAATAATTTCAGCAACATTGCAGGGTAGAAAATCAACACACAAAAACCAGTTCTATCTCTATACACTAACAATGAACAGTCCAAAAAGGAAATTAAGAAAACAATTCATTTTTAATAGCATCAAAAAGAATAAGACACTTAGGAATAAACTTAACCAAGGTGAAAGACTTGTACACTGAAAACTGCAAAATGCTGCTGAAAGAAGTTAAAGACCTAAATAAGTAGATATCTCATACCCATGGATTGTAAAGATGGAAGTTATCCCCCAAAGCAATCTATACATTCAATCCCTATCAAAATCCCAATGGTGTTTTTTACAAAAACAACAACAACAAAAAACAAATTTTCACATAGAATTTCAAGGTACACTGAATAACCACACAATTTTGAAAGACAACAAAGCTGGAGAGTTCAAACTTCCTGATTCCAAAATTTACTACAAAGCTACAATAATCAAAACTGTGTGGTACTGGCAAAAAGACAGACATACAGACCAACTGAATAATTGAGCGACCAGAAATAAACCCTTGCAAGTACAATCAACTGATTTGACAAAGGTGCCAAGACCACTCATGGGGGAAAGGACAGTCTTTTCAACAAAAGGTGCTGGGACAACCGAATATCCACATACAAAAGAATGGAGCTGGATCCCTACCTCACACCCTACGTAGAAATTAACTCAAATGGATCAAAGATCTAAAACTAAAATTCTTAGGGGTAAATCCTCTAGGACCTTAGATTTGGGAATGGTTTCTCTTAAATATGACACCAAAAGCACAGCCAACAAAAGTAAAAACAGGTAAATTGGACTTCAAAATAATTTTTTGTGCACCAAAGGGCACTATGAAGAGAGTGAAAAAAGGGAGAATATATACAACTCAATGGCAAAAAAGCAAACAACTCAATTAAAAAGTGGGCAAAGGACTTGAATAGACATTTCTCCAAAGAAGATACAAGCATGTGAAAAGATGCTCTACATCACTCATCACTAGGGAAATGCCAATCAAAATGACGAGATACCACTTCACACCCATTAGGATGACTATTAAAACACACACACACCCAGAAAATAACAGATATTGGTGAGGATGTGTAGAAATCAGAACCCCTGTACACTGTTAGTAGGAAATGTAGAATGTGCAGCTGCTGTAGAAAACTGTATGGCAGTTCCCCAAAAAGTTCAAAGTACCATATGACCCAAAGAATTGAAAACAGGGTCTCAGATACTTGTTACAACAGTCTTTATACCATGATTCACAATAGCCAAAAAAAAGTATAAACAACCAAAATTGACAGATGAATGGATCAACAAAACGTGGTCCATCCATACGATAGAATTTTTTTTTTTTTTTGACCACACCATGCCACATGCAGGATCTTAGTTCCCCAACCAGGGATCAAACCCATGCCCACTGCAGTGGAAGAGTGCAGTCTTAACCACGAGACTGCCAGGGAAGTCCCTTTACAATAGAATATTACTCAAGTCATAGAAAGGAATCAAACTGACACATCACAACATGGATGAATTTCAAAAACATTATTCTAAGTGGAAGAAGCCCGTAGCAAAAGGACACATAACACGTTATTGCACTTGTATGAAGTCCCCAGAATGGATACCGAGATTAGGAGTTGCCAGGGCCTGTGGGGAGGAGAGGGGAGGTCGTTGCTTCATGGGGACAGAGTTTCTACTTGGGATAGTAAAAATTTGGAAATAGTGGTGACAGTCGCACAACACTGTGAAAGCACTTAAATGCCACCGAGTTGTACACTTTTAAAAATGGTGAAACAGTATATGTTCTTACGTATATTTTACCACAATTGAAAACATAAACAGGGCTTCCCTGGAGGCGCAGTGGTTGAGAGTCTGCCTGCTAATGCAGGGGACACGGGTTCGAGCCCTGGTTTGGGAGGATCCCGCGTGCCACGGAGCGGCTGGGCCCGTGAGCCACAACTACTGAGCCTGCGCTCCGCAGCAGGGGAGGCCGCAATAGTGAGAGGCCCACGCACCGCGACGAAGAGTGGTCCCCGCTTGCCACAACTAGAGAAAGCCCTCGCACAGAAACAAAGACCCAACACAGCAAAAATAAATAAATAAATAAAAAACATAAACAGCTGTCCTCCTCTTTAAACAGTGCATTAACAAGAACCTTCTCAACAGCTGTACAGGCTGCTTCTCCTTATTATTGTCTAATAACTGCTCTTCCGGCCTGGCCACGGTCCTGGCCTCCACCCCTCCTCCTCTGCTGTGTGGCTTGGGCACCCAGTCAGAGCTGAACCGTAACCAGTGCTTGCAGAGGATTACACGTTTCTTGAGAGCAGGAGGCTTCAGAGAGCCCACAGGTGTCTCAGGTGAGTCCGTGAAGGACGAGGTGTTGAGGTCCCTGCAGACGCAGGAGGACTGTGCTCACAGCGCCCAACTCGGGGCTGCCGGCGCCCTTCCTTCCCATCGCCGCTCAGGCTCCTTCTCTCCCGCTTCCTGCTGGAGCCCTGGCCCCTGCCGCCTGGCTGCGGACCCCGACAGGCACGGCTGCTGCAAGGTCACGTGGACCACGGCTGCTCAGAGGCCCCATCCTAGGACGTCAGCTGGCACTCACATCATGGCACCTGAGGCCGTCAGGGCTGAGCCCAGAGCTTCCGCCAGCCCACTGCTGCCCAGTCCCACCTCCCACAGGCCTCTGAACACATACCTTGTGTGTCCTGTCCTACAGCATGTGTCTGTGTGCCCTCCCAGGGGCCTCCTGGAAACCCAGGGACACGGCAGGTGTCCCCGTCCCCACACCAGTGGCCCCAGGCCTGCTGGGCAGCAGGACGTAAGAGGTGGGTTCGTGGAGTTCAGGGTGGGGAGCGGGGGCTCCTGCCGCAGCCCCGGGCGGCACCGTGGAAGCAGGTGTGGTCTCCCCAACCTAGCCCGCCTGACGCCCCCCTTGGCCCCAGGCAGCGTGTGTCCACTCAGGCCTGCTCAAGGGCTCGTGACTCAGCCAGCCCCACACGCTGACTGGGATCTCCTGAGCCGCCTCCTCTCCTGTCTCTCTACCCACACTGCCCACACGGGAGCTTAAAGCAGAAAAGGAAGCCATGCTTTTGCTTCTCTGTTTTGTTTTGTGCTTTCCCGGCTGATGGTGTGGTGCTCCTGAGATTTTGTTCCACGTCAGAGGCCCAGGCTGGGCATCTACTAACTGGAGGTGTTTGGGGTGTTCCTGGGCACAGGGTGACACAAGTGAAAACGGCCTTCTCTGCCACGACCCCGTGTTCTAATGGAGAGAGGACACAAAGCCGAGCAGGGGGCAGGCTGCCTCAACGAGGAAGTGGCGTGGCAATCAGAGCCAGAGGCGGACCCGAGAGCAGATGATGAGCCGGGAAAGTGGGGCCGACAGCAGACGCGGGTGGGTGGCGGGGTCACATCCCCAGGGCTCCTCGCACAGCTGGCTGCTGCCCCCCAGGGTGACGCCAGGCCAGGTCCCTGCGCTGAACTGGGCAGGTCCTCCCGGGTCACCCAGAAGCCACACTGTGCCGAGCTTGGGAGGTCAGGCCATCAGAGAAGCAGAAAGCATGTGCTGAGCGAGGCAGACGGGGGCAGCGAGCTTCCGTCCAGTCCCCGCTGCCCCCCAGGGCAGACGCACGTCTCCAGTCACCCACTGGACACCTCCCACATCCCGCGAGCTTACAGCACCACTGTCCCCCTTACTTCTTTTCTGGGTAGGGCTCAAAGGACTCGTCTGAGGACTGGGTATTCTGCTTCTTATCATTTTCGTCTTCACTCAGGAAGTCTCTAGGAGAGAAGAGAGAACCTTTAGCAAAGCTCTGGGGCCGGTGACGGAGCCAGTGAAACTTCCTGTCTAAAGGCACCCTGTGGATCCCCACACTGCACGTCTTAGCTCTCCTCAAAAGGCCTAAAATTCCCAAGTCTCCAATCCCATCTCCTAACAGCAAGGGCACGCCAGCCAGGGTCACAAGCTGACGATCCCGTGTAAGCCACACTTCTCATCATGACACCAGGACCCCGATCTCCCAAAGAGCCTCTCTACTGGGGCCCGAGGCAGGGGGTGAAGACCCTCACAAGAGGCGGGCTTCTCAGGAAGTGGGCTTTTAGAATGTCACCTCACCCCCATAACTGTGAGCACCTGCCAGGATGAGAGATCAGCTGTCAGTCATCTCAAAGGTCACAAAAGGCCAAAAAAACATCTGTACGTCTGTAACCTTTACCCTGAAGTGTGAGTCACTACACAGTCTCTGCTGGGCAGCGGACAGAGCCCAGCTGCCACACTCCCCACAGAGAAAGGCCCAAGGCTGGCTGGTGGCTACGGAACAGCCACGGCCTCCTGACCCCGGGGGAGTTTGTGGCACACACGGTGGGGTTCCTCCAGCACCTGGGTCATCCGTCACTGGCACCAAAGTCACGCTGTCCTACTTGTTTGGACAAGAGTGCATCTGCAGTCCAGCCAGAGCTCGCAGGGCAGGGTGGGAAGGCTGGCTGGCGTGCGGCCTCCATCCCGAAAGGTTTGGTCTTGGAGCCCGGGGGGTGGCCCCAGGAGCAAACAGGTGCCCCTTCCAGGAAGGTTTGTCCTCCTGTAGGAAGCCTCCACCCCCACGTCACCAACACATCATGATAGAGGCCAGAGGCTGGCTTCTGTTCTAGTAATGTCTGGGGTTGGCTCAAAACTCAGGCCTTGGAGGGCGAGACAAGCGGCAGCAGCAAAGGACCAGCCAGAGGACCATCTGAGCAGAGTAACTTCCATACCACCCTGGCCAGGCCCCCTGCAGCTCCATCAGGTCTGCGGTGCCCCGGGGACCCAGGAGCCCCCAGTCAGGAACGGAAGCCTAGAAGCACCCCCCGCCGCTCCCCTCCTCCCAACAGAGAAAGCGGGGAGGCCGGCCGAGACCCAGGCTGCCGGCCCCGGGATGGCGGCGCTTGGTTTCCAAGGAGGAATTTTAGGCTATGTAAACCCGCTCTTCTCTCACCCCTCAGAAAGGTCACTGAACTCGTCTTTTACCCGATCATCCGAGGTTGGAGAGGGAACCTGCTTCTCACCCAACTGCCCTGAGAAACAAAGAACAAGACTCCAGTCACCCGTCACCCCCAGACAGCCAGGGGTGCTCCCCGCAAGGACGATGGGGAGCCTGGGGTCCCCCTGCCTCCAAGTCACTCACCTCCCAACCCATCCCGCACATGGGGGTGGCCCCAGCGCCGGGCCACCCCCATGTCCAGCCAACAGTAGCAACGCCAGCAAGCCCAGCCCCTCCCCAGGGGTTCGGATCCAGCCGCTTTGGGATGGGATGCCTTGTACTTTGTGGATGTTTTGGGACATTTAAAAAAATCACTGTTATCCAAGTACTGCAGACACACAGTTTAGAAACGCAAGCAGTTCTAAGAACCGTGCAGCACAAGTCTCTCCCCTCCAACACCAGCGTCGCCCTCACTCTGAGCCGTCCGGTGGCTGAGGGTCAGCACACGGGGCAGCCTGGTGCCCACACGGCAACAGGCGCCCACATGGAGGCCGAGCGACGCGGTCGGAAGCCAGCCTGGCCCCCCGAACACGACCTCTGCGAACAGCTGCGCCCAACCCACAGTGCCGTGGGATCGGGCCCCGAAGGAGGGGCCGCCCAGAGCAGCCTGTCCACACTGGTCCCACTGGGCGCTGGCTGAGGCCCAGGGAGTGACCTGCAGCTGGCTCAGGA